>NC_140259.1:6419313-6434313 GCF_949987555.1 Borostomias antarcticus | reverse complement strand
GCTAAGAAAAATGCCTTTCAGTTGAAATACCGAAAATAATAACTCGTGGTAAACTGCAACACACGCCTACACACGTCACACACACAGCCTACGACAGAGAGAAAGATGCGTAATCCCATCAAAACGTCAAAGAAATGATAATGCAGGCAACAAATTATAATAACACATGAGAAGCATGGCTATATCATGAACAGAGGACAAGATGACAAGCTAGATAACTAGCTTTAGTGGTGACAAGAAATGTGACAAGTGGACTAGGCTACACATCTTACACATCTTCCAATGGTAGGCCTATAACCACCTGTATAACCACCCATGAATAACCTGCCTGCTCGCCTACAATAACCAAGTTAGGAGTGTGACACTCAGGCAGGCAAGCAGGCAGAGACACAAGTAATGAATCACTCAATGATGCGACATCCACAAACACCTGCTGTATAGTATTAAATAAAAGTGTCTTACCGTCACGCCGAAGAGGCCAGGAGTCCATTCCAACTTCTAACGTAACTCGTCAATGTAAAACTATGTACATGTGGTGAACTTGCAAGTATTAATAGATGGTTGAGTCAAAGCTCCCCAACAACTGTGAGAGCAGAAAGCAGCGGTAATCCCATGCGATTCTGCCATCATCTTTAGCATCACTTGGGAAAAAGCTCTCTCCACATGAGCATTTGATATGGGCAGAGTGAGCAATCTGATTGCGCCAAGTGCCACATCTTAAAAGCACAGATTTCCCCCGGCATCTTTAAAGGCCTCTACCTCCAGCCAAAAGGCATCGATGCGGTGATCATGACAGAAACCTGCTGATCACACATCCCCAAATTGGCATCTTTAGGTTTCTTCAGGGGGTAGCAGCTAGATTTGACTCCGACCTCGACCTTCTCCTTGACCGTGTGAATCAAATGCATTGAACAGGGAGAGCTCCCTCGCCCCTATTGGACAGGTGCACATCTCCCACCCAATTAACATCATTGGATAAAATTGAAACGTCTGTCCCGCCAGTTTTAAAATATATATGTATATATTTAAACGCCCGCCCAATGCTATTTTTTCCGACCAAACGTGATCAAAAGAAGCCCAATTGGGCGTGAACCCGCCCAATCTGGCAACCCTGTCCTCCACCTGATGAAATCAGGGGGAGACTTTCAGAACCACGCCCATCTGTGCGTCAGCCAGTGACCTGACGTCAGTGAGCAGTTCATTCCACCACTGTGGGGCCAGGACAGAAAAGAGCCAATCTGCCCTAGGGGGGCTTGGAGCAACTGGGGAACCAATCACCTCAAGGCAGCAGAGCTTGACCACAGCCTGGAGGTAGGAGGGAGCTGTTCATTTGCCCTGTAGGCTAGTACCAGAGTCCTAAACTGGATGGGGGGGGGTGCACAGGGAGCCAGCGCACAGAACAGAGAAGGGAAGTTGTGTGGAAGAGCATGGAGCTGTTGAACACCAGGTGATCAGCACCCCTCCCTCACTCACTCACTCACTCACTCACTCACTCACTCACTCACTCACTCACTCACTCACTCATTCACTCACTCACTCACTCACTCACTCACTCACTCACTCACTCACTCACTCACTCACTCACTCACTCACTCAGATTTCTTTCCTAGCATAAAGTTTGATGAGAGAGCTGAGTATTTGCAAAAGCAAGGAGAATGATAATATCAGTGTAGCCTACAGCTATGACGGGGATATTAATTTTATTTTCAATATTAATCATTTTAGGCCAAAATTAGTAACGTGTGAGCTACAAATGATCAGTTAAGATTGTCTGAAACGTTAAGAGTTGAGTTATGGTATTTCTTAACTCTGTGCCTTTCTTTTGCCGTGCATAATTTATATTCATATTACATTAAGTCTAATTGTGCCATATCGCTAGATTTTTTAGCAATATGTAGTCTGTTTTTAGTCTGGGTTGTGTTGTGTTGATTGTTGAGCCACGTCAAAGACAGTATTCTGTCATGGCAAAGTTTTGTGAACCTGAATGAGAATATCAGTTCTGTAAGGCCCACCCTCCTGCTAAACAGATAGGAAGTAGTCTTCTGTTCTGTAGTGGTTTGAAGCCATGACTCCAGGACTACCCCCCCCCCCCCCCAGGCCGAACCCTTTACAGGTGACCTACTAAACAGTCAGGCCACCACCATGATGGGTCTGAGCTCGGGCCATGTCAGCGCCCCCTGTCTATGATGGTAGGAACTGCATTCAACACACACCAAAGACCAACACGTCCAGTTTGAACTTTTATTGTAAAATTGAAAAAAAGAGAAAGAGAAAAGCCCCAATAAGCATTTCTTTTTGATACATACCTTATCTTTAAAATAACCATAAAATAAAGACATATACAATAAATCATTAAATAAACAATTAGATAAATAAGCAAATAAATTATTACATAAATAAATAGATACATAAATAAATACATAACTTTACATCAAGTAACTTACTTGATAAAATAAATAATTATAAAACAATTTAATCATTTAATTATTAATAGGAAATAATCTAAGCAGCGAGTATTAAGAAATTTCACCAGGGGAAAAAACATTTGGTTTCTCAGGCTATGACAGAACACATAGTTTTTGTTTAAATTTATTTATAAAAAGGTACTGCTTTTCATTTCAGTTAACCATGCTGTACTGACCCAGCCACACAGGCAGGGGGCGCCCTCCACTTTAATAAAAACCTGTAAACAGTGTGTTCTCCTCCAGATTTAAAGAGCAGCTCTGATCTGCTTCCCCTGCACCCCTTCACCTGCCAGTCAAGTCTACATCACAGATTCAATACTTTTTCTTTCTTAGTTTTTGTCTGCTTTGTGCTGAGAAACCAGAAGTTTAACATCTTTAAAAAGCAAAAACCCTCCCACCCCCGTCCCTAACTCCCTACCCCCATCTCTAACCCCTCCCCCCCATCATCCCTCCCCAGTTCACCCCACCCCCTCAGTAACCCCAACAAATGTCCTGTGCTGATTTTCCATAATATACAGATTTCATATTTATAAGCTACTATCCTTAGCATTCAAACCATAGTTAAAGAAGCATATTTTTATAATACGAGTAGTATCCTTTTCATAACCTTTAACCCCCCCCGCAGCCCTCTACTGGGCATGCTCCGACTCAGAGGGCATGATGGGACGTCGTCAAACAGGTGGATGAAGACAGTGGGATGGTGACAGAATGAAAGGTGTGCAATGTTTGGATCCTCTAGAAACACATCCTTCCTTCCCTCCCTCCCTCTGTCAGGTGATCTGATCTAACATGACTGGATGGGTGAAAACATGATGGGTGGGAAAGGCAACCCACAGCGCTGTTACCAATCCAGTCACGTGTCAGATCAGTGGTTTCTCCCAGGGAGGAAGGATGTTAGGGAATCTTAATGGGGCTCCTGGCCTGACAGGCTCTGGCTGGCCCAGACACACACACACACACACACACACACACACACACACACACACACACACACACACACAGTCTAAAAACCTGGCCTCTAACAGGGCATGGTAGTGAATACAGCTGTATGTTCTAAACTGGTTTTGACATCAACGTTCTCCGCCCACACACCTTCACTGATGTAACTGTGTACATTAAGGTCATTGTCACGCTATAGGGCTTATTTTTTTGATTTGAGAAAAGGAGGAGGCAGACAGGTGTTTTGGGAGAGCTGCTGGTCACCCTACTCTCCGCACCGTATGGCGTCCCCGCACTTTTCCTTGAGCTGTTTTGTTGTGAAGCTGCAGTCTGGATTCGTGTTTACACTACGCTACTGTATACAGTTATGTATGATAATAATAGCCAGCACAAAATTCTCAACTTCAGGTTTGCCATCGTTGTTGTTGTTGTTGTTGTTGTTGTTGTTGTTGCTAGCTACATGCTAACTACATACTTTTTTGCCTCTTCTTTGTTGTGATTGGTCTCAGAAAAAAATGGCAGTGACACCTGATGTGCTTCTCCGAAAGTTAAACTATTTTCAACAGAAAAGGCAGAGGCGGTTGTATTTTATGTGGCTGCGGACACTTTTTTTCAAGGGCTGAGTTCCAGCTCCCAGACCAGAGCTTCTGGTTTAGCTTAGTCACTTGCTAGCTACGTTAGTTAGCTATCATACACAACAGCCACTGTCTGGAACTGCAGTCGTTATGAAATGCTACACTCTAGTGCTCCGTCTAAACGTTAGCAAAAAAAAGAATCGCGATTACGTCATAATTACATACAATTATGTAATAATTGTTACAGGCCTACATGCAGAAGAACAGAATGTTCTCTTGTCTGTCCCTGACCAGGATTGGACAGAGCTCTGATTGGTCCAGGGGCACGGCCCTTGCACACGCCTACTGCTCCAGGCTACCCTTGGAGGAAGGACAGCACAGATGGGTTCAATGTACAGACATTTCATCGGCGACCCTAATGCTCGCGTGTCTTCAAAGTGTCGCCCCCCCATTGCACGTGTGCTGGTGTGTCTATGTCGTATGACGAATAAACCATGTTTGTATTTATGTTTGTTTTATGTTCATATAAAAGGTGTGTGTGTGTGGGGAGGGGGGGGGGTCCAGCCACCTCAGAGAAAAGGCTTTCTGGAAAACCCTCTTCACTCCAGTGAGTAATGAAAATATATTATCTATAGATAGTGAAGAGAAGACTGAGTGAAAAAAGATAATGGAGAAATGTACGGTCCCTGACGCCCCACTAACACCCTGGACCAGGGCTAAGGGCCCCCCCCCCCCCACCAGGGAGAGCCCCCGCCTCACTAACACCCTGGACCAGGGCTAAGGGCCTACTATGGAGCTAGGACTGTTAAAGGACCATACCGGTCTAAATATGAGTTGATCTCATAAAAGTAGTCACCCAACGTATATCAAATTACTTATTTATAAGTAAAGCTCACGTTAAAAGATATTTGCATTTTCACATTTTACTTAAATTTCAGACGTTGAACGTGATGGCTTCAAAACCTATTTTTAAATTGTTCCCTCTTTGCGCTGACAAACTCCGGTTAGTTTCAAATAATTTTCAGTGAGTGGACGATGATTGACAGACTCGGCAGCAGAAGTGAGATGGTAGTGAGAAAAAAAAATAAAAATAAAAGAACGAATGAGAGGAAATAAAAAGCCCAATCACAAACAAACGGCAAACAAATCGGAGGACACGTTTCATCTGGGACGTTATCTGAATATGAACAGTATGGACATTTCCCCCGAACGGTGAGTCGCGGTCATAACGGCGTGGCCAATTTGGTCCATCCGTTTGGGGCGTTTTAAGACTGGCGGAGATCACGGTGTGCTGTCATGGCGTCCCACCCGGCAGACACGTCACAGGCGTGCGGTCTGTGTTCCCGTGTGTGCACCCTATGGGGCAGCTGCTGCTTAAAGACAGGCGAGCCCGGTGCCTCTCTGGTTATGGCTGCGTATCGTCCTCGAGGAGGAAGTGGAGAGAGATGATTAATGAAAAAATCTGGGCTGCGCTCCCAATTGCATACTTCTACTTTTTACTACCAGTACTTACTATAGCTGCCCCTAGAAAGTACGTACTTTGCACGCAGTACGCATCCAATTAGGACGTAATACCTTGTCATAACATTGCGCCTTGAAATTTCGACATCCGTTTGATTCGTCCACAGCTGTCGCGACCGTGGAGCAATTAAGAAACGACTTGCACATGTGACATAATTTTCACTGCGCACAGGATTGTGGGTCAGAATAGCCAGAAAAGTGTGCTGGCTTCAAGCCCCCAGGAATCGAAATCTAAAGTGAAGGCCTATTGAACCGTGCCATCTTGGCTAGATTTGTAGTCACTTGGCTATTTCCGGTTACTTTTGACTTGCGCAGTTGAGCTTCTCTGGCCGACGCGCGTCCACGAAAAAGTTCACATTTCTCTGAAATGTAGACGCGCGTTCCCGGCTCTCCCCGCTTTGATTTAGCAATGAAAACCGGCTTGCATATTAACCTGTTTTTGTCAAATATATCAATTGGAGAAATTATTTTTTGATCCTGGCATCTTAGTTTTAACAAGTTAAATATAATTGAACATGTTTTGTTTGCTAGTAGATGGTATTCATTCCGTTCGCGATAACGTTATTGCAGCCAGGCTAAATTCCTCCAGGGAGCCAGTGACAGGCGAGTTGAAGAGCTTCACTCCCCGCCAGCAGGAGCTCTGGCCGCGGCTACCGCATCTCGGAAAACCCGCTGAGTTCCTGGCTGCTATTTCACACTCGCCCTTGATCAATCCCAATACCGATCCATGGTAATAATGAATCAATCGTTCAGATCAGATCGGCAGTGCTGCATGCATGTTACAACATCATTGTTAGCTTTATTAACATAACCATAGCCTACATTTATCTCTCTAACGTTAGGCTATCCATCTTACACCAGTCGGCCATTCGATAGCTGGAAGCGGTCAACGCCAACGTTGACTGAAAACACCCAAACTCAGTGTATCGTTTCATCTTCATGCTACACATCAACTCCTTTACATTGTATGTGAATAAATTCCTGTTATTCTAAAAATATCCCATTTCTGTCCATTCCTGGAAAAGGCTAATAATTGCTGTCAAATGATCACTCCAGTTTATCACCGTATCCCACTACCATTTCAACTATGCACAGGAGGTTGTCTTGTGGTCATTTTCATTAAAAAATGTGAACTTTTTCGTGGACGCGCGTCGGCCAGAGAAGCTCAACTGCGCAAGTCAAAAGTAACCGGAAGGCCAGAAAAGCACAACTGCGCAAGTCAAAAGTAACCGGAAATAGTCAAATGACTACAAATTTTGCCAAGATGGCGCGGTTCAATAGGGCTTCATTGTTGATAGCGGCCAGTGAATGGAGTGGCTGTATCCAGTTTATATAATACATCCATGGCTGGCTTGCATACTGTAAAATACGACCGGATGTAGTAGGACATCCTGGTATTTTTGGTATACTATATATGGGGACATACTATATAATGCGAAATACGACATACATTTTTGGCGTACTATATAGTATGGAAGTACGCGATTCGGAACGCAGCTCTGGGCCTTTACTGGACACTGCTGGGTCAGTGGGCCTACTGGACACGCAGACTCGTCTTGCCACTGAGTTTGACCTCCTCACCGCGTGTCTACGACGGCTCCGCGCTCGCTCTCCTCACTCGCCACTCATGACTTATGCATGCGGAGCGTCTGAGCCCACCGTGACCGACCGCCGCGGCCTCGGATATGGGAGGGAGGCGCTCTACGGCCCCCTCTGGGACGCTCTGCGGTCTCTCCTCCCTCATCCTCCTCCTCTACGATCTCATCCGCTCCTCCACTCTCCCACCCCTCTCTCTTCTCCTACTCTCCTCTCTCTTTTTTTTTTTACTCATCGCCTCTCCCATCTCCTCCCCTCTCCTCTCCTCTCCTCTCCTCTCCTCTCCTCTCCTCTCCTCTCCTCTCCTCTCCTCTCCTCTCCTCTCCTCTCCTCTCCTCTCCTCTCCTCTCCTCTCCTCTCCCATCCATCTATCCGCAGAGAGAAAAATGAACTCTGTCACTCAGTCTATTCATTAGAAATGCCAGTGTGTAATTGATTGTGCATCTCTCGCCCCGCAGTGCATCTCTCCATCAGATCAATATGAACATTATCCTAATCATGAGTGAGTTAGCTGCCTGTCCCCGACACCAGGGGCCCTGCAGGTCTCTGGGAGAGGAGGAGGAGGAGGAGGAGGAGGAGGAGGAGGAGGAGGAGAGGAGAGGAGGATGGGATCTGCTGGCAGTGAGAGGGGTGGGGGGCGGGGGGGGCAGGACCCTGTCAGGATGTCCGTGGTAGTTTTATCCCATTTGTCAGGGTAATTTGTATATTTTATTAACCAGTTAAAGATGTTGCCGGCTCTTTACTGCTGCGTGTGCTGGCTGCCAGCTGGCAGCTTAAGTGCCTTGCTTTATGACCAGATTATCGGTATTATTGGGCTGTTACCAAACGGCCTCCAACCTCCCTGATGAAGAACGCTTTCTCCTCCTCTTCCTCTTTTTATCTCCTCTTCCGACGTCCGTCGCCTCTCGTCTCTTTTTCCCCCTCCTCTTCCTCCTCCTCCCTTGCTCTCGTCCTCCTCACTTTATCTCCTCTCTCCTTCTCTCTACTCCCCCCTCCCACCTCCTCCACTCCCCGTTCCTCTCTGCCCTAGCCTTCTCTCTCCTCCTCTCCTCTACCCTAGCCTTCTCTCTCCTCCTCTCTTCTACCCTAGCCTTCTCTCTCCTCCTCTCCTCTACCCTCCTCTCCTTTACCCTCCTCTCATCTCCTCTTCCCTTCCCTCATCTCCTCTACCCTCATCTCCTCTCTCCTACTCTCCTCTACCCTAGCCTTCTCTCTCCTCCTCTCCTCTACCCTACCCTCCTCTCCTTTACCCTCCTCTCATCTCCTCTACCCTTCCCTCATCTCCTCTACCCTTCCCTGATCTCCTCTCTCCTCCTCTACCCTAGCCTTCTCTCTCCTCCTCTCCTCTACCCTTCCCTCATCTCCTTTACCCTCCTCTCATCTCCTCTACCCTTCCCTCATCTCCTCTACCCTCCTCTCCTCTACCATCCTCTCCCCTCCTCTCCCCTCCTCTACCCTCCTCTCCTCTCCCCTCCTCTCCCCTCCCCTCCTCTCCTCTCCTCCTCTCCTCTCCTCTCCTCTACCCTCCTCTCCTCTCCTCTCCTCTCCTCTCCTCCTCTCCTCTCCTCTCCTCTCCTCTCCTCTCCTCTCCTCTCCTCTCCTCTCCCCTCCTCTCTCCTCCTCTCCTCTCCAGTGACCATGGCAGTACATCCCTCCGGAGACATGGTGCTGCTGACTAAAGCAGAGAGCCGAGGCCCGGGGACGACATTGTTAACTCTGCGTGGGTAATGTTAGTTTTAATACCGAACACTATTCAAACGTGTTTGAACAGTGCAGTTCAGCACTTTAACAGCTCTTCTACTGCGTACGCTCGGCACAAGACCGTGGGGGCGGAGCCTAGTAATGAGCGCCGGTGCTTAGCAACAGCGGGCCCCTGGACACGGCGACACAGGTCCGAGATAAAAAGGTCCTCACGAGGAATGATGTCGATGAACAATGAACTCTGGTCCCAGCATGCCCTCCGCGACCGCGTATCCACATACTCTATACACCGCTAAAATAGTATCGCTTTTAAAACATTTTTTTGTCCTTTTTTCTCATTTTTGTTTAAATATTCTCAAACCCAGTAGCTATAAATGTAAAAGGAACAAAACCCTTTTCCTCCTTCAACCTGAAGCTAGTATTTTCTCTTAAAGTTTAAACTTGTAATATTAGTAGTAGTAGTTTGTAGTATTAGCATCCTTAATAATACTAGGTATTACTGTTGAGAACAATACAAATGTTTGGTCCTTTGGTCCCTTAGAGGTGTGACAAACTCAGGTGTACTGTTGCTATGGTAACTCCTGGGTCTCAGGAGGCGGAGCTTGCAGAGCCAGAAGGTCAGAGGGGAGGAGGAGAAAGAGAGAGAGAGAGAGAGAGAGGGAGAGAGAGAGGGAGAGAGAGAAAGTCCTTCAGTGGACAGACAGAAGAGCTTCTTATTTCCACCGTTTTCCTTGATCTTCAAGTTTTAACCCTCATTTGTCCTGTAGAGCGAAGCTGCAAGCGCCTCTTTCTTCATATATATGTGTGTATATAATATGTATATAGAAATCTATTTGTTGTTGATGCTTTTTTGTTTAGTTGTTGCTTAATTAACAATTCAAGTCTCAAAGAGAAAATGTTTAGAGTTTCACATCTTGTCTTTTTTTTGTTTTTGTTTAACTTTCGCTGCGTTGTGCCGTCTGTGTGCACGTCGGTGTAGTCCTCCCTCCTCGTGGCAACGACTCCATCGCACTTACGTGGCCTCGGTAACCCGCGTCTTCCTCAGGAAATGCTGATATGTCTTCGAAAAATCTTTATGTGATGATTTGTTTTAAAACATATTCTATTTGTTTTCAAAAGGAAATGGAAAAAAAAAAGAGAAATTCCTGCGAGATATCTTCACTCGTCCTCAAACCTGAAATCAGAGAAACCAAACTATCTCAGACCTCACATGTCCTTCGAGATCAGATATCAGGAATAAAAACACAAGTCTACTTTCTAATATCCCACGTATTTCTGCTGTTCAGTGTTCTGAAATGGTCTAGCGCTGCCTGGTCGACTCTAGCTCACTAATCAGTCACCGTCAATCATGATGATGACAGGTTTCCCTTTAATTAACAGGCATGCTGCTCTGAATACTAAACACCACCCTACCTTTGAATACCAAATGGGTTCTTATCCATCTCTACATTCCTGCCCCCCCCCCCCCCCCCCCAGACATGGAATGCATGTTACATGTTAATGTGTTGTCTGTGTTATTAGATTTAGAGACATGGAATGCATGTTACATGTTAATGTGTTGTCTGTGTTATTAGATTTAGAGACACGGGATGCGTGTTACATGTTAATGTGTTGTTTGTGTTACGTGTTATTGGGTCTAGCGTCAAAGCCATGCCAAACCATAACCAAACGTTATTCCCGCGACTGTCTGTTCCCGCGCCATGCTTTTGACATATGAATGATGTTACAGAAAACTGAAATGAGACTTATTTGTTACTTAATTTAATTAATCAAACAGGCCAGTTATTAAAGGATTTAAACTTTTTATTAGAGTGAAATAGCCTGCACAATGGGTGTTGTGGTGGCCACAGACTCAAATGATTTTCTAATTCAATTTTTCCCTGTAAATACGTAATGTAAGGCCAGGTCCAGCCTGGCTTATGTGCATGGCTGGCTTGTTTCTGTGTTATACTGTGTTATACCGTGGCTAGGCTGGGTTGGTAATGCTACATGCTAATGTGTTGCCTGTGTTATACTGTGTTATACCGTGGCTAGGCTGGGTTGGTAGCGCTACATGCTAATGTGTTGCCTGTGTTATACTGTGTTATACCGTGGCTAGGCTGGGTTGGTAACGCTACATGCTAATGTGTTGCCTGTGTTATACTGTGTTATACCGTGGCTAGGCTGGGTTGGTAACGCTACATGCTAATGTGTTGCATGTGTTATACTGTGTTATACCGTGGCTAGGCTGGGTTGGTAACGCTACATGCTAATGTGTTGCATGTGTTATACTGTGTTATACCGTGGCTAGGCTGGGTTGGTAACGCTACATGCTAATGTGTTGCCTGTGTTATACAGTGTTATACCGTGGCTATGCTGGGTTGGTAGCGCTACATGCTAATGTGTTGCCTGTGTTATACTGTGTTATACCGTGGCTAGGCTGGGTTGGTAGCGCTACATGCTAATGTGTTGCTTGTGTTATACTGTGTTATACCGTGGCTAGGCTGGGTTGGTAACGTTGTTATTGTGTATAACGTGTTATTGTGTTGCCTGTGCCGTGTGGTCACACCTGTGCTGTGTCGGCCGGGTCAGTATGGACGGCTGGCGTCCTTCGGCCGTTTCAACTGGACTTTCAACCTCTTCATGCCGATCTGGAAGCCGTTCATGGCCTGGATAGCTGCCTGGGCGCTGGCCGGGTTGTCGAAGCTCACAAACCCTGGGAGAGGAGAGAGAGACGTCGCTGGGTGTTCCCTCACCTGCCAGGAGCACCAGCACAGAGAACACAGCTCTCCCTCTCCCTCCTTTCATCTCCTCATCCCCTCTCATCTCCTCTCCTTCTCTCCTTCTCTCCTTTCATCTCCTCCTCCCCTCTCATCTCCTCTCCTTCTCTCCTTTCATCTCCTCCTCCCCTCTCATCCCCTCTCATCTCCTCTCCTTCTCTCCTTCTCTCCTTTCATCTCCTCCACTCCCCACTCCTCCACTCCTGTGGTTTCATCTCCTCCTCCCCTCTCATCTCCTCTCCTTCTCTCCTTTCATCTCCTCCACTCCCCACTCCTCCACTCCTGTCCTTTCATCTCCTCCTCCCCTCTCCTCTCCTCCCCTCTCCTCCTGTCCTCCATCAGTCTGAGTTTATCCTCCTCTCTCCTCTCCAGATTAATCACCCCGGAGTGTGTCTTCCCCAGGACGAACATTACCTTGTAAATGCGGAGCGTATTAGTCAATACTGTAAATGGCTCCCCTCTCATGAATGTATGTGTTATTAAATCTCCCCAGGGGGCGGAGCAGTGATCCATTCTGACCAGGGAGGGGGCTGCTCGCCAAAACTGAAAAACAAATGCTGATCTATAATTGTCCTCTACCATAGCCTCTCTCTTAACTCCCCCCTCCATCTCACCCTCCCTCCCTCCCTCTCTCCCTCCCTCCCTCCCTCCCTCCCTCCCTCCTCTATGCATCCTACATCCTTCCCTGGCCAGGTTTCTCTCAGCTGAAGCATGGTATGTGTGTCGGTCCATGGATTTGCATGTGTGTGTGTGTGTGTGTTTATCTATCTGGTTCCTATTCAGACTCCTCATTGTTTGCATCACACCACTGAACAGGTCACAGAGTCAACGTCACACCAACATCTTGAATGGCTGTTATGCTTACAGAGGAATGCACATGATAGCACATCATGACAGAATGGTGGACATATGTCATTTTCCAACCTCAGTGAGAATGTACAAACATTCCTGTGTCAATCCCACCATGTTCCATCTCTGCAGTAACCCATCCACTTTTACACATGTATGTATTTGGCAGCCTTGGGCATTCCAGCCTAGGAATGCCCAAAAAGAGAGCTAAACGTCTTGCTAAGTATTGCTGTATGTTTATTTATTAAAATAAATATTAGCATTGCTGTATGTATATTTTGAACTAGCAGATTTGGTCAGATTTGGTGGTTTTGTAGACCTTACTGACTGTGTGATGTTGTAGACCTGAATGGGTGAAGTTGTAGACCTGTCTGTTACTGTGTGATGTTGTAGACCTGTGTGATGTTATAAGCCTGCCTGTGTGACTGTGTGATGTTGTAGAACTGACTGTGTGACTGAGACATTGTAGATCTGACTGTCTGATGTTGTAGTACTGACTGTGTGACTGTTTGATGCTGTAGCCCTGATAATGATATGTTGGAGGCCTGACAGAGTGATGTTGTAGACCCAACTATGTGATGCTGTAGACCTGACTGTGTGACTGTGTGATGCTGTAGACCTGACTGTGTTACTATGTGGTGTTGTAGACCTGACTGTGTCTTGTAGACCAACTGTGTGATGTTGTAGACCTTGTGTGTGATGTTGACCTACTGTGTGACGCTGTAGACCTACTGTGTGGTGTTGTAGACCTACTAATTGGTGTTGTAGACCTACTGTTTGATGTTGTAGACCTACTGTAGTGTTGTAGACCTACAGTGTGATGTTGACCTACTGTGTGACGCTGTAGACCTACTGTGTGGTAATGTAGACTGATGTTGTAGACACAATGTGTGATGTTGTAGACCTGGTTATGCAGATTGAGTTCAGATACATTATGAAACATGACACCGACACCATGATGTCCTCTCTAGTGGAGATGATGAGGCACGATGGGTTTCCAGAGTGGCTGGTGTGTATCTGTGTGAGGGTATGTATGCATGTGTGTGTGTGTGTGTGTGTGTGCGTGTGTGTGTGTGTGTGTGTGTGCGTGTGTGTGTGTGCGTGCAGGACTCACCGAAGCACTTGCTCTGGTTGGTGGCCCTGTCCATGAAGACCTTGGAGGAGATGACGGCCCCGAAGGGCAGGAACATCTGCATGAGCTCATTGTCCCCGAACTCCTGAGGCAGGTGGTAGATGAACAGGTTACAGCCCTCTGGTCCTGGAGACACACACACACACACACACACACACACAGAAACAGAAACCATTCAGGCCTACTACTCCCTGCTTCAGTTCTGCTCTAGAACATTCTGTTTGTCTGCGAGCTTTGGAAGACCAGGATGTTCTCCGAAGTCTACTGTAGCTCCTCCCCACCCCGCTCATTCAGAAAGGTTTACGCCCTAAAATGGTGCTACAGAATCCTTTGTAACAATATAGTATTGCAATCCTATTACGTTATACAACTGTAGATTTGAAGTAAACGCAATCACAAATCATTTTAATTAAATGTCTTTCGCATGAATAGTCCGTATGCTACTTAAGACTGCTCTTCCGTGTTCGTAGATTATGTTCTTAGTTCCAACATGTGAGAACGTTGGTGAATGCCACAATGTTCTTGGAAACGGTGTAAGTTGAAGAAATGCTTCCTAAGAAATTCTTAACTTCGTTCGTGAATGAGGCCCAATATACAGTTCTGTTCCAAACAGAACCATTTTAAGCTTGATAAGGTGCTGTTTGGAACACTAAATGGTTCTTCCTTACCTGAAAAAAGGGCTCTATAGCCTACAGAAAAAGGGTTCTGTATGGAACCTTTTTTTTC
This sequence comes from Borostomias antarcticus, assembly GCF_949987555.1. Taxonomy (NCBI): domain Eukaryota; kingdom Metazoa; phylum Chordata; class Actinopteri; order Stomiiformes; family Stomiidae; genus Borostomias; species Borostomias antarcticus. The sequence continues at coordinate 6,420,050 of NC_140259.1, read as the reverse complement.
AGAGGGTTCTTTTCCCGTTAGAAACAGTTCTATATCATTTCAGTATTGAGTGAGATACAGCTGTTCCGCTGGTGCACACTCGGGCTACAATCAATAGAAGTCAGCGGGAGTCAGAGGTCAACGGGGGTCAGAAGTCAACGGGGGCCAGAAGTCAGCGGGGGTCAGAGGTCAACGGGGGCCAGAAGTCAACGGGGGCCAGAAGTCAACGGGGGCCAGAAGTCAACGGGGGCCAGAAGTCAACGGGGGCCAGTGAAACGATGCTGTTCAGGCGACCCTCCCTCTCTCTGCAATGTTACCGCAGAGGTGAAAGTGAAAGTGAAGTTTAATGTGAATAATAGTTCTGTTTCAAATGCAACTTTTGCCTCACCATTCGCTACATTTCACAGGAGAGCGTACTGAGGCTGAGATTACACTCTGTGCTTTCCGTCTCAGATAAGAACATTTATCCTTCTTTTTTTCCTACGTCTCACTGGCCCCATTGACTCCCATTATAGTGGAGCGCGCGTCCGCAGAACGACCGTAGCTAGCTCAGTACTGAGGCGATCAGGGACATTATAGTCTCTGCTTGTCAGATTCATGTGGACTTAGCCTACATGAAACTCGTTACGCTCCGTTCAGAATCAGTCAACATCATTGTGTGTGTGTGTGTGTGTGTCTGTGTGTCTGTGTGTCTGTGTGTGTATGTTTATGTGTGTGTGTGTTCATGTGTGTGTGTGTGTGTGTGTGAGCATCAGTCA
>NC_140259.1:6386813-6414313 GCF_949987555.1 Borostomias antarcticus | reverse complement strand
TGGAGCAGGACACACACACACACACACACACACACACACACACACCACACGGAGCAGGACCATAAGAGGACTTTTCATTTTATACCTCAGTGGAGACATACAGCGTCACATTGGGAAAATCGTATTCATAGCCTATTTATACAAACCTCACTGCCAAGCAGTGCATGCGTGTGTATGTGGGTGTGTGTTAGTGAGAGAGAGAGAGAGAAAGAGAGAGAGAGAGAGAGAGAGAGGGAGAGAGTACTGGACCCACTGGCCCATGATAATGACAAGTTACTCTGCAGTGAAGCTTGTATGGGTGGGACAGTGTGGATCAGGACGCTGTGTTCATACTGCAGACCACCTCCATACCACCCCCTGACTCTCCTACTCTACTGGTACCAGAACTACACCTCCATACCACCCCCTGACTCTACTGGTACCAGAACTACACCTCCATACCACCCCCTGACTCTACTGGTACCAGAACTACACCTCCATACCACCCCCTGACTCTCCTACTCTACTGGTACTGGAACTACACCTCCATTCCACCCCCTGACTCTCCTGGTACCAGAACTACACCTCCATACCACACCCTGACTCCCCTACTCTACTGGTACCAGAACTACACCTCCATACCACCCCCTGACTCTCCTGGTACCAGAACTACACCTCCATACCACCCCCTGACTCTCCTGGTACCAGAACTACACCTCCATACCACCCCCTGACTCTCCTACTCTACTGGTACCAGAACTACACCTCCATACCACCCCCTGACTCTCCTGGTACCAGAACTACACCTCCATACCACCCCCTGACTCTCCTGGTACCAGAACTACACCTCCATACCACCCCCTGACTCTCCTGGTACCAGAACTACACCTCCATACCACCCCCTGACTCTCCTGGTACCAGAACTACACCTCCATACCACCCCCTGACTCTCCTGGTACCAGAACTACACCTCCATACCACACCCTGACTCTACTGGTACCAGAACTACACCTCCATACCACACCCTGACTCTCCTACTCTACTGGTACCAGAACTACACCTCCATACCACCCCCTGACTCTACTGGTACCAGAACTACACCTCCATACCACACCCTGACTCTACTGGTACCAGAACTACACCTCCATACCACCCCCTGACTCTACTGGTACCAGAACTACACCTCCATACCACCCCCTGACTCTCCTACTCTCCTGGTACCAGAACTACACCTCCATACCACCCCCTGACTCTCCTGGTACCAGAACTACACCTCCATACCACACCCTGACTCTCCTACTCTACTGGTACCAGAACTACACCTCCATACCACACCCTGACTCTACTGGTACCAGAACTACACCTCCATACCACACCCTGACTCTCCTACTCTACTGGTACCAGAACTACACCTCCATACCACACCCTGACTTTCCTACTCTACTGGTACCAGAACTACACCTCCATACCACCCCCTGACTCTCCTGGTACCAGAACTACACCTCCATACCACACCCTGACTCTCCTACTCTACTGGTACCAGAACTACACCTCCATACCACCCCCTGACTCTCCTGGTACCAGAACTACACCTCCATACCACCCCCTGACTCTCCTGGTACCAGAACTACACCTCCATACCACACCCTGACTCTACTGGTACCAGAACTACACCTCCATACCACCCCCCTTCTCCTGCATCATCTGTGTGTTCTCTGCTGGTATCTGTGTGTTCTCTGCTGGTATCTGCGTGTCCTGGCTGTGTCCTCTGGTAGGAGGGCGGCTGTTTAGCTCAGGAGGTAGAGCGGGTCGTCCTAGGGTCGGCGGTTCGAATCCTGCTCCTCCTGACGACATGTCGAAGTGTCCTTGAGCAAGACACTGAACCCCAGATTGCTCCCAATGAGCAGGCTAGCACCTTGCATAGCAGCTGCCGCCTCTGGTGTGTATATGTGTGTGAATGGGTGAATGAGGCCTCTGGTGTGTATATGTGTGTGAATGGGTGAATGAGGCCATTGAAAAGCACTACAGTATATAAGTTTAGTCCATTACCATTACCATTTATTGCATGGTAGCTGTCTGTCATGGCTTTCGTCTGCTGGTAGAAGAACATAGAAAGGGTGGGTGGGTAGAAGGGGGGTGAAGAGGAGGAGGAGCCATGATGGAAGTCTGTAGGACAGAAGTAACGCATGTAAAGGTTGATGTATGTCTAAGTAGTTTATGTGTGTGTGTGTTTGTGTGTGTGTGCGCATATATGTCCAATCAATCTATCGCAGCACATTGTATTCACAGTGACTTTGAACACACACCTCCTGTTTAAACGATTGACTTAACAAAGCCCCCTTATTATTGATTTTGTGAAGCATTTTTGTGATAGTTACAAATTATGCGTCGTCAGTGGAACAGTGTTTCAGTCGTCTGCATCTACAAGTCAAGATTCCATATTCAATTCAAGGTTCAACATGCAAGATTCAATTCAAGATCGAAGATTCAATTCAAGATCGAAGATTCAATTCAAGATTGAAGATTCAATTCAAGATCGAAGATTCAATTCAAGATTGAAGATTAACAGATTTCTAGATAATCTCTGGCAAACATCTGGAGATTTGGACACCAATACATTTGCTGTCCATTTGTGGGACAGCTCTACACATTTAGCATTACCCAACATCCCTCCAACCATGACAGGCGTCTCTCTGGAATCTCCCAGCATGCTGTGTGTGTGTGTGTGTGTGTGTGTGTGTGTGTGTGTGTGTGTGTGTGTGTCACACATAAAAAGCCCGGTTACAAGTCCTGCCTACTAAATACAACCTCGTCCTATGGTACCCAAACAACATGATCCATACTGCTTATTGCACAATAACCAAGAACGGGAATCTGTTGCGCATATAATGAACCGTTGCCCCGCCTTCAAGGGCCTGTATCCGGCACGCCATGATCGTATCGTGGATCTGGCTGAGAAAGAACTGCGCCGTGCCACTGGACAACAAACACAATTCCATATTAATGAAAGCGTTCATATTGACTGGTTTGCCTCATCCCAACTTAGCAATACATTTAACAATATTGTCGAAAGCTCTCCTAATATTGCGGATATTGTCATGATTAATGAATCCACCATGTCTGTATTTATTTTAGAAATTGGATGTTCTTTTGACATGTACATGGACACTTGCTTTAGCTATAAAATATTAAAATATCAACCACTTCTCATGCCATCTCTGCATGTGGGTATAATTGCAAAATTATAGTTTTTATATTTGGCAGCTTAGGGCACGTACACAAAATGTGTGTGCGAGGACTCCAACTTGCTGGACTGGCAAAAAAATCTGCAAAACACTTAGTTAAGTACTGTTCTGTGTCTGACGTCATTGGCAGTCATTTCATATGGAAAAGACGCTGCTGCCTATATCCATAAATAGCTTTGATCTCCCTGCTGGGACTACATTACGTGAATGTGATCTTGCACTGCGTTGTGTGACTACTGTTGGATGTTGATATTGATTTGTATCTTTGATTGAAAATCCAATAAATAAATTGAAATGTGTGTGCGCGCGTGGGTGTGTTTGTGTGTGTGACCTCAAGCTTCATCGCCAGTTTTCCTATGTTGACAGTTGTTGGTTTCAATTATTCCACCAGCAGATGTGTGCTTGGTTTTGAATGCAACATACAGTAGTAGTAGTTTCATCAAGTTTTATTAGGCCTATATACTTTATCTATATACATTTTCAGGGCTTTCTAGAGGAAGTGTGTAGGAATTCTAGATGAGTGTGTGAGAATTCTGTGAGAGTTCTGAGAGTTATGTCTGTGTGAGAGTTCTATCTTTAGTTTTTAGTTCTAGTTTTTAGAGTACGATCTCTATCTGTGAGAATTCTATCTGAGAGTTCTACCTATGAGAGTTCTATCTGTGAGAATTCTATCTGAGAGTTCTACCTATGAGAGTTCTATATGTGAGAGAGTTCTATCTGAGAGTTCTACCTATGAGAGTTCTATCTGTGAGAATTCTATCTGAGAGTTCTACCTATGAGAGTTCTATCTGTGAGAATTCTATCTGAGAGTTCTACCTATGAGAGTTCTATGTGTGAGAGAGTTCTATCTGAGAGTTCTACCTATGAGAGTTCTATCTGTGAGAATTCTATCTGAGAGTTCTACCTATGAGAGTTCTATGTGTGAGAGTTCTATCTGAGAGTTCTACCTATGAGAGTTCTATCTGTGAGAATTCTATCTGAGAGTTCTACCTATGAGAGTTCTATGTGTGAGAGAGTTCTATCTGTGAGAGAGTTCTATCTGAGAGTTCTACCTATGAGAGTTCTATGTGTGAGAGTTATATCTGAGCGAGTTCTACCTATGAGAGTTCTACCTATGAGAGTTCTATGTGTGAGAGAGTTCTATCTGAGAGTTCTACCTATGAGAGTTCTATCTGAACAAGTTCTACCTATGAGAGTTCTATGTGAGAGAGTTCTATCTGAGCGAGTTCTACCTATGAGAGTTCTATGTGAGAGAGTTCTATCTGAGCGAGTTCTACCTATGAGAGTTCTATCTGTGAGAATTATATCTGAGAGTTCTGCCTATGAGAGTTCTATCTGTGAGAGAGTTCTATCTGAGAGTTCTACCTATGAGAGTTCTATGTGTGAGAGAGTTCTATCTGAGAGTTCTACCTATGAGAGTTCTATCTGTGAGAGAGTTCTATCTTAGAGTTCTACCTATGAGAGTTCTATCTGTGAGAGAGTTCTATCTGTGAGTGAGTTCTATGTGAGAGAGTTCTATCTGAGAGTTCTACCTATGAGAGTTCTATCTGTGAGAGAGTTCTATCTGGGCGAGTTCTACCTATGAGAGTTCTATGTGAGCGAGTTCTATCTGAGCCAGTTCTACCTATGAGAGTTCTATGTGAGAGAGTTCTATCTGAGCGAGTTCTACCTATGAGAGTTCTATGTGAGAGAGTTCTATCTGAGCCAGTTCTACCTATGAGAGTTCTATGTGAGAGAGTTCTATCTGAGCCAGTTCTACCTATGAGAGTTCTATGTGAGAGAGTTCTATCTGAGCCAGTTCTACCTATGAGAGTTCTATGTGAGAGAGTTCTATCTGAGCGAGTTCTACCTATGAGAGTTCTATGTGAGAGAGTTCTATCTGAGCGAGTTCTACCTATGAGAGTTCTATGTGAGAGAGTTCTATCTGAGCGAGTTCTACCTATGAGAGTTCTATGTGAGAGAGTTCTATCTCAGCGAGTTCTACCTGTGTGAGAGTTCTATGTGAGAGTCGCCATCAGAGGAAGGCAGTTTTGCTGAATAAGCAAATGTAATGCGGAATGTGTCCTTCAGTTCCTCCCCAGAGCACAGGGGGATAGAGATGTTTGTTATGCTAAACAGATACGGCTCTGCAGCTCATGCAGATCATGTTTAAGTGCTTCAAAGCAAGGTCAGGATAGAGGGAAATGAACGCCACACCTGTAAACTTTACCTATATTTCCTCCCCTGCTCTCCTGCCTAGCGGGGGCTGCTTCTGAATGCATGAACAACATAAATATGCTAATCACATTGGATGTACTTTTCTCTTTTCTTCAACTGAATAATTTTGGATTATGGGTTGGCAGGCGCTAAATCTCATTTTTCTCTTAGCCTTGCTGCAGTCTAAGCATTCTAAGTATACACACACACACACACACAAACACGCACACAACCACATACACATAATCACACACACACACACCCACACACAAACAAACATATAATCACACACACACACACACACACACACACACATACTGTATATAATCACACACACACACACACACACAAACATATAATCACACAAACACACACATACACACACACTCACACACACACATATAATCATACACACACACACACAAACAAACATATAATCACACACACACACACACACACACACACACACACACACACACACACACATATACTGCATATAATCACACACACACACACACAAACATATAATCACACAAACACACACACACACACACACACATACAAACAAACATATAACCACACAAACACACACACACACACACACACACACAACCAAAGGAGAATGGACGCCGCTGCTCACCCAGGGCCTGGTGGAAGTCCCCTGACAGCGGGCCCATGGGCGTGCCCGGCAGGCCGTTGAGGCTGAGCGCCCCCATCTGCTGGATCTGGGTAGTGGGGAAGGACACGCTGGGCGTCAGGTAGCCGCCGTGGTTGGCCGCCATGATGGCCGCCTGCTGCTGCATCAGCTGGATGGGAGAGAGAGATCAGATTAGAGAGAGAGAGAGAGAGGGGGGGGGGGGTTGGGAGAGAAGAAGAGAACGGAGGGAGATAGAGAGGAAGTGAGGGATGAGAAGAGATTGAGAGAGAGAGAGATAACGAGAAGAGATCGAGAGAGAGAAAGAAGAGATTGAGAGACAGAGCGAGAGAGAGAGAGAGAGGGGGGGGTTGGGAGAGAAGAAGAGAACGGAGGGAGATAGAGAGGAAGTGAGGGATGAGAAGAGATGGAGAGAGAGAGATAACGAGAAGAGATTGAGAGAGAGAAAGAAGAGATTGAGAGACGGAGCGAGAGAGAGAGAGAGAGAGAGGGAGGGGGGGGGTTGGGAGAGAAGAAGAGAACGGAGGGAGATAGAGAGGAAGTGAGGGATGAGAAGAGATTGAGAGAGAGAGAGATAACGAGAAGAGATTGAGAGAGAGAAAGAAGAGATTGAGAGACAGAGCGAGAGAGAGAGAGAGGGGAGGGTAACATTGGGAGGTTAGAGAAAGGGTAGAAGTGGAGCCTGATGGATGGAGAGTGTAGGTGGAGGGCGGGGGAAAGTAGAGCAGGATAAAAGAGAAGAGGGAGTGTAGAATTAGAGGAGCGCTTGAGAGCCTGTGGTGAGCGGATCTGTCCGTCCCACCTGTCAGAGGGGCTGTCAGCAGCCGGAGAAACGTTTCTGTAGCCATCGGCCCCCCCTGCATCCCCAACGGCCTTCCCACCTCTGACAGAACAGGCAGCACTGACACATGCACATTATCCCTGTCGCTGGGGAAGGGAGGAGACTTGGGAGTTGAAATGAATTGCATTTATCTTCCTTTGTCAACCGTGTATGTGCGTGTGCGTGTGTGTGTGCGTGTGTGTGAGAGAGAGTGTGTATGTGACAGTGTGAGTTCTCTTAAAGCTACATGAGATAATTCGGCTCTTTGGCGGACCCTCTGGTCGTGATAAAATCGGCACTGCGTTTTAAGAACCACACTTCCCACAATCCTCCACTCACCCACTGTAATGATGGGAAAAAAATATGAATCCATCTGAATGTCAGCAAGACAAAGACGACGTTGGTGGACTTTGGGAGCAAGCAGGATAGGAACTACACCCCTCTAATCATCAACCTTGGAGAGAGAGTGGACAGATTCAAGTACCTTGGTGTCCAGATCACCAAGGACCTCACATGGTCAACACACCGTGGTGAGGAAAGCACGTCAGAGACTGTAGAACTTCCTATCAGATTCTACGAAGCTTCTACTCATGTGCGATTAAGAGCATCCTGACTGGGAATATCACCACCTGGTACGGGAACAGCAGCTCTCAGGATCGCAAGGCCCTACAGAGAGTGGTACGGTCAGCTGAACGTACCTTGGGGGTATCGACACTAGAAGATGCAAGACCAAGGCCAACAGGATCCTAAGAGACCCCATCCACCCAGGAAACGGGCCGTTCTTTCTGCTCTACGTAGGAAGTCTTATCAGCTCTGCCACGTTAGCTTGTTGAAACCGTATTATGGTGGCGTCGGTGCGTCTGGCTCTGTGGGCGGCGGCTCCGGCTGTACCCCGTCCGGCGGGTGCTGCCGGTATGGGTGTGAGAGAGTCCTCTCCTCATGTGGGGGCAGGGCTTGAGGGGGAGGAGGATGGCTTGTCCGCCCCTTACTCAGTGCTGTTGACTGCAAGACTGAATAACTCTGTTAACTCGGTGGTGCGTTGGGGCATTTGTCAGAGGTGGAACGTGGGAAACTAGATACTGGCTATGCCTCTCTTTTTAGCGATACCCCCACACCGACTCATTTATATGGGAATATCGATGTGGGTGATTCTCGACCTATCAGTCGGTGATTTTATAGGGATAACTCCGACAGACGTAGACAGGTGGACTCATGGCATTACAGTCCCGTCTTCCTCTAGCTGGGCGTCCCCTTGTCCGACTTCCCAAACCTGATCACATGCTATGGTTTCACACAGACCTGCGCAAGACGAACAGCGTAACCAAACCTGACTCATACCCACTTCTGTGAATGGAAGACTGCATTGACCAGGTTGCTTCAGCGAGGTTCATGAGCAAATTTGATCTTCTAAAAGGCTTTGGGCAGGTGCCATTGACCCAGAGAGCCCGTGAGATCTCGGCTTTTATAACACCATCTGGCCTGCATGAATACACGGTCATGGTATTGGTCTTGGAAACAGCCCGGCAACGTTTCAGCGGCTAATGAATTCAGTTGTGGGCGATTTGGCGGGATGCGCATTATATTTGGATGAAGTGGTCATTTATTCAGACACTTGGCCGATTCATCTCCAGCGCATCTGCGCTCTGTTGGAACGCCTGGCCGGTGCGGGCATCACCGTCAACCATGCCAAGTGTGAGTTCGCCAGGGCGTCGGTGAAGTACCTCGGTCAAGTGGTCGGACATGGGGAGGTTTCTCTGTTCCAGGCGAAGGTGTGAACGATTGACCAGTACACTAGCCCTACCGCTAAGAAAGAGCTGCAGAGGTTCTTGGGCCTACTGTAGTGGGCTATTACCACAACTTCTGCAGGAATTTCTCCAACGTAGTGACTCCCCTCACTGACCTGTTGCGAGGCGATGCCCAGTACATCTGGAGTTCAGTCGAGATCACTTTAGTCAAAATTGGCCCATTTATTAGCATGCAACAATATATATAGCATTAATTTTTATTTTGGCGGTGTGCTTTTTTCGGGGGGCCCCCTGCATTCCACGGCATGTGGAAAGCGCGTTAGTAGGGGGAGGCAATCTAGATGTTCCCCCTTCTGGGCCGCTTTGCCCAGAGTGCCGGAAGAGGGAACGGCATCTAGCCCCCTGGCTCTATGACGATCAGAGTGGGCCGCGATCGGGAAGATGCTCGGAGGTAACTCAGCCCACTAAGACCGTCAAAGAGAGCCACAGGGGGACTGCTGTACATTATAGTCCCTGGCCTCCATGGGCCAGCGCTTCGTGGAGTCCGAAGGAGATACAGCCTAGTGTCTCTGCCTCCATGGTGACCGGAGGGACCGCTGGATGGCCCTTCGGAGATGTTTCGGCCCACGATCACCACGGAGAGCCGCAGAGACTAAGCTAGTGAAATTCCCCGGCTTCCACTAGCCGACGCATAGTGGAATACCAGAAGAATGCAGCAATACCCCCTGAACAGAGAGCAACGACAACAACAGAGATGACATCGACAGAACACAGGCGGAGGAGGGGAGGAGGTGGGGCGAGCACGCAGATACAAGCGATGAGCAGTAATGGCAAGAGCGAACAATGATATGTTTTGACAGCTTAAATACATACGCTCTAGCATGCTGGACCAATGCAATGACAGCTGACAGTCAGCTGGTGGGTTGCGTCATACGGGGTGTGACTGATTAGCCTCTGCCGATTAGCCCGGCGTTGACGTCGGTGCCTCGCCTGAAGTTACATCGGAGACTTCATTACTGAGCGTCAGCAGGTCACATTAAAGCTCTCCTCTGTGCCGCTCCGGTTTTGGCTGCACTCCCTATGGATGAGTTGTTCCAGCTCCAAGTGGACGCCAGTCATGTGGGTGCAGGTGCTGTGCTCCTGCAGACTGATGAGTTGGGCATTGAAAGGCCGGTTACCTTCTTCTTCTGAATTATGATCGAGAAGGAAACTCTCGCACTGGTCTGGGCTTTGCATCATTTCTATGTATACATGGTTTCAGATCTGGCTCGCTTTCTTAACTCCCTGAAGTGTGAAGGGTCCTTGCTACTGCCAGGGCCGGACTGGGTGAATATTTCATGCCGGGAGTCATGTCCAAGTCAGGCCACGAGCCAAGCCGACGCGGTGAGATGGAACACTTTGTTTTGGTTTGGCGTGCCAGGCCAGTTAGCGTGCCAGGCCACCGGGAAAACTCCCGGTGCTCCCGACGGCCAGTCCGCCCCTGGCTACTGCAGTCATATACTCTGGACGTTCATCATTAAGGGGAGAGTCAACATAGTGGCAGACGTGGTGTCCAGAGTCTCCTGTTGTGTTTTATTTTAGTTTGTGTTTTTTGTCCCTTCTTGCTTTCTCTACCGCTTTTAATCTGCTTCACAGGATCCTGTTTCCGAGGCTGAAGGAGTAGGCGGTTGTGTTTGGACGTGGGTGGGCGGAGCCAGTACAGTTTTCATTTTGTTTGTCCATTGTTGCATTTGTTTACTTATGTGTTGTTTGTGGTGCATGTTTCTGTAACAGAAGCATTGCTCTTTTGTTTGGCCTTGTGGCTTATTCTTTTGTTATTCTACACCATGCTTTCCACTGCATTCATTCGCCTACACTACTGATACATTGATTCTCATACCCCATTGGATAATTGTTTAGTTTTCAGTTACATACTTTATTTATATTAAATTATTGATTATTTTGAATATACATGGTGTGTCGCCCTTTTTGTTATGGCCAAGAGCCAGGTCATAACAAAAGTCAGGGAAGAGATACCGCACTCACATGGCGAGCACGGAGGGGCTCAGGGAGAGCTTAATAGACTGTTCTCTCTGCTACGGTCAGGGAAGAGATACCGCGCTCACATGGCGAGCATGGAGAGACTCAGGGAGAGCTTCTTCCCACAAGCCATCCGGCTCCTGAATGACTCTATCTATGTCTATATCTATGACTCTATCTATGTCTATATCTATGACTCTATCTACAACATCTAGGGTACGTGTATAGCAGTGTACATAACACAACCAAATACAAATGTCAATACCCCCCCCCCAGGATTATTTATTATAGCTCTAACATGTACACAACACACCCATGCCCCCCCCCCCCCGGCTATTGGCTATTTATTTATTTATATCCATGTATATCATGTACATAATCCATCCAGACCGGTATCTATCTTATCTTACCCCTACCTGTATACTGTACAAGAGTACTTACTGTGTAATTTGTACATTTCTAATTTGTAAACTGAGTATTGGAGTTTATCTGTATTGAGCACACTCTTGGAGCCGGCAGCAACATTTCACTGTAACTGTACATGTACATTACAGCTGACAAATAAATAAATCTTGAATCATGAGGAGGAGGAGAGGGGATGAGGAGGAGAGTCGGAGAGAAGAGGGGAGGGGAGGACGGGGAGGCGAAGGAGAGGAAGAGAGAGAGAAGCAGAGAGAGGGAGAAAGAGAGAAGCAGAGAGAGAACAATAGAGAGAGAGAGGAAGAGGGATAGAGAGAGAGAGAAGCAGAGAGAGAACAAGAGAGAGAGAGAGGAAGAGGGATAGAGAGAGAGAGAAGCAGAGATAGGGAGAAAGAGAGAAGGAGAGAGAACAAGAGAGAGAGAGAGAGAGGAAGAGGGATATAGAGAGAGAGAAGCAGAGAGAAAAAGAGACAGTGAGAGAGAGAGAGAAAGAGAGAGAGAGCAGCTCAGATAACGCGTCCCCTCATGCCAGCCGTCAGATGGCCGGGGATAAAAGACCCAGCAACGCTGGAACGTTCCGAGATGCTTTCACCAAATTAAAACGCTGCAGACTGGAAGCTGGGGCTGTAATCACACTACACAAACGCTGCTATATGCAGATTAGATTTCTCTCACCATTCATTTTGTTGTGTGTTTGTGTGTGTGTGTGTGATAGTGTGTGATTGTGTGGGTTTTGTGATTGTGTTTGTGTGTTTGTGTGTGTGTGTGTGTGTGTGTATGTGTGTGTGTGTGTGTGTGTGTGATAGTGTGTGATTGTGGGGGTTTTGTGATTGTGTTTGTGTGATTGTATGTGATTGTGTGTGTGTGTGTGTGTGCGTGTGCCTGTATGTGTGTGACTGTGTGTGTGCCATGTCCTTGTCTGTGGTCGTCCTCTCCTCCACATGAGGAATGTCTCAAACAGAGTACTAAATATCGTTAAGCTTCTTCATCATGCTCTAGTCCTCCACTCCTCTTCATCACCACCACATCTCTCCCCCTCCCTCCCCCCCGGGCTGAGAGGAAGACCGGGAAACAGAGGGGGGGGGGGGGGGGGGTGTTAGAGGAGGGTGGCATCTGGGTGTTTTATCGACACCTGATGGCATTATTGTCCCCCGCCGCTAGCAGACTGTCACCTCTTTATCACGTGGCAATTATCCCTGTAGGACTGCTCACTGGCTGCACCCCCCCCCTCCCCCCCCCCCACACACACACACATACACTGTGACATGCCCCCCCCCCCACACACACACACACACACATACACTCTTACATACCCCCCCCACACACACACATGCACACACTGACATGCCCCCCCCCCACACACACACACACATACACTCTTACATGCCCCCCCGACACACACACATGCACACATACACTCTGACATGCCCTCCCCCCCCCACACACACACACACGTACACTCTTACATGCCCCCCCCCCCCACACACACACACGCTTACATGCCCCCCCCCTCCACACACACACACATACACTCTTACATGCCCCCCCCCTCCACACACACACACATACACTCTTACATGTCCCCCGCCCACACACACACACTGACATGCCCCCCCCCTCCACACACACACACATACACTCTTACATGCCCCCCCCCCCCTCCACACACACACACATACACTCTTACATGCCCCCCCCCTCCCCACACACACACATACACTCTTACAAGCCCCCCCCCCCCCACACACACACACACATGCACACATTGACATGGCCCCCACACAGAGAGGGGGGGGGGGGGGTTGGGTCGCGGATGAGGTGAGAGAGGGAGGAAGGGAGGGAGGGAGGTAGAGCCTAGTGAGACCATCCTGATCTTGTGACCTCACATCCTGTTTCCCTCTGCAGACCCATCTGGTCGTCCATTTCCTCGTGTCTAGTTGGTTACAGAGGGCGGGACTACTGGCCTTGACAGACTTACTCATCAGCCAATCAGTGGAACGAAACCTTTGCCAAATCCAGTCAGAAGAACGGCGAAAACAAGAACCTCCACTACTGCATACTCTTGTTCTGGTTTTATTGTTGTTATTTAGTCTATTTCTGCAATAACTGCACTTACTGTAACTGTGTTTAATCTACTAACGTTAGCGTTATTGGCCTGGGCTGCGTTTCCCAAAAGCTTCTTTCGTTAAGAGGCTCTTGGGCCATTCATTTAGAGCGTTCTGATTGGTCAACTGGTCTGGGCAAGCTCTCTGATTGGTCAACTGAATGGGCTAAAGAGCCTCTTAACGAAAGAAGCTTTTGGGAAACCTGGCCCTGTATTTCAGGTCATCAACTACGGGACCCAATCAGGGGCTGCATTCTACTGGGGGGCAGAACAGCAGTTAGAACGCAGTTCCTGATTGGTCTGGTCACACTGTAATTTCTGGAAATCGATGTAGATACAGGGAAAGCCAGACATCTGTGGAGGGAAACAGAATGTGAGTTTGCAAGATCAGGACGGGGATCAATAAAGTACTGGAAGACTGGAGGGCTTTAACTGTGTGTGTGTGTGTGTGTGTGTGTGTGTGTGTGTGTGTGTGTGTGTGTGTGTGTGTGTGTGTGTTGGTTTCTGACAATGCCCCAGTTACATGGTAATTTCCCCCCCCCCACCAAAACTGGAGGCTTTGTTTGTGAGTGAACAAAGTTTCTTGGTAAGTCCAACAGGGGGTGCTGTTTGCCAACGTGAGTCTCCACTTCCCCCTCCCCCTCTCTCTAACTCCCTCCCGACCCCTGCACCCACCCACGCACCCTCACTAGTAACCCAGTCTTAAAGCCCTCTCTCTCTCTCCTTCTCTCTTTATCCCTCTCATCGTACACAGATAGGCAGTGTATGTATCGACAGCTGAGATGGCCGACAGAAAATAAAAGCTGTCTGGTTTATCCTACATTTCCGGGGTTCTCTGTTCCTCCCCTCTCTTCTCATCTCCTCTCCCCTCCTCTCCCCTACCCTCTTCTCTCCTCTCCTCTCCCCTCCCTCCTCTCCCCTACCCTCTCTTCTCATCTCCTCTCCCCTACCCTCTTCTCTCCTCTCCCCTCCCTCCCCTCCTCTCCCCTACCCTCTCTTCTCATCTCCTCTCCCCTCCTCTCCCCTACCCTCTCCTCTTCTCTTCTCTCCTCTCCTCTCATCTCCCCTCCCTCCTCTCCCCTACCCTCTCATTTTATCTCCTCTCCCCTCCTCTCGCTCCCCTCCTCTCCCCTACCCTCTCCTCTTTTCTCCTCTTCTCTCCTCTTCTCTCCCCTCCTCTCCCCTCTCTCCCCTCCCCTACCCTCTCCTCTTCTCTCCTCTCATATCTTCTCTTCTTTTCCACTCCTCTCTCCTCCCCTCCTCCTCTCTCCTCCCCACCTCCCCTCTCCTCGCCTGTCAGAATAATTCTGTCTGTTTTGAAAGCTGCACATTAGTCATACTTGGCATCGTGTTGTCAGTGTTTTACCCCTCCAATTTGTGTTTTCTCCCCCTCATCCTCCCTCTCTCCATCCCTCCTCCTCCCTCTCTCCATCCCTCCTCCTCCCTCTCTCCATCCCTCCCTCGTGTATAGTCACAGTGAAATGTTGCTGCCACCTCCAATATTATGCTTGATACAGACAAACTTTAATACTCAATTACAAATGACACATTTACAAGTTACAAATTTATAAAAATTATAGAGTTTTAGACAAATGAACACTAATTACGCAATAATCACCCTACAGTATAAGATGGATTCCTCCTCCCTCTCTCTCTTCCTCCTCCCTCTCTCCCCTCCTCCTCCCTCTCTGCCCTCCTCCTCCCTCTCTCCCCTCTTCCTCCCTCTCTCCCCTCTTCCTCCCTCTCTCCCCTCCTCCTCCCTCTCTCCCCTCCTCCTCCCTCTCTCCCCTCCTCCTCCCTCTCTCCTCTCCTCCTCCCTCTCTCCCCTCCTCCTCCCTCTCTCCCCTCCTCCTCCCTCTCTCCCCTCTTCCTCCCTCTCTCCCCTCCTCCTCCCTCTCTCCCCCTCACTCCTCTTCCTCTCCTGGTTTTGACTCAAATCCTATTTGCTGGCTGTCAGCTCTGTAATCCTGTCCTTACTGGGGAGGAGAGGGTAGTTTGTGAATCTGATCCTTTCTGCTGGTCTCTCTGTATCCAGGCTTGTGCTGGTCTCTCTGCTGGTCTCTCTACTGGTTTCTCTGTACCCAGGCTAGTGCTGGTCTCTCTGGTGGTCTCTCTACTGGTTTCTCTGTATCCAGGCTAGTGCTGGTGTCTCTGCTGGTCTCTCTGTACCAGGCTTGTGTTGGTCTCTCTGCTGGTCTCTCTACTGGTCTCTTTGTACCCGGGCTAATGCTGGTCTCTCATGGGGGGTGGGGTGTGAGAGGGAGGGTGAAGTAGTGTGGAGGAGGAGGGTAGAAAGAGAGGGAGGGTGGAATCCATGTATGATTGCATACGTTTACATCTGTGTGTCCCTCGCCTCCACTCCTCCTCTCCTCCCTCCCTCCCTCCCTCCCTCCACCCCCCCCTCCCTCCCTCCCTCCACCCCTCCCTCCCTCCCTTCCTCCCTCCACCCCTCCCTCCCTCCCTCCCTCCCCCCCTCCCTCCACCTCTCCTAAACATGAGCACGGCTCCCCAGGACGTTCTGCATGTCATGAATAGTAATGAATCCTCCTCTCCTCCCTCCCTCCATACTCCTCTCTTACTTGGGTGTGTGTATTGTGGATGTAACAGCACCCAGCGGCAAGCATGGAACACACACTCACGCACGCACACACGCACACACACACACACACACACACACACACACACACCTCTGGTAAGAAATGCATGGGGAGGGATAAGCTTGAGAGAGCTGGATAGCACGAACAATTAATCCTCACATGTAGAGAGAGTAGGGAGAAATCTGCTCTTACCTAGAAAATACCATAAATAAGTGAACACTTCTCGTCTTCATGAATATATAGCTTGTGTGTGTGTGTGTGTGTGTGTGTGTGTGTGTGTTTGCAGTGACTGAGGCCCAGATATCTGCAGACACCGGACAGACTCATTCTCTTAATTCAATCTCCGCTCCCCTCAAGCATACAGAGGCTCAGTGCATGCTGGGTAAGAGGAAGTGTGTGTGGAGATAAGTCTTCCTGTGCAACATCCTGAGTCATCACTGGCCAAACAGAAGAGCTCGGGGGTCTGGGAGAGGAGAGAGGAGAGAGGAGAGGAGGAGAGAGGAGAGGAGAGGAGGAGATAGGAGGGAAGAGGAGAGGAGGAAAGGAGAGAGGAGAGGGCAGGGGAGGAGGGAAAGAGGGAGAGAGGGAGAGGAGAGGAGGAGATAGGAGGGAAGAGGAGAGGAGGAAAGGAGAGAGGAGAGGGCAGTGGAGGAGAGAAAGAGGGAGAGAGGGAGAGGAGAGGAGGAGATAGGAGGGAAGAGGAGAGGAGGAAAGGAGAGAGGAGAGGGCAGGGGAGGAGGGAAAGAGGGAGAGAGGGAGAGGAGGAGATAGGAGGGAAGAGGAGAGGAGGAAAGGAGAGAGGAGAGGGCAGGGGAGGAGAGAAAGAGGGAGAGAGGGAGAGGAGAAGAGGAGTTGGCAGGAAAGGAGAGAAGAGGATAGGAGGGGGCAGGAGAGGAGAGGGCAGGAGAGAAGGAGAGAGAGAGTGTGTACGGTGGGGGCAGGTGGGCAGGATGTAAGCTCCAGGGGTCTGAAAGCCTGAGGGGAAGAATAACCTACCTTGTGTGTTTGTGTGTATCCAACCATTCGCGTGAGTGTGTGTGTGTGTGTGTGCTGTAAACTACTGCATATGTATGTCTTGTAATCCTCTGTGTGTGTGTGTGTGTGTGTGCTGTAAACTACTGCATTTGTGTGTGTTTGTGTGTTTGTGTGAGTGTGTGTGTGTCTGTGTGTGTGTGTGTGTGTGTGTGCGCGCTCGCTTGTTGTATCCTACCAAAAGCGTCCAGCGCACGGATATGTACATATGTGTTGTGACCTACTGTGTGGTGTGTGTGTGTGTGTATGTGCATGCGTGGCGACCTACCGCGTCTGTGTGTGTGAGCGTGCGTGTGTAGCGGCCTACCGCGTGTGTGTGCGCGTGTCTGTGTTCATGTGTGTTGCGACCTGCTGTAACGTGCGTGTTTGCGTGCGAGCGTGTGCGTGCGACCCACCGCGTGTGCGTAGGTGCTGTAGGAGCTGAGGGGCAGGGCGATGGTGGCGGGGTTGAAGATGCCGAACTGCCCCACCATCTGCTGCATGCGCCGGATGGTGCGCTCCTTGTCCGTGTCGGCGAACTTCACCACCAGGCTGGAGGAGGCGCCCTGGGGGGGGAGAGAATCGCAGCCGTTCTGAGGAGAGAGGGCACGCATACTTAACCCTCCGCTCGCACAGACCGCCGCCTCCACACGCCAATCCGGCTACACACTACACACGTTTACACGCTAGGGGAACACGCTGCACAGGGATGTACGCTCTTTAAGCTGGGTTCACGTACAACAGCTGCGACGGGCGGTCTTTTTGAAAGAAATTTGATTTTAGCTGCGTTGGCGGCTGTTGTACGTGAACCTGGCTTTAGAAAGTAAAAGGGGAACCTAGAACGTAGAAAGGGTTCTTCTGTTGTTCCTGCAGGACAACCCTCTGAAAACCCCTGTTTTGGGCTCCGGGTAGAACAGATTCATAATGCGTTTTCTAGCTACAGTACAGAAATTTCATAATTAAAAGGTTCTACGGTATCAGAAACCAAAACGTGTTCTTAAGTGTTTTTCAGAGGGTTCTTTTACTGGAACAATGAAATAACCCTTTGAAACCCTTTTCCTTCTTCTACTCGCATTCCAACACACATGCATGGCATTTTAGTTCTGTCAAATCGGAACAGATGTTATACATTACAGAAGTTATACATTACAGAGGTTATACATTACAGAAGTTATACATTACAGAAGTTATACATTCTGTAATCAATTCCTGAATTGATGGAATTGAAGTGGAACTGTTCTCAACCCTGATACTTAATAACTATAATTAAACCCCTGATCCACAATGCGTGAAACCCGTTAGATAGCTAGCTCTGATCACTGACACAGTTAGCTAGCTCTGTGTTAGCTCTGATCACTGACACAGTTAGCTAGCTCTGTGTTAGCTCTGATCACTAACACAGTTAGCAAGCTCTGTGTTAGCTCTGATCACTGACACAGTTAGCTAGCTGTGTTAGCTCTGATCACTAACACAGTTAGCTAGCTCCATGTTAGCTCTGATCACTGACACAGTTAGCTAGCTCTGTGTTAGCTCTGATCACTAACACAGTTAGCTAGCTCTGTGTTAGCTCTGATCACTAACACAGTTAGCTAGCTCTGTGTTAGCTCTGATCACTAACACAGTTAGCTAGCTCCGTGTTAGCTCTGATCACTAACACAGTTAGCTAGCTCCGTGTTAGCTCTGATCACTAACACAGTTAGCTAGCTCCGTGTTAGTTCTGATCACTGACACAGTTAACTAGCTCCGTGTTAGCTCTGATCACTAACAGTTAGCTAGCTCTGTGTTAGCTCTGATCACTAACAGTTAGCTAACTCTGTGTTAGCTCTGATCACTGACACAGTTAACTAGCTCTGTGTTAGCTCTGATCACTAACACAGTTAACTAGCTCCGTGTTAGCTCTGATCACTAACAGTTAGCTAACTCTGTGTTAGCTCTGATCACTAACACAGTTAGCTAGCTCTGTGTTAGCTCTGATCACTGACACAGTTAGCTAGCTCTGTGTTAGCTCTGATCACTAACACAGTTAGCTAGCTCCATGTTAGCTCTGATCACTAACACAGTTAGCTAGCTCTGTGTTAGCTCTGATCACTAACACAGTTAGCTAGCTCTGTGTTAGCTCTGATCACTAACACAGTTAGCTAGCTGTGTTAGCTCTGATCACTAACACAGTTAGCTAGCTCCGTGTTAGCTCTGATCACTCTAATAATAATAATAATAATAATAATACATTTTATTTGTATAGCGCTTTTCAATAAGCCAACGTCGCATTACAGGGGTGTCAGCAGGAGCAAAAGAACACAAAACAGACATGGAACAAGCAGGCATATATAGACATGAACAACAGCTGACTTTACAGGCTTGAAAGAAAAGCATGCCTGTCATTAGATATTAGGAATAAATGCATTATCATTAGAGTACTGTATTTTATGTAGAGTGGTGTGTGCGTGCGTGTGTGTGCGTGTGCATGTGTGTGTCTGTGTTCATGTGTGCACTTGTTCCATATTCTCCAGTATATGTGCTATTGTATTGAACTGAATATGTGCTAGGCTATTATTTGTGGGTTTATGAACTGGGACTGAGATTGGCATGGCAATCTCTCTCAGTCTCTCACACACTTTCTCTCTCTCTCTCACATCATCTCTACCCCTCTTTTCTCTTCTTCTCTTCTCACCATTTCTCTCTGTTTCTCCTATTATGTTCCAGCCCTTTCTTTTTTCTCTCTCTCTCCCCCTCTCTCTGTTCTCTCTCCATTTCTCCTCCCCCTCCCCCTGCCTCTCACTTTCTCCATATATCTCTCATTCTGCTCTCTCCTCCCTCTCTCCGTGTGATGTGACCAGCGGGGCTCTCTCCCGCGCACCCTTCATTAACAATCTTCTGGTGACTTGGTGCCCCCCCCCCCCCCCCCACATACCCCTTCACACCCTCCACCCCCTTCTCTCCCTCCTGCCCCCCTCATCCTCCCCCCCACCCCTCTCTCCCTCCCACACTGTCCCCTGTGCTCCATCGATCTGTGTAAAGGGCTGAAACGCGCCTGTGATCCGACACACGGGGGACAGGCTGAGCTTTAGCAGAGATGAGACGCCCCCTGAAATTGATGTGAGGTTTGTCAATAACAGAGGCAAGGGTAAGGCGATGGAGGGATGGAGAGATGGAGGGAAGGAGGGGTGAAGGGATAGAGGGGTGGAGGTGTAAGGATTACAGTATTTCTCTCTCTCTATCTCTCTCTTCCTCTGTCTCCATCTCTCTCTCTCTCTTTCTATCTATCCCCTCCTGTCTCCACCTCTCTCTCTCTCTCTGTCTTTCTATCTATCTCCTCCTCTGTCTCCATCTCTCTCTCTCTCTCTCTCTCTCTCTCTCTCTCTCTCTCTCTCTCTCTCTCTCTCTCTCTCTCTCAGTGGCCGTGCTGTGAGCCAGACGTTGGGCCCCAGCTCATTAAAGACTGCCTGTCTGCCTAAACAATGTTCTCAGGAGAGACAGAATGGCAGGGAACACACTCATCCGCCCTCCATATACTTACTGCAAGGCTTTGTGTGTGTGTGTGTGTGTGTGTGTGTGTGTGTGTGTGTGTGTGTGTGTGTGTGTGTGTGTGTGTGAGTGCATGTGTGTGTGGGAGTGGGAGTGGGAGTGTGAGTTTGTGTGCATGTGTGTGTGTGAGTGTGTGTGCATGCGCGTGTGTGTGAGTGTGTGTGCATGTGTGAGTGTGTGTGCATGCATGTGTGGGAGTGGGAGTGTGTGTGCATGTGTGTGTGAGTGTGTGTGTGTGCATGTGTGTGTGTGTGAGTGTGTGTGCATGTGTGTGTGGGAGGGTAAGAAGCTGTGTACTAATCGCCAGTTAGTCTCTTCCCTCTATCTCCTTCCCTCCTCTCCTACGCTAATCTTTCCTTTCCTCTCCTCCTCAACTCTGTGCAGGACTAGATAGGGCAGCATGCACGCACACACACACACACACACACACACACACACACACACACACACACACACACACACACACACACAAACACACACACACACACACGGAAACAAACACTAACTCTCCACTACAAAATATAAGACGCTGATCAGATTTCTATAATCAATTCAGCAGGAGGGGATAAATCCTGCCTTCCCTCTGCTCTCTCCCTCTTTCTTTCTCTCTCTCTTTATCTCTATCCATCGTTCCTCCCTCCCTCCCTCTCTGCCCCCTCCCTGCTCGTACGCTCATGAATAATGCAGCAGGCAGGATGGTCAAAGATGGAGTAAACAAGTCTATTGGCTAATATCCCTGGAGGCTGGGAGGGGAGGGGAGGAGGGAGGGAGGAGAGGAGAGAGGAAGGGGAGGGAGAGAGAGAGGAGAGGAGAAGAGAAAAAAGGAGGAAGGGAGGGAGGTGAGAGAGGAGGGTAGAGGAGGGGGAGAGAGAGAGGAGAGGAGAAGAGGAAAAAGGAGGAGGGGAGGGAGGTGAGAGAGGAGGGTAGAGGAGGGGGAGAGAGAGAGGAGAGGAGAAGAGGAAAAAGGAGGAAAGTAGGGAGATGAGAGAGGAGGGGGAGAGAGGGAGAAGGGAATAAAGAAAGAGAGGAGAGAGGATGGGAAGAATACTACAATACTACTGTCGATCAAGGATTATTCAAGCATTATTGCTCAACTGTGATTGTGATGGTTATTCCGCTCACGTCCAGGTAGAAAGCTGGGGTTGAGATTTTGTGTTTGTGTGTGTGTGTGTGTGTGTGTGTGTGTGTGTGTGTGTGTGTGTGTGTGTGTGTGTGTGTGCAGGGTGCAGGCAGAAGGTGTACTCACCGGCATGGTCTGGCTCCCGTGCAGAGCACTGATTGCAGACTGGGCCTCAGCGTGTGTGGAGAACTTTACAAAGGCACAGCCTGGAAGAAAACACACACACACACACACACACACACACACGCACACAACAAACACACACACACACACACACACACACACACACACAGACACACACAAGCACACACACTCGCACAAACAGACACAGAAACACACACAGACAGAGTGCTTTCATTAAATACTGTGAGATGTCAGACTGTGTGTGTGTGTGTGTGTGTGTGTGTGTGTGTGTGTGAATGCGTGCCTGTGTGTGTCAGTGTGTACGTGTGCATTTGTGGGTGCGTGCCTGTGTGTGTGTGTGTGTACGCATATGTGTGTGTGTATATGTGTGCATGTGTGTCTGTGTGTGTGTACGTGTGTGTGTGTGTCTGTGTGTGTGTGTGTGTGTGTGTGTGCAGTGGGCTGCTGGGGCTGCAGGCTCTGCTGCACACTGCTCCACCGAAGCAGAGAGACAGGCTGGTTAGGTCCACATGTCTGTCTGTCTGTGTGTCTGTCTGTCTGTCTGTCCGAGGTAGAGAGACAGGCTGGTTAGGTCCACATGTCTGTCTGTCTGTCTGTCTGTCTGTCTGTCTGTCTGAGATAGATAGATAGATAGATAGATAGATAGATAGATAGATAGATAGATAGATAGATAGATAGATAGATAGATAGATAGATAGATAGATAGATAGATAGATCTCTCCCACCTTTCCTGTCGACATACTCTCCCATATAATGAAGCAGAAATGCCCTCCAAAAAAATCTTAAGAAAAAAAAAAATATGCTTAAACGGCCCCTGCTTGTCTTTGCAAGAGCGACATTTGAATGTCTAAGCAGTTTTCCGTAAAAATGTATCTTCTGGACAAAATGGTCCCGGTAGACTTTAAAAGTCATGACTAAACATGGCTGTACATTCTGATGACGGTGATGTAAACATGAGCCTGCAGATCCTGATTCTGAAGCCGATGGTGTTAGTGACTCAGCAGTAACTGAGTCTGGAGACAGGTGTTAGAGACGGGAACCAGCGCTCACCCGGCTGGGCTGTGGTCTGTGTGTCTGAGTGGTCAGCAGCCCTTTTTGTCTGCAGATACACTGTCTGTGTGTGTGTGTGTGTGTGTGTGTGTGTGTGTGTGTGTGTGTGTGTGTGTGCAATGCAGGAGCATTATATAATTTAGACAAAGTGCAATCGCCAAACAATCGCCATACACTAGAAGACTTCGAAAAGATTCACCGACACCGACTACACATTTTGTAAACTGCTGCTACTAATTAGGTGGGCTAGCTTGTAAAAGCTAGCCCAACTTGTAATATTCCCACTATTTCTTTCTTTCTAACTTATTATAGTTCTCCTCAGTTTTTTGCCGCTTAACTACTTCTTCATACTTTGTGCTAGAAACTTCATTCAAACTTTTAATCAAGCTATTAATCGGATGTATTCAGATTTTTGATACTTTTTATTGTTTTTTAGTCATTTAACTTTTAATAGTAATTTTTGTGCCATTGAAACTGCTGGTGGAATGTTCAGTAGCTTGATGTTTTTAGAGTGATGGCAGCTGTTGCTTTGAAAATATTCACACATTTTGTAAACTGCTGGCACTCCTACAGTTTTGAAAGCTCACACACATATGTTCACACAACTGTGCTGATTCACACAATGTAAGTATCTAAGCTGTGTGACTTATAGTTTTCATGGTATGACGATTTGTTCGGCAACTGCGCTCCCCATTGAAACGTATGGTGACGCACTCTAACTTTTGAGCTGCTAATTTTGCATTTTTACCCTTTTTCTAACTTGTCGCTATGCCTACCCCTACCCCTGCCTCTATCTGGGCCCAGGCACATTCACGCACACACAGACATACACCAGTGTTTGCCATGTCTCTCCTATGATATTTTTAGCCTCTCTTACTCTGAAAATTTAATTTAATGTAATTTATTGCTTTATACATTTTCTTAGCCGGTAGACAAACATACCTATCGAAATGTTCACACAACTGTGCTGATTCGTACAATGTAAGTATCTAAGCTGTGTGATTTATAGTTTTCACAGTATGACGATTTGTTCGGCAACTGCACTCTCCATTGAAACATATGGTGCCGCACTCTAACTTTTGAGCTGCTGATTTTCCATTTTTACTCTTTTTCTAACTAGTCATAATTCCAATTCAAGATATCTACAACTTAATTCAAGATATCTTAAACTTAATTTAAGATATCTTCAAATGGCATTGTAGATATATTGAATTAAAGGGAATTAAAGATATCTTGAACTGGAATTATGACTAGTCAGTATTAAATTGTAGATATCTGAAACTGGAATTACACGTAGTCAGAATTCAGTTATAGATATCCACAATTCACATTGTGGATATCCGCAACTGAATTGTAGATATCTGTAATGACGTACCCCATACACATGAATGGCAAAATTAGTTTGAATCTACTAGGCGAAATGACGTTGCAGATATCACAATTATCAGACTTTCTCAAAAGTGCTAGTTTTGTCAACGTTTGATCTGAACCATTGTATATGATCATAAGTAACCTTAAAACAGGGCTAAACATCCATTTTCCCTTTACTACTCCTTTAAGAAAATGTACCCCTTTCTCCGAGAAGTAGCAATGAAAATGCTGCCTTTTGCACACACTGCAAGATCACTTTGTCTGTCGCGCACGCTGGGACCGCAGACATAAAAGATCATATTCAGATGGCCAAACATAACATACACAGGTGAAGAATCTGACCACCCTGATGATCCACGGTCCCAGAAAGTGGAGGTTCCAGCGCAGCGCAGGTTCAATGGCTGGGCCTCGCCAACAACAACATATCAGGGCTGAGATTCCCAGAGGCATCGTAGCGCTACGTTCATCGTAGCGCTATGATGAACGCCATAGCTTACGATGAACGTAGCGCTACGATGCCTCTGGGAAACTCAGCCCAGGCTACTTCAGGATAGCATGGCTTTTTCGTTATTGTTCGGATGAGCGGCTGCTGTTTTGAAAGCGACTGATAATAATAATAATAGGCTAAATCTAATAATAAGCTCTTTATATGTTTTCTTTTGAAATCAGTCAATAAATTGCCTACTTTGTTATGAATGCAAAACATCACCTCTTTTATATTAGCCTACAGCCTACCTTAAAAAAATATTATTATATACTGTATGGGTATATATGGGGGGGGGGTCCTGGTTTGGGTGGGGGGTTTGAAATTATGGTCATCCCAAGGGCCAAAAATTGGGGAGAACAATAATAAAGAAATAGTGGGAATATCACAAGTTGGACTAGCTTCTACAAACTAGCCCACCTAAAGATATATTATTTGAAGTGCTGTTCTGGATGATTTACCTTTTTCACTACAATTAGTTTTGGAACCATTACAAGATTATATCTCTTCATTTTAATTGTCTGTCATGTTATTTCTTGGTTGCCCCCCTCCTCTCTCTGTCTATCTAATGAGCGTCCATACATAGCAGTCTGCGCCCCCCCCCCACCAGACACCAGAGAGCATATCTGACCCCCCAGCACCGTTGGTTCCTACCTTTGCTGTTTCCATCAGGACCTCTTAGGACGGTGCACTCCTCGATGACTCCGTAGGGCTCAAAGAGGCGGTACACGTCCTCCTCCGTCTGCTGTTTGTTCAGCATGCCCACAAACAACTTCCTGTCTTCTGAAACAAACAACAAACAACAATATTAGGTTGGTTTATAGTAAAGCAGAACCGAATTGAATCAAATCAATCCAAATGGAATGGAATAGAAAACAAAACAATAGAATACAATAAGTTGGTCAAATCACTTCCCTGTGGTCACATAATTTTTTGGAGACCAAACAAACAGGGCTCTTGATACAGATAAGTCAGTTGAATGGTGAGGGGGAGAGATCCGAGGTTAGGGGAGAGATCAGAGGCTAGGGGAGAGATCAGAGGCTGGGGGAGAGATCAGAGGCTAGGGGAGAGATCAGAGGCTAGGGGACATATCAGAGGCCGGGGGAGAGATCAGAGGCTAGGGGAGAGATCAGAGGCTAGGGGAGGGATCAGAGGCTAGGGGAGAGATCAGAGGCTGGGGGAGAGATCAGAGGCTAGGGGAGGGATCAGAGACTACGGGAGAGATCAGAGGCAGAATCAGAGGCCGGGGGAGAGATCCGAGGCTAGGGAGGGACAGAGGCTAGGGGAGAGATCAGAGGCTGGGGGAGAAATCAGAGACTGGAGGAGAGATCAGAGGCAGGATCAGAGGCTAGGGGAGAGATCACAGACTGGAGGAGAGATCAGAGGCTAGGGGAGAGATCAGAGACTGGGGGAGAGATCAGAGACTGGGGGGAGATCAGAGACTGGGGGAGAGATCAGAGGCTAGGGGAGAGATCACAGACTGGGGGAGAGATCAGAGGCTAGGGAAGAGATCACAGACTGGAGGAGAGATCACAGACTGGGGGAGAGATCAGAGGCTAGGGGAGAGATCAGAGGCTAGGGGAGAGATCAGAGACTGGAGGAGAGATCAGAGGCTAGGGGAGAGATCACAGACTGGGGGAGAGATCAGAGACTGGGGGAGAGATCAGAGGCAGGATCAGAGGCTAGGGGAGAGATCAGAGGCTGGAGAGCAGAGCGGAGGGGATGTGATGTGGCAGCTGTCAAGGAGGATTGGGAGGCATTTATCTGCAGAGGAGGAGGGGACCCTGAACTGGAACATGCAGGGCTAAGACACTCCTCCATCTCCTCTCTCTCTACCCCTCCCTCTCCGCTCTCTCCATCTCCGCTCTCTCCCTCTACCCCTCCCTCTCCTCTCTCTCTCCCTCTACCCCTCCCTCTCCGCTCTCTCCATCTCCGCTCTCTCTCCCTCCTGCTCTCTCTCCCTCTACCCCTCCCTCTCCGCTCTCTCCATCTCCTCTCTCTCCCTCTAACCCTCCCTCTCCTCTCTCTCCCTCTACCCCTCCCTCTCCGCTCTCTCCATCTCCTCTCTCTCCCTCTACCCCTCCCTCTCCACCCTCTCCATCTCGTCTCTCTCTCTCTCTCTCCCTTTATCTCTCCCTCTCTCTCTCTCCCTCCCTCTCTCTCCCTTTATCTCTCCCTCTTCTTCTCTCTCTGTCTCTCATTCTCGCTCAGGGGGAAATGTGAATCTGACGGCAGTAAATCTCAGGGGCAGGCAGTAAATCTTATGCACCCACGCACACACACACACACACACACACACACACACACACACACACACACACTCATCTGTCACACACTCACACACACACCGTCTTTCTCTCTCTCTCTCTTTCTCTCTCTCCCACGCACGCACACACACACACACACACACTCATCTGTCACACACACACACTCTCTTTCTATCTCTCTCTCTCTCTCTCTCTCTCTTTCTCTCTCTCTCTCTTTCTCTCCCACGCACACACACACACACTCATCTGTCACACACTCACACACACACTGTCTTTCTCTCTCTCTCTTTCTCTCTCTCCCACACACTCCCACACACACACACACACACCTCCAGCCTCTCCAGTCACCCTGCTAATGGGTATTATTCAGCCAGGTGCCCCCCCCCCCCCTCTCTCCATGACGGGAGGGTGACAGGACGTGATGGATGTACGCAGCTGACCTATATGAATCCCACATGTGACTCTCATCTCATATGAATCTCCTGGCATGCAGCATGACCTACAGCATATGACTCTCATATATCCCACCCATTCATGAATCACATGAACATGACTTGAAACCTATATGAATCCATTATAACATGAATCTGAATCTCTTATAATCTATATGAATCTTTAACCTATATGGATCTCTTATAACAGATGTATCTTTTATAACCTATATGAATATTTTATAACCTATATGTATGTATTCTGAACTCTATTAATAATTATGAACTATATGAATCTCTTATAACATATATGAAGC
>NC_140259.1:6364313-6381813 GCF_949987555.1 Borostomias antarcticus | reverse complement strand
ATATATATATATATTATTACCATTTTGGGGAAATTTCTACATTAACCAGAGTTGATGTGTGTTGTTGTTTTTGTGTTCCCGTAGGAGACTGGAGGTGGGGTAGGAACTTTTCACCCCTCAGCCTATCGTTGTTGTGAGGACTGCTTAGTATGCAACTCCTTTGTGGTGGTAATTTGACTGCTGCAGATAGCACCCCCCCAAATACACACACACAACACATGCACGACCTGAGGAGATGATGATTAGGACTTTGTTTATCTTGAGGGTCTATCACCTCTCACATCACAACACTGCTCCACAGGCCCCCGAACCACCAATAGACACCCCCCTCCCTCCACATAGTGGTCTCTCCCAGCAGGCCAGGCCTGGTTTGGAAGGCGCGTCCTTAGCTGCCTTCATGTGGGGAGTTTAACAAGCGCGAGGGGTGCGCCGGAGTCCGGATCAGAAGACCCAGGGCTCTTATTAAAAATGGATTAAAGAGTGGAGCAGAGGGATTGCCAGAACTCTCAGCTCTCACTCACTCTACACACACACACACACACACACACACACACACACACACACACACACACACACACACACACACACATACACATACACACACACACACACACACAGCTTTGGCTTTCCTATCTTTGTGGGGACCATCTAAACTTAACCTTTCACCCTAAACTTAGACATAACCTTTTACCCCTCACCCTAACCATAACCTCATAACCCCCCAAAAGACCCTAAACCTAACCCTAATATCTAAGCATACTGTAACCTTTGACCCCTAACCATAACCATAATAATTACAGTTATTGTAACCAAAGCCCTAAACGCTAGCTTTGACTCTAAGACCCTGTTTACACTTGGTTTTAAAATGCGTTTTGGATGATGAGATCACAAATGGACACATCATCGTTAAACCTGTGTCTATCATGCATCTCCAAATGTATACAGCTGACCACTTGTGCTTGTATATGGTAACCATAGTAACTCACTCACTCCCGCCTGCGGGCGTCGCACAGCTGTTCCATGTAAACAAATAAATAATCAGTCAGTTTGACTTTGAGCAGATAAAAAAAACTGTGCATGAAAGCAACCAAAGAAGTTTGAAGAACTAATGTTTAAATGAATATCATTTGGATTAAAGGCCTAAATTCTGTGTGTACTGAAGGCCTTTTTTAAAATCAGTCAGTGTAGCTTTCCTTACACGGAATTGCAGAACAACTTCAAAGGCCAAACACGTCCAATGACATCATTCGACGTGTTTGGCCTTTGAAGTTTTGTCATTGGACGTGTTTGGCCTTTGCTTTTCCGCGATTTAATCCCAATAATATGAACAGAAACAAGCGTGACTGTTCCCCTTTAGAACCCTGAGATTCCCCCCTGGACCCTCTCCCCTCTGTGAGGTGCTGTGTGGAACCATAAATGGTTCTCTCTGACCTAGGAACCCTTGTCAGAGGGTTCTTCTGTTGCTTCAAATGATTCCACGCAAAACAACTTTTTGTTTTCCGTGTACTGGCTCTGTGTGTGTGTTTGTATGTGTGTGTGTGTGTGTGTGTGTGTGTGTGTATGTGTGTGTGTGTGTGCGTGTGTGTGTCATCTCAGAGGTACACCATGTCGTCTGTCTCTGTTTCTCTGGCCATCTGACGTTGAACACTGAGACATTGAGGGTGTTGACAGAACCCACCAGGCAGCTCTGCAGAGGAACCAGCAAACACACACATACCATCTAAAACACACAAACACCATGTAATACACACACAAACACCATGTAAAACACACAAAAACACACAAACACCATCTAAAACACACAAATACCATCTAAAACACACAAATACCATCGTAAACACACAAACACCATGTAAAACACACACAAACACACAAATACCATCTTAAACACACAAACACCATGTAAAACACACACAAACACACAAACACCATCTAAAACACACATAACCTCTAAAAGTAGGAACTTTTACCAGCAAACTGACAGCGAGACTTAACCTTGCCCTCTCGTAGGAATCCATTATTTTTTGTGTAGTGCGTGCTTGTGCATGCAGGGTTGGTTATGGAGTGTGTGTGTGTGTGTGTGTGTGTGTGCGTGTCCACGTGTGAGTTTGAATGCGTCTGTGTGTCCCTGCACCCACCCACACACACATACGCACGTACTCACGCACATACCCACGCACACACACACACGCACGCACACATTCAGGAATAGGCAGAGCATATACCTCTAATCTCCAGCAGGTTCAGCCTGCCTGTTTATCAGCGGCAGCACCTTTCTGCAGGGTGTGGCAGGACACACACACACATACACGCGTGCAGGTCGGCCTGTGTGTCAGCACACCTGCCTAATGTGGAGGATTATGGGAAATGAGCGGAGTGTATTGGTGGTGTGAAAGGCCAGGCCGAGGTGTTGATAAGCTGTGGTTCTCACGGTCAATACAGACCCCGCCCCCCCCAGGAGAGCTGCCTGCCGCAGACTCAACCTCCTGAACACACACACACACACACACACACACACACACACACACACACACACACACACTCTGGTGGAGGGAGAGAGGGCGAGAGAGAGAGAGTGCCCGAGGACGCCGTCAGACTGACTTCTCCCATCCCCATGGTTACTGTTGCTACGCTACCAGGCCTATAGCTCCACATGCTCCAGTATAAGGGGGGGGGGGGTGGGGGTTAGCGAGCCCGGGAGGACCTCCGCAACCTGACAATACAGGTGATACATCCATCCACTCACTCACTCGCTCACTCACTCACTCACTCACTCACTCACTCACTCACTCACTCACTCACTCACTCACTCACACGCTCACTCACTCACTCACTCACTCACTCACTCACTCACTCACTCACTCACTCACTCACTCACTCACGCACACACACGCACACACACACACATGCACATACACACATACACACACATACAAAAACACACGCTCACTCACTCACTCACTCACTCACTCACTCACTCACTCACTCACTCACTCACTCACTCACTCACTCACTCAAACTATCAGTCAGTCAGCCAGTCACTCTAGACAGATAGTTTAGAAGGGTACTTAGGATACAGTAAGAAGGACCGTTTTAATCTCCTTAATACATGGCACCTGTATTCAGAGGGTTCTTTTATCACTAGAAGTGGTTCTAGACGGAACCCTTTTTAGAGTGTACCTTTCTAAATAATAACTTCTGTGCTACTGTACCTAGACCTGCATAAAACATCCATTTCATACTCCTAGATTCCCAACGAGATTCCCAACGAGTCCCACACAGAATTCCTCATTCCTCCTCTGTCCAGCTGCTGGTCAGACCTCCGTCACTTCATTCTCTGGAAGTCAGTAGAGGATTGAATAATACACTGAGTCTCAGAAGAAATGAGAGCCCATTTAGTTTGATCAGGCCTGAGCAAGCAGTTCTCCGTGAACCGTAATTAATTCCTACTGTACTGTACTGTTTAATCCCACCGCCCGGGAGAGGAGAGATGCAGGGAGAGGACAAGAGAGGAGAGGAGAGAGAGAGAGAGAGAGAGAGAAGAGAGGGAGGGAGAGGAGAGGAGAGAAGAGAGAGAGAGAGAAGAGAGAGGCAGGGAGAGGACATGAGAGGAGAGGAGAGAAGAGAGAGAGAGGCAGGGAGAGGACATGAGAGGAGAGGAGAGGAGAGGAGAGAAGAGAGAGAGAGAGAGAGGCAGGGAGAGGACATGAGAGGAGAGGAGAGAAGAGAGAGAGAGAGGGAGGGAGAGGACATGAGAGGAGAGAAGAGAGAGAGAGAGAGGCAGGGAGAGGACATGAGAGGAGAGGAGAGGAGAGAGAGATTAGAGAAGAGAGGGAGGGAGAGGACATGAGAGGAGAGGAGAGAGAGATTAGAGAAGAGAGGGAGGGAGAGGACATGAGAGGAGAGAGAGATTAGAGAAGAGAGGGAGGGAGAGGACAGCAGAGAAGAATGAAGAGGAGGACAGCAGAGGAGAGAGAGGAGAGGAGATCAACAGAGGACAGCGAAGAAAGGAGAAGATAGGAGTAGAGGAGGAGAGAGGAGAGGATAGGAGAGTGGAGGAGGAGAGGAGAGGATAGGAGAGTAGAGGAGGAGAGAGGAGAGGATAGGAGAGTAGAGGAGGAGAGAGTATAGGAGAGGAGAGAGGAGAGGATAGGAGAGTAGAGGAGGAGAGAGGAGAGGATAGGAGAGTAGAGGAGGAGAGAGGAGAGGATGGGAGAGTAAAGGAGAGAGGAGAGGATAGGAGAGTGGAGGAGGAGAAAGGAGAGGGTAGGAGAGGAGAGGAGGAGAGGATAGGAGAGTAGAGGAGGAGAGAGGAGAGGATAGGAGAGTAGAGGAGGAGAGAGGAGAGGATAGGAGAGTGGAGGAGGAGAGAGGAGAGGATAGGAGAGTAGAGGAGGAGAGAGGAGAGGATAGGAGAGTAGAGGAGGAGAGAGGAGAGGATAGGAGAGTAGAGGAGAAGAGAGGAGAGGATAGGAGAGTAGAGGAGGAGAGAGGAGAGGATAGGAGAGTAGAGGAGAGAGGAGAGGATAGGAGAGTGGAGGAGAGAGGAGAGGATAGGAGAGTGGAGGAGGAGAGAGGAGAGGAGAGGAGAGAGGAGAGGATAGGAG
The DNA here is from genome assembly GCF_949987555.1 of Borostomias antarcticus. Lineage (NCBI taxonomy): Eukaryota > Metazoa > Chordata > Actinopteri > Stomiiformes > Stomiidae > Borostomias > Borostomias antarcticus. Next base: position 6,377,206 of record NC_140259.1, on the reverse strand, counting down.
AGTAGAGGAGAAGAGAGGAGAGGATAGGAGAGTAGAGGAGGAGAGAGGAGAGGATAGGAGAGTGGAGGAGGAGAGAGGAGAGGATAGGAGAGTAGAGGAGGACAGAGGAGAGGATACTAAAAAGTGTTAATGTTGTCATTGGTTACAGTACGGGCCGTAAAACCAATACAAATCACAAATTCAGGATTTGGGATGGGATTTGGGATTCCTGGAGCCACATATTTGTGTGGGCAGGGGTGAGCGGCGGTGGTCGTGGGTTTGGTTTGAGCCTTTTTGGTGGAAACTCTCTTTTCTGAGTCTGCGCTTGTCTCCTGCAGCACGGTGGAGATCGTTGTCATATACACCTTCCCGAAAAAAGGAGAAAACGCACACCTGGAAAGCTAGGAGAGGTGCGGGAGACGGGGAACAAAACTGATAAGAAAGAACGACACCTCACACTCTGGTCTAGAGGCAAGAAACGATTTAAAAGGACAACGTTTCGGCCTTAGAACATTTCGGCCTTAGAACATTTCGGCCTTAGCCTTCATCACAGTCTTGTTACAAGCATGGGGAGACACACCTTATGTAGGCTGAACCCAGGGGTGACAGACAACACCTTCCCAGACAAGTCTTCTTCAGGACGCCCTGTTGGTTGCTGTGACCTCCCAGGTGTTAAAGGACAGGTTTGTAATTAGGTGGGCTAGCTTGTAGAAGCTAGCCCAACTTGTGATATTCCCACTATTCCTTTCTTTCTTTCTTCTTCTTCTTCTTCTTCTTATTCTAGTTTAGCATTATAAGCCATGTTATAAGGTTTTTATCTTTAATTTACCATCATATACAACGGCCAATATCAACGTTTCGTCAAACGGTGCACTCTCGAGATATAGCCCCTCGCCGCTACAACACTCAATGGATCCATATGTGCATAGACAAAATCCATCAAAAACACCATCAACTCTTGTTTTCAAAGACAGGAAACTGACTGAGTGGTCACTGGAGTCCGTTGATGTTCTGACAAAAAAAAAGAAGCTTCCAATTGGGTTTTATTTATCTTTTAGCATATAACTATTTTCACTCGCAGTACATATGTTTGTGGTTCTGCTTTTACCCCTGAATCTGTTGATATTCAGGAGTCGTCCGTCGGTTCTGTACATGATTCTCAGTCCTTGAGGCAGGTGTTTACCTGTGAGATGGAAGATAGCAAACTGAAAACAGAGAACTGGGTAGAGGGGCGATAACACAGCTCTGCTTGACTCCCCGGTCAACCCTGAAGGGTTCTGTTTCATCTCCACTGCCGCTGAGTACTGTGGCTGACATATTGTCATGCAACAATCTCGGTATCCGAATGTATTTCTCTGGGCGTCCGATTTTTGCAAGAACCACCCAGAGGGCCCGACAGTTCGCAGAGTCAAATGCTTTGGTAAGGTCTATGTATAAGTGGTTGATTTTATTCCTGGCATTTTTCGTGTAGGTGGTGAGCTATGAAGATCATGTCTGTGGTACCTCTGTTGGGGCAAAATCCACTCTGATACTGTTTTCTGACAGGGGGATGCGTCTGTTAGCCAAAACCGGTAGATTTCATGAGCATAACAATGTGTTCTAAAACCACAGGGGTGACTGTAACCTTTCTGGTCATGAGGGGAGGGAGAGCAGCCGAAGTCAGAGCAGCAGTCCTACAAGGAAGTGCTGCTCCCAGTCTAGAGGTCTGTCTGCTCCTAGAGGTCTGTCTGCTCCCAGAGGTCTATCTGCTCCTAGAGGTCTGTCTGCTCCTAGAGGTCTGTCTGCTCCCAGAGGTCTGTCTGCTCCTAGAGGTCTGTCTGCTCCTAGAGGTCTGTCTGCACCTAGAGGTCTGTCTGCTCCTAGAGGTCTGTCTGCTCCTAGAGGTCTATCTGCTCCTAGAGGTCTGTCTGCTCCTAGAGGTCTGTCTGCTCCCAGAGGTCTGTCTGCTCCCAGAGGAGGTCTGTCTGCTCCTAGAGGTCTGTCTGCTCCCAGAGGTCTGTCTGCTCCCAGAGGTCTGTCTGCTCCCAGAGGTCTGTCTGCTATGATGGACACAAGTAAATACCTAAAACAATAATAGACTTTGTACTCAGTTTCCTACAATCTCCAATTCTATTGGAGGAAACAGTGCAGGTAGAGGCTGCAATAGAGGAGGAGGTAGAAGCTGAGGTAGAGGAGGTAGAGGAGGAGGTAGAGGAGGTGGAGGTAGAGGAGGACATAGAGGAGGAGGTATAGGCTGAGATAGAGGAGGAGGTAGAGGAGGAGATAGAGGAGGAGATAGAGGAGGAGGTAGAGGCTGAGATAGAGGAGGAGAAAGATGAGGAGATAGAGGAGGAGGTCGAGGAGGTGGAGGATGAGGTAGAAGCTGAGGTAGAGGAGGAGATACAGTAGATGAGGTAGAGGCTGAGATGGAATAGGAGGTAGAGGCTGAGGTAGAGGAGGTAGAGGCTGAGGTAGAGGCTGAGGTAGAGGAGGAGGTAGAGGAGGAGGTAGAGGAGGAGGTAGAGGAGGAGGAAGAAGCTGAGGTAGAGGAGATACAGTAGATGAGGTAGAGGAGGTGGAGGATGAGGTAGAGGAGGACATAGAGGAGGAGGTATAGGCTGAGATAGAGAAGGAGATAGATGAGGAGGTGGAGGAGGTGGAGGATGAGGTAGAGGAGGAGGTAGAGGAGGAGGTAGAAGCTGAGGTAGAGGAGATACAGTAGATGGAGTAGAGGAGGTAGATGAGATAGAGGAGGAGATAGAGGAGGAGGTAGAGGCTGATGTAGGAGGAGGAGGTAGAGGAGGTATGAGGAGGAAGTAGAGGCTGAGATAGAGGCTGAGATAGAGGAGGTAGGAGGAGGTAGAGGCTGAGATAGAGTAGGGGCTGAGATAGAGGAGGTGGAGGAGGTAGGAGGAGGTAGGAGGAGGTAGGAGGCAGAACCTGGGTTCTAGAAATTATGAAGGAACCAGATGGCCAGAGGTGTTTTTCTGATACTTAAAGATGTAGAAGGTTGATATTGTGAATGAAAGAAGCAAAATGCTTCTTTTTCTTCACAAGGACGATGCTAACATTGATCTCCAGTTGAGTTGATGTAATTCCCCACATGTTGAGTTCATATGCTGTTCCTCTGTATGTTTGTCCTCCTCACTTCAAACAGGCTGTGGAGGGATGAAGGGAGGCTAACTGGATTGAGACTGATCCTTCTGCTTTGATACACACACACACACACACACACACACGCATGCACACACACACACACACGCACACACACACATATACATGTACACACACACACACACACATGCACACACACACACACACACACACACACACACACACACACACACACACACACACACACAATCCATATCCATACCCAGCATGTTTACACTCACAGCACCCTGTGATCAATCGAACCACATCTATAGATCTTTTTTTCTTGAATATTCCCTTCTAAGAAACCACAACCCCCCCATCCTCTCTCCCTCTCTCTCTCTCCCTCTGTTCTGTCTCTTCTTCTCCTCTCCCATCCCCTCCTCTCCTCCCTTTCCTCTCTTCTTTTATCCTTTCCTCTCTTCTCTCCTCTCCTCTTCTCCTCTTAGTGGTCACTGAGCAGATGAGGCCAGATATCTTCTGTCCCTGAATTATTACTGAAATAAAAAGACAGCTTTCAAGCTCTGGAAGATTGTTAAATGCCTCAAGTTGCACACACATGCACCCACCCACCCACCCACACACGCACACACACACACACGCACACACACACACACACCCACACACGCACACACTACCGTAATGTAGTAACAGTCCCACTGCTAACTGGAGGCCTTATCCATCCATCCATTCAGATAGCCATCCAAAGACAGCAAGAGAGACAGACAGCCATCCAGAGACACCCAGAGAGAGACATACAGCCATCCAGAGAGAGACAGACAGCCATCCAGAGAGAGACAGACAGCCATCCAGAGATAGACAGACAGCCATCCAGAGACAGCCAAAGAGAGACAGACAGCCATCCAGAGAGAGACAGACAGCCATCCAGAGACAGCCAGAGAGAGACAGACAGCCAAAGAGAGACAGACAGCCATCAAGAGACACTCAGAGAGAGACAGACAGCCATCCAGAGACAGACAGAGAGAGACAGACAGCCAAAGAGAGACAGACAGCCATCCAGAGACAGCCAAAGAGAGACACACAGCCATCCAGAGACAGCCAAAGAGAGACAGACAGCCATCCAGAGAGAGACAGACAGCCAGAGAGAGACAGACAGCCATCCAGAGAGAGACAGACAGACATCCAGAGAGAGACAGACAGCCATCCAGAGAGAGACAGACAGCCATCCAGAGACAGCCAAAGAGAGACAGACAGCCATCCAGAGAGAGACAGACAGCCAGAGAGAGACAGACAGCCATCCAGAGAGAGACAGACAGACATCCAGAGAGAGACAGACAGCCATCCAGAGAGAGACAGACAGCCATCCAGAGAGAGACAGACAGCCATCCAGAGACAGCCAGAGAGAGACAGACAGCCATCCAGAGACACCCAGAGAGAGACAGACAGCCATCCAGAGAGAGACAGACAGCCATCCAGAGAGAGACAGACAGCCATCCAGAGAGAGACAGACAGCCATCCAGAGACAGCCAAAGAGAGACAGACAGCCATCCAGAGAGAGACAGACAGCCAGAGAGAGACAGACAGCCATCCAGAGAGAGACAGACAGACATCCAGAGAGAGACAGACAGCCATCCAGAGAGAGACAGACAGCTATCCAGAGAGAGACAGACAGCCATCCAGAGAGAGACAGAGAGAGACAGACAGCCATCCAGAGACAGCTAACAGCAGTTCATGGCTCAGCACCTGCCTTTAGCAAAAGCCTTTAGATGCTCCAACATCAAAGAGACCAGCAGTTTATTTTCTGTCTTGTTTTGCACCCGGAGCTGCAGCTCTCCTGGTAAACAGCTCCTCACTGACCAGGCCTTCTCCTGCTGACCCCCCTCCCCTGTGCTGGACGCACTAGCAGTCACAGTCCAGTACGGAGCAGATCACAGCGCCATCTTGGAAACATTCCTTTTTTTAGAGCATGATATCATTATTGATAAAGCCATTGATGGAGAGGCTTTTTACAGGAAAAGTTGCATTTAATTCTGATTATAATAGCAACCCCCCCCCCCCTTTCCCCCAAAAACAAACAAAAACAAACAAACAAACAAATGGTATTATGCTAGACGTGGGGGAACGGAGCGCCAAGGACCACCCCGGCCGGCTCCCCCAGCTCCAGCCAAAGAGAGAGAGAGGGAGAGAGAAAGACGTCTACTCTTCCACTAACATCCTGGTCCTTACTTCACCTCCTATGTTCTGCCTGAGTGGTTTCTTATTGTATTCAGAAACTGTCCAATGGCCCTGGGACCCGCTCCCACACCGGGAGCGGGATGGAGAAACGGAGGGATGAAGAGGAGAGAGAGACAGAATGGAGATGTCAGTAGGAGGAGGACAGCAGGGGTGACCGGGTGGAGTGGGGGGGGGGGGGAGGGGGGGGGGTGCAGACAGGCGAGGCGACTCACCAGCCAAATCCTAATCATGAATTCCTCTTGAAACACCCCTTCATTCCTTATAAATTAGCAGAGCAATCAGCACTAGCACATGCCGGTGGTGGTGGTGGGGGGGTAATTCGTGGAAATGAAACATTTATTACAGAGTGTTTGTGTGTGTGTTGTGCTGGGAATATGTGATGTGTGTGTTGAGGGGACGCGGATAGAAACTGTAGCAGTTGGCAAGTTGTCCTTCCCTCTCCTCTCCTCACCTCTCTCCTCTCCTCCCCTCTCCTCACCTCTCTCCTCTCTCCTCTCCTCACCTCTCTCCTCTCTCCTCTTCTCCCATCTCTCCTCTCTTCCTCTCCTCCCCTCTCTCCTCTCCTCACCTCTCTCCTCTCCTCCCCTCTCTCCTCTCCTCCTCTCTCCTCTCCTCCCCTCTCTCCTCTCCTCACCTCTCTCCTCTCCTCCTCTCTCCTCACCTCTCTCCTCTCCTCCTCTCTCCTCCCCTCCTCTCTCCTCTCCTCCCCCCCTCTCCTCCTCCTCTAATGTGCAACCAGCCAGGCTCTCAGAGAACTCACACTCACAACATTATTGATCCCAAGAGCATCAACTACAATCATTAGCTCTATGTGCTTTTAACCATGAATACATATTCATTTAATAAGCCCTTTGAAAGCCCATAACCCTCCAGGCTGTGGAGCCGCCCGGCCCCGTGCATCCCTTCAGCGCAGGGGCCATTGAGCTGGTTTGTCATTAAAGATAATACCGATAAAATAAACACTAATGCAAAGGCACTTTGGATCAAGCCTTTTAACCTCTCCCTGTCTCTCTGCCTGTCAAAATGCAACCATCGCAGAGAGATACGTATTCACCGTGTTACAGAGGGAGACGTATTCACCGTGTTACAGAGAGATACGTATTTACCATGTTACAGAGGGAGACGTATTCACCATGTTACAGAGAGAGACATATTTACCATGTTACAGAGAGACATATTTACCATGTTAAAGAGAGACATATTCACCATGTTACACAGAGAGACTAGTTATCATGTTACACAGAGGGATGTATTTACCATGTTACAGAGAGAGACGTATTCACCATGTTACAGAGAGAGACGTATTCACCATGTTACAGAGAAAGACGTATTTACCATGTTACAGAGAGACGTATTCGCCATGTTACACAGAGAGACGTATTAACCATGTTACAGAGGGAGACGTATTTACCATGTTACAGAAAGATACGTATTCACCATGTTACAGAGAGAGACGTATTCACCATGTTACAGAGAGAGACGTATTCACCATGTTACAGAGAAAGACGTATTTACCATGTTACAGAGAGATGTATTCGCCATGTTACACAGAGAGACGTATTTACCATGTTACAGAGAGAGACATACGAGGTGCAGGTGGTAGAGAAAAGTGCCACAGCTGTGACAAGCTACCCCTGCGACACTCTACAAAACATCCTGTCACAGAAGCACCGATTGAGTGAGGTGAACGATATTATACCCGAATAGTCGTGAGATATAGGGGCAACAAAGGGATATCATTGTTCTTTCAATTCAAATAGAGGCATGAGCGTGGCTGACACAATCCGGGGACTTTTCGGTCGCACCTCGTATTCACCATGTTACACAGAGAGACCTATTTACCATGTTAGAGAGATACATTTTACCATGTTCCCTGAAGAGAGACGTATTTACCATATTAAAGAGAGTATTTACCTCATGAATTTACCTTTTACCTTACAGAGAGAGACAAAATCACCATGTTACATAGAGAGACGTATTTACCACGTTATAGAGATATTCACCATGTTTTTATACATGGGGTGGCCATGTGGTGGCTAAGGCTACTTCAGGGGGGTCCATAGACCGTGACAGAAAATGACTGTGCAACATAAGCATCTACAGAGCATGAATGAATCTGATCAGAGGGAGAACCTGGAGTTAAATGTGGCAGATAGGGTTACTAGGGTTACTTCACTAGAATTCTTTAACATGCTATGAATACCCAGTGTGTCTACCTCTGAACTGTAGCTCAATTCTCTCTCACACACAAACAGGAGACTGTTTTCATGAATATATATATAATCTGGGTCTGTAAGTGTTGAACATCCAAAATATTTTCAGGAAATAAAACTCAACGCAAAGAAGATATTTGTGTGTGAAATGTATTTATGGAAGTAACTTCACATTGACATTTGACATACCAGGTATTTTTGTACATTCTTCTCTGATTCACCCAAATCAAACAATGTTTTTTTTTTCTCTGACTGAAAACGCAGGATATGCATGTACAAAATAGTATCAAGCAGAAATACAATGTAATATTAACAATATTACACTTAAATAGCTAGTACACAATGAACTGATGTCAGGTTTTAATCACAGAGGGATTGCCAAATTATCCTAAATCCTAACTATACTTAAAACCGCATAAGTCTGCGGTTCTGGTGAGAACTGGCAAAATGTTTCACTAACTCATCCATGTTGAGGGAGCGTTCCCTCCTTGACTCAACACTGATAATTCTGAGGTGACTAAACCTGTAATCACCCATTGTTGTCCTAAGGTGGGTTTTAATCAGATTTAAAGCTGAAAAGCTTCTCTCACAAGAAGCACTGCTGACTGGTATAACAAAATCTTACTAAGTCGAAATAGCTCATGGAAGACCTCTTTATAAGGTTCTAGAAACACAACAAAGTCAAGGAGAGTAGATGGTCTGTCTATTCCACTTTTCTCTCTCCTGTCAAGAAGCTGCTTGGTTTGGTGAACCTCATGTTTGAGGTCCGCTAAATCTGACTCAAAGGTTTGAGCAAAGGCAAACAGGGGTTCCTCATCCAGGAATGTTGTTCTCTTTGGGTTGAGAGACTGGATCCCTTGCTTGAACTGCTGGAAGCCTCTCCCTCAGAATACAGCATGCCATGTATCTGCATGCCCATCTTGTATCTGTAAGTCTCCATAGTTCCCTGGGCTGCTGCTGTGGATACAGCTCTTTCTGAACTTCAATCCACTAGATATGAACATACGAGCCAAATACAAAGTTATAGAGCTTCTGCAGCAGAGAAAAAGAGTTACCTGCCTCAGGTACAGATTTTACAGCATTGACCAGAACCAAATTCAAATAATGTGCATTACAGTGCACATACAATGCAAATCTTGCACTGCTCTTAATCTGCACAGACACACCAGAATGTTTCCCACTCATGACGGATGTGCCGTCATAGCCTTGCCCCGCAAGATTATTTCTGTAGTCCAGACCATGTTTTTCAAGGCAAGCTATTATCATTTTTGTGAGCCCTGCTGCATCTAAACTGTTGACTGAAAGTGTAAAAAGCTCTCATGGATGGTGCCATTGTAGTAGTACCTCAGAACTAAAGAGAGTTGTTCTTTTTTCTTTTACATTACATTACATTACATTACAGTCATTTAGCAGAAGCTTTTATCCAAAGCGACTAACAATAATTGCATTTAACGTAGGAAAAGCCAATGTACTACTACTTGCCAGAACTCACAAGTGCATCTTCGCTCTAAAACAAGTGACTAAGAGCATAATCTAGTGCTGAAGGCAAAGTGCAAGAATAGCAATCTAAAGTACAGTGCAATATAATATAATACAATTCTTGAGATCTTTAGTTTTATCTGCAATTACACTTAAAACTTATTTTACTTCTCTTATTTCACCTTGAACCCTATGAGCTAAACACTCAAGAATTTCATTCTGGATTTGGTGGCTTGGTGTACTTAACATCGCCACATGCGTTCATCCTTTTCTCTATGACAGGATCATGCTTTGCTATTTCTTCTAAGATCGTCAAAAATACCCATGTTGTCAGAGTCATAAGACTCTCAATGTCCTCTCGCTGCTATATTTTGAGTGGCAGTTAATAGGAGCCAAGATAGCAAGCGGATCTGGGCCATATACAGGCCAGATCTGGCCCTTGTGGCTTAGTTCCGGCCCATATATGGCCCAGAATCATTACACATCCGCTTGCTATCTGGGAGGACATCTGCAATTGTTTTAACACAAGTACGCTTTTCCTCTGCTTTCTTTTTCCGACCCTCATTTATGGCATCTAACATTGATGAGTTGCTGTCAATGGCTCTTTTATGCTGATTCCATGCATACGTGGCACTGATATAACGCTCTGTCTTCCAATGGAGCTTAAACCCAGAATCTTTAAACAGTGCCTTTTCTCTAAAAGCCTGCCTGTGACATGAAGGCTGATTCAGGTGCATTCGGCAGAGAAAAATGCCTACGGGCTAAACAATACGTCTTGAGTCTTGACTTACAGGATATTCAACCCATGAATTGAGCTCATACCAGTTGCTGTTGAAAGCCCTTTTCTGAGTACCGTGCTGGATCCTGGGAAATGTTTTTATTTCTTGAAATGTCTGGAATACACATAAAATAATGTGTCATGTCTCAATGGAAATGTATAGTTAACGGATAAACAACATTAGATGAATTAGATGAACATCTAAAGAATTAGATTAGAACAGCTGGTAAAATGTGTAGTCTTAAAAGTACAGGCCTTCCACTGGGTCCTGTTGGAACAGCATATCTAGTGCTTGATGACGTTTGGCAGCTCGATGACGTCTTCTGGCAGCTCTGGCTCACTGCCTTGCTCAGATGTGTCATCCCGGCTTGATCAATCTATTACATCCAAATAACACAAGGACCATTAGTGTGTATAATCATAATCAAAACGCCACAGCCATCAAAACAAGAACACATCGGAATCAACAACCAACATTTTAAAGTGAGGCTTACTCTGACAAAATAATCTATTGTTACAAGCTAAATTGCAACTCTGAACTGGGCATGTGACTGGCTGCCTGGTAGATGTTCTGACCTGCCTGGTAGATGTTCTGACCTGCCTGGTAGATGTTCTGACCTGCCTGGTAGATGTTCTGACCTGCCTGGTAGATGTTCTGACCTGCCTGGTAGATGTTCTGACCTGCCTGGTAGATGTTCTGACCTGCCTGGTAGATGTTCTGACCTGGTGGTGGTTGACTGGCTCCTTGAGACCTCTGACACTGATCACTCTGACTAGTCTCAGAGGTGCTCGGTCCAGCAGGGCTGGGTTCCTGATCTGCCTTTTTATTAACAAAGACATCTGCTAAGGTATCTCCTTTTCTTTTCATTGTTGTTTTCACCCAATGTAAAGTAAAAGTCCATGGCTACATCTCAGCAGCATTCAATTACCCACATTTTAGTTCAATCTTAATTACAAATCCCCATTATCATAACTTTTAAATCAACTACTGCTAACTAAGTAACTAGTTAGGCCATAGCTAGCCCTAGGGCACTCTGCATAGTAAGTAGCTACAATTCCACCTCTACATAGCAAACATTATCTGCATGCATATGTGGAAGACGTCATCTTAAAGCAATACATAGCGTTTTCTCCGGTTTTCTTGGACCTGCGCCCCCACAGGCTCTGCGAGTAAGTGCACTGTCGTACTGTCGTAACGTTATCAGATTGTCTTTTTCTTTTTCTGGCTTCCTCCGTGATGTTTCGCTTCGGTTTTCTCACCTCCGCCATGATATCATTGAGCTAAAAAACGCATGATATCCATAGACGCCGGAATAGTTAGCTACTACTGTGTTGTTTAAGCACAACGTTGCGCATGCGCACTTGAGGGGGCGCGAGTTTTAAAAGGTAATAAATGTCAATGTATTATCTTTCTGAGTAGACTGTTTGGACGATTCAACGTACTTTTAGTAAATCTAATTGGAGAATTAGCACCAGACATGTTTGTAAAGGTCCAAATATCACGATGAATTGCTTTAACTGGCGGCCTGACATAAAAAACACAACCACAGGATGGCGAAGTTGACCAACCTATAGGCTACTACAGTAACGTTAGCCTTCATTTACTTGGCTGGTGTGTCTGTTGTCGAAGAAACGGTTATAACGTCAAGAGTACACATCACATAGCTTAGACATTAATATGAACATTCTGATGTATGTGAAGCTTTAAAGCCGTAGGAGTGGTGACAAGTTACAAAACGGCTATAGTTTGAAGAAATCAACTGAAAAGCTAGAGCGGAGCGCTATTAGCTAATGTTAGCTAGCTAGCTAGTTTCAATGGCGAGCGCTGTATGGGAAATATTCATAACACAAATGGCACATCCCATCGCCAACTAAAGTAATTGCGCGCAATTCCTCAACTTTCTGCACATTTTGACGTTTCAACTAGTTTCTAGCACAAAGAATGACAGACTTATGAGGTAACATTAACTTACTTCAGTAGGTTACTGCTGTTGGTTCTGTCGTCGCACGTCAGTCGCTCGCGCATCATGACTTGTAGTGAGTCAGGATGGTCAGGACTCAAGCTTTTGAAGTAACGTTATTCATCCTTGATTTGAAAAATGTGCCGCTTCTGTCAACAACAGGTGAAATCAATCAACGTCAACCATCAATCAAACTGCCAGTGATAGCGAATTAAATTTTAGGGTGGCACCTGGGGTGGCTTATCAGATATCAGTCTGGAGCCACCCTAGACACCCCTCTGGATCCGCCAGTGCATATTTACCATGTTACACAGAGAGACGTATTCACCATGTTACACAGAGAGACGTATTCACCATGTTACACAGAGAGACGTATTGACCATGTTACACAGAGAGACGTATTCACCATGTTACAGAGAGAGACGTATTGACCATGTTACAGAGAGAGACGTATTGACCATGTTACAGAGAGACGTATTTACCATGTTTCAGAGAGAGACGTATTGACCATGTTCCCTGAAGAGAGCTTTCATTTCACTTTCACTAGTATTTCAGCTGAACAAATGGTGGGAGATTATAATGCCGACGCTATCTGTGACCATCTGAGTCCCGTAAGCCACGCTCAGCATGTATAGGCTGTATATCAATCACACACACACGCACACACACACACACACACACGCACACACACACACACGCATACACACAAACACACACACACGCACACACACACACACACGCACGTGTGTATACAGTATCAAACGGACACACAAATCAAACGGCAGGACACACACACACACATGTGCGCGCACGCACACACACACACACACACACACACACACACACACACATGTAGATACATCAAAGAGCCACACACACACACACCAAACACAAGCACACACACACACACACAAAACGCACACACCCAAAATTCACACATGCCAATGCACTCACATGCTCCTGCCCCTGTGTAAGCCTGTAAATGAGACACATGCATCATTATAACACACTCTCTCTCTCTCTCTCTCTCTCTCTCTCTCCCTCCCACTCTCACAATGGCTCTCTTTCTAACTCCCTCTCTCTGTCTCTCCCCCTACCTTCTCTCTCTGCCCTCTCTCTCTTTTTCTCTACCTCCCCTCTCTCCCTCCCACTCTC
>NC_140259.1:6357163-6359663 GCF_949987555.1 Borostomias antarcticus | reverse complement strand
CCCTCCACCTGTCTCTCTATCCCTCCCTACACCCGTCTCTCTATCCCTCCCTACACGTGTCTCTCCACCTGTCTCTCTATCCCTCCCTACACGTGTCTCTCCACCTGTCTCTCTATCCCTCCCTACACGCGTCTCTCCACCTGTCTCTCTATCCCTCCCTCCACCTGTCTCTCTATCCCTCCCTACACGCGTCTCTCCACCTGTCTCTCTATCCCTCCCTACACGCGTCTCTCCACCTGTCTCTCTATCCCTCCCTACACCTGTCTCTCTATCCCTCCCTACACGCGTCTCTCCACCTGTCTCTCTATCCCTCCCTACACCTGTCTCTCTATCCCTCCCTACACCCGTCTCTCCACCTGTCTCTCTATCCCTCCCTACACGCGTCTCTCTATCCCTCCCTACACGCATCTCTCCACCTGTCTCTCTATCCCTCCCTACACGCGTCTCTCTATCCCTCCCTACACCCGTCTCTCCACCTGTCTCTCTATCCCTCCCTACACGCGTCTCTCCACCTGTCTCTCTATCCCTCCCTACACGCGTCTCTCCATCTCTCTCTCTATCCCTCCCTACACCCGTCTCTCCATCTCTCTCTCTCCATTCCTCTGTCTGTCCATCTCTGACTGACTGACTCACTCACTGACACTATTGTGCGAAAAGAAAGTTACGCAAGTTATGCAAATACTGCTCCATTAATTCTGTCAATTTGGTTTCAGTGACTATTGAAATCAGTATGAATTGTACTGTACATGGTAGCTAGCTGACGCTTGCACTCAAATTTGTTTGTGACGTAACGTTAACTAATGCTAGTTTCACAAGCTTTGAGATCATTCGCATGCAGCACATCCTGATGAACCATAATTATCTGCGCAATGTAGAACGTTAGCCTAAATCACGTTGATGATAATCTAGCTTTAGCTAACCTCATACTGGAAATGCTTTTCAGATTCAGCTTTACCTTGCTATGAAGTCAATGAGAACTGTGTAGGGAGAGAGAGCGGAAGGCGTGAGTGTGTATGAACGGCAGACTGAGGAAGACGTGGGTGTGTATGAACGTCAGACTGAGGAAGACGTGGGTGTGTATGAACGTCAGACTGAGGAAGACGTGGGTGTGTATGAACGTCAGACTGAGGAAGACGTGGGTGTGTATGAACGTCAGACTGAGGAAGACGTGGGTGTGTATGAACGTCAGACTGAGGAAGACGTGGGTGTGTATGAACGTCAGACTGAGGAAGACGTGGGTGTGTATGAACGTCAGACTGAGGAAGACGTGGGTGTGTATGAACGTCAGACTGAGGAAGACGTTGGTGTGTATGAACGTCAGACTGAGGAAGGCCTGAGTGTGTATGAACGTCAGACTGAGGAAGGTGTGAGTGTGTATGAACGTCAGACTGAGGAAGACGTGGGTGTGTATGAACGTCAGACTGAGGAAGACGTGGGTGTGTATGAACGGCAGACTGAAGAAGACGTGGGTGTGTATGAACGTCAGACTGAGGAAGGTGTGGGTGTGTATGAACGTCAGACTTAGGAAGACGTGGGTGTGTATGAACGTCAGACTGAAGAAGACGTGGGTGTGTATGAACGTCAGACTGAGGAAGACGTGGGTGTGTATGAACGTCAGACTGAGGAAGGCGTGAGTGTGTTTGAACGTCATACTGAAGCAGACGTGGGTGTGTATGAACGTCAGACTGAGGAAGACGTGGGTGTGTATGAACGGCAGACTGAGGAAGACGTGAGTGTGTATGAACGTCAGACTGAGGAAGACGTGGGTGTGTATGAACGGCAGACTGTGAGTGAGTAACGTTGTTTGGCGTCGTGTCCAGATACAGACAGATCTCAGATCAGCTAGGCTGGCCTAGTCTTGTTTTATTCATGGATGATGTTTTTGCTTAGTTTAGTAACTAGGGCACCATTGCAAATGAGACCCTTGTCTCAGTCGACTCCCCTGGTAAAATAAAGGTTACATTAAAAAACCAAAACCTCCTCATCCTTCCACTCATCCGCCCTTCTTCCTCTCCTTCCTTCATCCCACCCCTCCCTGCGCCGGAGAGAGAGAGAGAAGGGAGCGAGGGGGAGAGGAGGGGAGGAAGAGTGGAGAGGAGGAGGGCCTTTAATTAAACATCTCTTTAATCCCAGGATCAACTTTGTTGTTTTGATGAGGCCTGCACTTGCTTCCTCCTCCTCCTCCTCCTCCTCCTCCTCCTCCGCCTTTCTCTCTCAACTTCTCCTTCACTCCTTCTCCTCCACTCCTCCTCCACTCTTTCACCTCCACCCCTCCTCCTCCACCCCTTCTCCCCCTCCTCCTCCTCCTCCTCCTCCTCCTCTCTCTCAACTCCTCCACTCCTCCCCATCTCCTCCACTCTTCCTCCACTCTTTCTCCTCCACTCCTCCTCCACTCTTTCACCTCCACCCCTCCTCCTCCACCCCTTCTCCTCCTCCTCCACCCCTTGTCCTCCTCCTCCTAGTAAGTAAGTAAGTCTGTTGTATTTCTGTAGCACCTTTA
>NC_140259.1:6339663-6347163 GCF_949987555.1 Borostomias antarcticus | reverse complement strand
ACACAACCACTACACAACCACCATACAACCTGTACACAACCACTACATAACCACCATACAACCTGTACACAACCACTACACAACCACCATACAACCTGTACACAACCTCTACACAGCATGGGGCCCAACACTGCCCCTGTAGAGTTACAGATTCTCAGTAGCAGCAGGAACTCCAGCAGAGTTCGGTTCTGGAACATTCTACCTCATGTTAAAAATCAGATGTAGACCGTTTCAAGGAATGTTCATATTCAAAACAATAACAACACTTTGGTCCATCTCGACATCCTCTTTGCTGTGACAAAGTTAGCTCAACATCCGGTTTGCCACGACGAAGGTAACTGAAGTTAGCGGCGGTAGCTAGCTAGCTAGCTAACGTTCAAAATGACAAGCAGCTATTTCTTGAGAATCCCAAAGACAGAGCAGTCGAGATATGTAAATAATAATCCCACCACTGAACAACTTGGTCCCAAAGTTAATTTTGACATTTTTTACGTTTTTTGTCTTGCTAGTATTTGACTGTTATTGCAGATTGACACACCGTAAGTTGTAAATTGTAGCCTTAGTGACTGAAAATTCGGTAAAACTGTATAAGTGCACACTACATTTATTAAGTATTAAATTCAGCATTTATCAAGTGTTATTCGTTCATTATTATACATTAGTACGCAATGTATTAACACATATATAAAGGTTTTATTCTTCATTATATAACGGGTAGGTTTGAGCAAGCTCTCTGATTGGTCAACTGCCATGTACTAATCACGATAGAACCACGGCTAGCTGATTAATACATGGCTAGGGCCTCATCACTTAACGTATCGCTACGCCGTTATTTTCTTGCATCGAGTCTGTGATTTCCATGGCAACGTTTACACCGCAGCGCTTGATGTTTACAACTCGCAACAGCTGTTTAGATAACGTTACAAAAATGTTTCGGTGGTAGTAGACTAACAAGTCGTGGAAACATAGGCTATTGTTTTTCTCTTGGCTACCTTAGGTGGATAAAGACTGAACTAGACGTGCAGTTTGATGAATTAAGTTATGTTATAACCAGCAGCACAGCGGAAACTAACTAGGCCCATAGTAAGGAACGCAATCCCAAGCATGTTGCCAGGGAGAGAATGCTCGTAGAGTCGCTAAGGAACTACTTTCCGTTGAAGATGAAATCTAGCAGACAGCTTAAGTTTGAGAGCAAATTAAAATTAAAAAGATGTAATGATTTTGTTGATTATAATGGTGTGTGTTATATAATCACAATAATACACTCGGTGCAAGTTCTTTAACGTCATTAATGGTACTTGAGTACAGCTTACATACCTCAGCGCAAGTGCCTCGGTATTGCCGCAGCACTCTCGTACCATTAATGGCCGGGTTTCCCGATAAAGAACCTTCTTAAGGAACCCTTCTTAAGAAACTCTTTGCATGGGAGTTAAGAAGTACTTTGGAGTTAAGTGCTTCTTAACTCGTTCGGGAAACCCGGCCATAACATGTTTCTAAGGAATAGTACAAGGAAGTTCTGTACGTTCTCCAGGTGGAGGCTGGTGACAAGCCCAGAGCAGAGTTCTATGTATGTTCTTTAGGTGGAGGCAGGTGAGAGAGCAAAGTTCTACGTTCTCCAGATGGAGGCTGGTGATAGAGTTTTACGTTCTCCAGGTGGAGGCGATGACAGTGCAGAGTAGAGTTCTACGTTCTCCAAGTGGAGGCGGTGACAGTGCAGAGCAGAGTAGAGTTCTACGTTCTCCAGGTGGAGGCGGTGACAGGGCAGAGCAGAGTTCTACGTTCTCCAGGTGGAGGCGGTGACAGGGCAGAGCAGAGTTCTACGTTCTCCAGGTGGAGGCAGTGATAGGGCAGGGCAGAGCAGAGCAGAGCAGCAGGGTCTGATGTGTGACATTCACCTTCATGAAAACTTGATGAGGCTCCTGGCTAATGAGCACTTCAGATGGAGAGATGTGAACCCAAACCTGAGCCTCTCTCTCGCTCCTCTCCTCTCTCTCTCTATCTCTCTCTTTTCCTCTCTCCTCTCTCCCTCCCTCTCCTTCTCTCTCTCTCCCTCCCTCCCTCTCCTTCTCTCTCTACCCCCAGCCTCTCTCTGTCCCCTAGCTTCTCTCTCTCCCCCCTAGCCTCTCTCTTTCCCTTAGCCTGTCTCTCCCCCAGTCTCTCTCTCCCTCCTAGCATCTCTCTCCCCTAGTCTCTCTCTCTCCCCCTAGCATCTCTCTCTCCCCCTAGCCTCTCTCTCCCCTCTAGCCTCTCTCCCCCCTAGCCTCTCTCTCCCCCAGCCTCTCTCTCCCCCAGTCTCTCCCCCCTAGCCTCTCTCTCCCCCAGTCTCTCCCCCAGCCTCTCTCTCCCCAGTCTCTCCCCCCTAGCCTCTCTCTCCCCCAGTCTCTCCCCCCTAGCCTCTCTCTCCCCCAGTCTCTCCCCCCTAGCCTCTCTCTCCCCCAGTCTCTCCCCCCTAGGTGCTGACAGGCAATTCTGATTGACGTGCGATTTGTTGACGGGGGGGACGCGGTTTACTTCGCGGAGATTCGCAGAGTTTTTTTTCAGCTCCTCTTGCCGCCCCCCCCCCCCCCCATGTTACCCATGCCTAAATACGGCACTGGGGACAGTATGTAGCAGCGAGCACTGAGGACATCATGAGGAATGATCTGGAGTTGAATGATCTGGAGATGAATGATCTGGAGATGAATGATCGGGAGTTGAATGATCTGGAGTTAAATGATCTGGAGTTGAATGATCTGGAGTTGAATGATCTGGAGTTGAATGATCTGGAGTTGAATGATCTGGAGATGAATGATCTGGAGTTGAATGATCGGTAGTTGAATGATCTGGAGATGGTCTTGGACTTGCCTGTGGGAACAAGGAGTTTGAAATCCCAAACTAAAACTGTAAGGATGTCAAGGACTGTAGGTATAAATATGAATATACAAAAGTGATGTGTGTGTATGTGTGTGTGTGCTTGCCTGAATACCTGCTTACATCTGCGTGTGTGTGTGTGTGTGTGTGTGTGTGTGTGTGTGTGTGTGTGTGTGTGTGTGTGTGTGTGTGCGTGCGCGTGTGTGTTTGTTAATGTGAGAAACAGAGGGGTGGAGCTAGGGCACCACTCAACTGCACAGCAATCTTATCTAGGCGCTGCAGGCAGCTCTCTCTCTCTCTCTCTCTCTCTCCCCTTCTCTCTTTCTTTCTCTCTCCCTCTCGCTCCTTCTCTCTATCTCTCTCCCTCCTCCTTCTCTCTCTCCCTCCTTCTCTCTATCTCTCTCCCTCCTCCTCTCTCTCTCCCTCTCTCTCTCCCTCCTTCTCTCTCTTTCTCTCTCCTTCCTCCCCTCTCTCTCCCTCTCCCTCCTTCTCTCTATCTCTCTCCCTCCTCTCTCTCTCTCCCTCCTCTCTCTCTCTCCCTCCTCCTCTCTCTCCCTCCTCTCAATCTCTCTCCCTCCTCCTTCTCTCTCTCTCCCTCCTTCTCACGGTGGGGGGTTTCTGGTTTGTTATTTAAGAATATAATTGTATGGTTTTAAAGTGCTTGGTGTTTCGTGTATGGTAAGGATGTCTCAATAAAGAGCATCAAAAGTATCTATCTATCTATCTATCTATCTGTCTATCTATCTGTCTATCTATCTATCTATCTATCTATCTATCTATCTATCTATCTATCTATCTATCTATCTATCTATCTATCTATCTATCTCTCTCTCTCTCTCTCTCTATCTATCTTCTATAGACTCTCTTCTCGCTTTTCACACTCCTTCTCTCACCCCTTCTACCTACACATCCCTCCACACCTCATCCCTCCATCCTGTACTCCCCCATCCCTCCATCCTCCACCCCCCCATCCCTCCATCCCTCCCTCGGCCAGTTGAATGGAGAGGTAGAGCATGTGTTGTTATTCAGAGTTAACCCTTCATCTGCCAGCTGGCTGTGTTCCTGGGTGGGCAGAGGGGGGCCAAAGCACACACACACATACACACACACACACACTCACACACACCAAGATGTATGCACAGCCACACACACACACACACACACACATTATGCAAGGAGAGGAGACATAGAATGAATACATGGTTTCCCTGGCAACGGAGAGAGTTCAGCGAGTATATTTTGATATTCTGTGTGTTTGTCTGTGTGTTTCCAGGCATGCCAGATGCGAATACAATATGGCTTGACACCAGGCTATGTGTTGTACTTAAGTGGGAGTCATACACACAGCCTGTACAGGGAGGTGTGTGTGTGTGTGTGTGTGTGTGTGTGTGTGTGTGTGTGTGTGTGTGTGTGTGTGTGTGTGTGTGTGTGTGTGTTGTACTGTAGTGGGAGTCGTGGAGTGAGCCAGTACAGATAAGGGTTAGCACGGCTTCTGGATGATAAAAGCTCCACCATTAAGCAGAAGGGCTATGGTGTGAACATTAACACGGTTCCTCACACACACACACACACACACACACATGCACACACACTCCCAGATTCCCATCACGTGTGGAATGCGACAAAATACTAGAAATGTTTAGATGTCTAGCTCTATCCAACGGCAGTATCAGTCGTTTGGAAGCCTCCCAAAACGTTTGGAATATCTGCATGTTTATAATGCTAGATCAGGTAGCAGCACACCTACACGCACACACACACACACACACATACACACACACACACTAAACTCAGCTCAAATTTGATTTATAAAGCACATTTAAAACAAACGAGGTTGACCAAAGTGCTGTACAGCTTCAGAGCAACAAAACACACAGCACGCAACACAACACTACAATACATCATAAACAATACACAATACGCATTATACAATACAGAACAATACAGGGGCCATCGGGGGTCCATCTCAACCTGAGTTGAAGGCCTGGGAGAACAGGTATGTCTTTAAAGAAGACTTAAAATCTCTATGGTCTGGGCAGACCTAATGTTCCAGGGCAGACTGTTCTAGAACCTAGGGGCCTAGGGGCTGGGCAGACCTAATGTGCCGGGGCAGACTGTTCTAGAGCCTAGGGGCCTAGGCAGACCTAATGTGCCAGGGCAGACTGTTCTAGAACCTAGGGGCCTAGGGGCCTAGGGGCCTAGGCAGACCTGATGTGCCAGGGCAGACTGTTCTAGAGCCTAGGGGCCTAGGGGCCTAGGCAGACCTAATGTGCCAGGACAGACTGTTCTAGAACCTAGGGGCCTAGGGGCCTAGGCAGACCTAATGTGCCAGGACAGACTGTTCTAGAACCTAGGGGCCTAGGCAGACCTAATGTGCCAGGGCAGACTGTTCTAGAACCTAGGGGCCTAGGGGCCTAGGCAGACCTAATGTGCCAGGACAGACTGTTCTAGAACCTAGGGGTCACCGGCCCAAAGGCTCAGTCACCTCTGGTCTTCAGCCGAGTCTTTGGGACAGCCAGCAGCAGCTGATTAGAGGATCTCAGCTCTCTCAGCTGGGGCATGAAAGTGCAGGAGATCGGCAAGAAACTGAGGTGCCAGTCAGTCCATTAAGAGCTTCAAAAACAAACAACAACATCTTGAAATCAATTGTAAAACGCTCTGGGAGCCAGCGGAGCGAGGCCAAGATCGGGGTGATGTGGTCGCGCTTTCGCTTGCCAGGAAGAAGACGAGCTGCTGTATTCTGCACAAGCTGCCGGAGACGCATCAGTGACTGGTCCGAATTACAAAGAATTACAATAATCAAGGCGAGTGTTGATGAAAGCATGAATTCCTACTAAGTCTTTGGGGGAGAGATGGCTCTTTACCTTGGCAAGGAGCCTTAGTTGGAAAAAGCTGGTTGTTATGACAGAGCGAACCTGTTTGTCAGATTTAAAAGAACTGTCAAAGGTCACCCCCCCCCCCCACACACACACACACACAGTCCTGTCCTTTCTACTCATCCAGCTTTCATTAATAGTGTGTGTGTGTGTGTGTGTGTGTGTGCAGTGTTGGGGAGACCTAAACTACATGTAGTTGAACTACATAGCCGAACTACATTTTGCTGTAACTTGCTGTTAGTTAAACTCCATTCATATGTTGTGCTGCGTCAAGTATTTCAACTACTTTTTGGGTCATTTTAACTACATTTTTTGGCAGTAACATGAAATTATTTTTTATTATTATTAATATATATTTTTTAGAATATAAATTGTATTTTACCATTATTGTATTCTTGTACCAGAACCGTCTTTGAAAGCTACTGTCCCTTTGTCTTCCATCCTGATTGCTTTGAAGGTGACATGACATGTCAAGACATGACAAGCCACCGCTGCCTCTGGCTGGCTTGCCCTGGTAGCACTCAAATGTTGTTTGATGATGTAAAGCTTGCTTGCTGCAACGAAGGTAGTGCCAGTGTGATCCACATGAACACAGAACATTTGCTACGTCACCATGGACAACCCTTCCGTTACCCCCGATGGCGATGCAAAGCGATTTTTTGAGTCACCAGTCGCCACTGATATATATATATATCAGTATATTAATCTTCAACAAGATATCAAGACTCAAAATGTGCTCTACCAAATGAGCAGGCCATTAAAGGGTTATTTTGAGGGTAGTGAATTATCGGTTGGTCTCCTAGGTTACGATTCTAACTTCTTATTGGCTGCCTACTGTAAGTTGTCAGAGAGAGTTTGATTGCCTATTATCCACGGCTTGACTTGTTACATTAGCCTGACACTCGTCAGCAACAAACCTGGACTAGTGTGTGCGTGTGTGTGTGTGTGTGTGTGCATGCGTGTGTGTGTGTGTGTGTGTGTGTGTGTAGGTTGTTACAGTGGCTCCTGAAGGTGAGAGGAGATATGTCGGGCTCTGCTCCTCTCCCACATACATCACAGCGGCATTAAGAGCCTTTAAAACCCCATCATGGCGGCTCCTCCTTCAGGAAGCCAGCCGTTTATCAGAGCGGCCTGCCTTTAAACCTGACCCCCCAGCTCCGCGCAGGGATTGGCCGGTTAACAGGAAATACATCACACTGGGTGTGTGTGGGGGGGGGGGGGGCTCTCAAACATTCTCCTGTGACCTGACTTGGGAACGAGGGATGGAGGGAGGAGAGGAAACGAGGGAGAAAGGGCGGAGGGGGGGAGGAGGGGATGGCCGAGATGGAGGGATGTTTTTCGTGTAATAAAGAGGTGTTTAATTCCTGTTTCCAGGCGGCGGAGGGGGTCTGTGAAGGAGGGAGATTGCTTTGAGCATCCCCGTAATCTTGTCACAAACCGGTGCAGATAACGGCCTCTTTTTCATTAAAAATCTGCCAGCTGTGCTCCTATTAAGCAATTTGTTTTGAATCAAGTTCCTTTGGATTGAAATAAAGGGGGGGGGGATGGGGGAGGCCAGCAGGGGGGGGGGGGGGGGGGGGTCTGAGTGGTGGGGGAGAAGAGGTAGTCCGTGAAACATTCAGGACCAGACATCCTTGAATCTGTTTCCCTATTAGCTTTTTGAACATGGCGACTTTTTAAATGTGTGTGTGTGTGAGGTGTGCGCGAGTGTACCTGCGCCAGTGTGTGTGTTTGAAGATGGAAAGTACACAGCCGTGTATACCTTCATTAAAAA
>NC_140259.1:6312443-6339463 GCF_949987555.1 Borostomias antarcticus | reverse complement strand
CTTGTCAGCATAAGATCTCACAAAACAGGAAAGAAAGGAGAGGAGAGGAGAGAAGAGAAGAGAAGAGAAGAGAAGAGAAGAGAAGAGGAGAGGAGAGGAGAGGAGGAGAGGAGAGGAGAGGAGAGGAGAGGAGAGGAGAGGAGAGGAGAGAAGAGAAGAGAAGAGAAGAGAGAGAGGAGAGGAGAGGAGAGGAGAGGAGAGGAGAGGAGAGGAGAGGAGAGGAGAGGAGAGGAGAGAGGAAAGAAGGAGAAGAGATAGTGAGAGGAGAGAAGAGAAGGAGATGAGAGAAGTAGAGGAGAGAAGGAGTGGAGAGGAGAGAAGGAGAGGAGAGAAGGAGTGGAGAGGAGAGAAGGAGAGGAGAGAAGGAGATCAGAGGAGGAGAGAAGGAGAGGAGGAAAGGAGAGGAGGATGACATCAGTAGTATGCCGTCCCCCGCCGCCTGGTACAGAGCAGTATGGAGGAGGCAGATAAGACTTCTTGGCGTGCTCTCCTCTGCAGGGGTAAGACCTCTTCACACACACACACACACACACACACACACACACACACACACACACACACACACACACACACACACACACACACACACACACACACACACACACTCTGCCAGGCCCTCATCCCTCCCTGTGCCAGTCTCTCTGTGCCCGCTGACGCCTGTGTTCCAGCGCCGTGGCCCTGGGCTCCCCAGCCGAGCGCCAGCTGCAGAGGATTATAATTAGAGAGCGTGGAACGTCCCGGACCCTGGCATTGATCCGCCTCTGACGGGCCGGGGTGGTGTGTGTGTGTGTGTGTGTGTGTGTGTCGAAATGAGGAGGAAGATGTGCACTGGAGTGTATTCTGAAATGACTCCTCTCCTTCCCTCCTCTCTTCTCTTTCCCTCCTCCTCTCCTTGCCTTCTCTCCTTTCCTCTCCTTACCTCCTCCTCTCCTTTCATCTCCTTATCTCCTCCTCTCCTCTCCTGGAGTGCAGGAAGTGTCACCAGCAGGGAAGCAGCGAGACGTCATTATCTGTATCTGTTCAATCAACATAATTATTCTGTATTTGGATCCGGATAGAAACTGGAAGTGAACATTTATACATTTATATATTTTCTAATAACTTAATATTCATTGGCAATGCAATGTTTGAGCATTTAAAGTATAAAATTGATTTAATATCGGCATATAATTAGTTCTGAAATATATTTAAACTTTCGAGCCCGCCGACTAAACGTTTGTTGATTCTTAATTAAAGTTCTCAATGGAGTGCAACGAGTCGACAATTTTGCCTGATCTCAGGATAACTCAACTGGGATGTGGTGGAAAACAAATATCAAATACAACAGTAGATGGCGCTGTGGTACCATTTCAGATGCCAGCTGTCACATGACTAGCAACGTTCGCTCTCAGAGTCGAGACAACACGAAGCGAGCAAAACGGAGTTTGGACATGAATGAAGTGCGCTGCTAAATGTGCAACGCTGTTTTAAAACTTAGCAGCTGTACTACGACAATACAGGAAGCAGTACCACATTTGTAGTAAACATCCACACGCCACATTTCGTTTCAGACTGTGTGTATAGCCTATTTTTTGAAGTTATTGTCTAGTTGACATTAACGTTACGTTATGGCTTAAGCCATGTTTTTTCTCCAACGTTACTGCAATGGATATAAAGTCTGCCGGTGGAACGTGCTTTCAAATCCATACCTACCAAAACGGAATGACCAGCTAACATTAGCCGAATTAAGAAACTTGCTGCTTGACCTTCCAACTTTATCTGACAACGGGTGAGTGAAAATGTGTCCTTCTCTAACCGCCTCGCTGTAAGCATTGCCAGGGGTGTCATCAGATTAGCGCGGCGTCTCCTGTGATTCGCTCATCAACAATAGGCTTATTCAATGACACACTTTTTTTTTTCCCCTCCAAATAATAACGAGTAACTTAAAAAAAAAAATCTGTTTCCAAGGCATTAATTGTGCCTTTCCGAATAATGTGTCTGTATTCGGTCAAACCCCTAGTGACCAGCCCAGTATTAAGACTGGTCTGGTTTGTTGCAGCACGTTAGCCCATCTCTGAGTCTCCACCTCTGTCTGGAGCTGGCTAACAGTCTCAGATCACCCAGGACACACACACACACACACATACACACACACACACACACACACACACACACCATCCTGTCCAGAGTCTGGGGCTGCTCAAATGATTCCCTGTGCGGTTTATTTAGGACTACTGCCAGACTATATGACGGCTTCACTTCACTCCCTAGGGTCACATGACCAGAGGGGAGGGGGGTCGGGAGAGGAAGACGGCAGAGAATGAGGTGTTCTGGGAGTGGGGAGAGAGACGTGGGGGGTCTGTAGGGATACAAGCCTGTCACATCCCCTCAATGAGCCAGCCCCACTAGCTAGCACCACTGTGCTAAGGCATCATCATCCATTCTCATCCGCTGACTGAATCTTAGCCATATCATTTGACGTATCATTAGTAAGTGATAATATATCATACTTTGTTACGCTAGCGGAAAGAGGAGGAAAAAAAAGAAAAAGATAAGGAAAGAGTGTTATATAGAAGCGTTTTAATAGGACTGGAACGCTCGGCAAACATGTTCCAGATAGAAGCTCTTTCAAGTCGGAGAACCATCTAGGATTTCTTACAGCACCTTATGGACCTGAAAAATGCTCTACCTGAGGAATTCACTCTGTTTACAAAATAGTCCCATATAGCACTCTGCTTTCTCAGGGTGGATCTACTGTTCTTACATATTTAGTGTAACAACAGATGGTTTATTTATTTGTGTCGTAAGTGTTTTTCAGTCATGGTGTCGCTCAGCTGAAGCCGTCTTTCAAGTTGACATGAAATATTAATCAAGAGAAAGCTGCTTAGTCCAATATCACAGACATGCTGAGTCTTTTTATTGTTCTTACAGTGTGCGTTTGTGTGTGTGTGTGTGTGTGTGTGTGTGCGAGTGTGTGCATGCGTGTGTGTGTGTGTGTGTGTGCAAGTGTGTGCGTAGTTCTTCCGATGCCAGCTATACTGTACATTAACCACCAGCTATAAAGACAGAGTTCTTACAGTGTGCGTTTGTGTGTGTGTGTGTGTGTGTGTGTGTGTGTGCGAGTGTGTGCATGAGTGTGTGTGTGTGTGTGTGCGTGTGTGTGCGCGCAAGTGTGTGCGTGTTTCTTCCGATGCCAGCTATACTCTACATTAACCACCAGCTATAAAGACAGACAGGCCATAACAGCAGTATTGTTACACTCTTGCTTTCCTCCTCAGTCGTTCCCTATATGACTTGGCAATTGAACACTAAATACTCTCCCAATTAAATGTGAATCCATCTACTCCACACAGCGTCAATGCATAATTAACTGCTATCAATTTTGCATTACAACATTACAGATGAATAGAATATGAGTGCTGTGGGGACTGGAGGAGAACAGGAGGCGGTGGGCACACCATTCATTCTGATTAAGCTGCCAGTCATTCTGAAACAGGAGAACAAAATGAAAAAGAAAATTTGAATAATAAAGGATGGAAGATTTCCCCCATCAGGCTGAGGGTTCTACGAGAGAGACAGGGAGCTGAGGGACTTTGATGAGCTAACCTCTTCATTGGGATTCCTTGTGAGGCTAAACACACACACACACACACACTCACACACACTCACACACACACTCACTCACACACACACACACACACACACACACACACACACACACACACACACACACATATAGACACATGTGGGAGCACACACCCACTTGCGGGCACGCACACCCACGCACACACAAACCTCTCCTCTCATATCATGCTTTCCTCTCCTCTCATCCCCTCCCCTCATCCGTCTCTCTCCCCATAATGCAGCCAGGGTTACGCAGTTCTTTTCATCTGGAGGAGCAGCTCGCATTGTCAGTTGGAGACATGTGGAAAGGCTGTATTAATAGTCTCTCTCTGCTCATTGGATGAGGGAGGTCTGGGCTAAACAAACAGAAACGCTCTGGATGAAAGAGCTGGATGAAAGAGGTCTGGGCTAAACAAACAAACGCTCTGGATGAAAGAGGTCTGGGCTAAACAAACAGAAACGCTCTGGATCAAAGAGGTCTGGGCTAAACAGACAGAAACGCTCTGGATCAAAGAGGTCTGGGATAAACAGACAGAAACGCTCTGGATCAAAGAGATCTGAGCTAAATAAACAGAAATGCTCTGGATGAAAGAGGTCTGGGCTAAACGAACAAACGCTCTGGATGAAAGAGGTCTGGGCTAAACAAACAGAAACGCTCTGGATGAAAGAGGTCTGGGCTAAACAGACAAACGCTCTGGATGAAAGAGATCTGGGATAAACAAACACAAACGCTCTGGATGAAAGAGGTCTGGGCTAAACAAACAGAAACGCTCTGGATCAAAGGAGGTCTGGGCTAAACAGAAAAACGCTCTGGATCAAAGAGGTCTGGGCTAAACAGACAGAAACGCTCTGGATGGTGGAGTTGGCATGCCAGACAGCAGTGAAAGATGGCCGCTATCTCTGCCGCTCTCTGTCTCTGCACAGTTCACAGGAGGGATGGCTTTTTCCTGCTACAGCACAGACACACACACACACACACACACACACACAGACATCCGCACACACACTTGCTTGCTTACTCGATTATGGTTGTCCATTGAATCCAATGATGACGTCCACTTCTATCTGTGAGTTATTTGATGGCTGAATGCCCTGTCCTGGACACACAGATCCTATTGCAGGTAGGACATGTAAATGTGGTGGTAGTGGCAGTGGCAACCGTACGTGTGTTCCTCCTGAGTCTCCTCCCCTGTCTCCTGGATGTCCACCTGAGTCTCCTCCCCTGTCTCCTGGATGTCCTCCTGAGTCCCCTCTCCTGTCTCCTGGATGTCCCCCTGAGTCTCCTCTCCTGACTCCTGGATGTCCTCCTGAGTCTCCTCCCTGTCTCCTGGATGTCCTCCTGAGTCTCCTCCCCTGTCTCCTGGATGTCCTCCTGAGTCTCCTCCCCTGTCTCCTGGATGTCCCCCTGAGTCTCCTCCCCTGTCTCCTGGATGTCCTCCTGAGTCTCCTCTCCTGTCTCCTGGATGTCCCCCTGAGTCTCCTCCCCTGTCTCCTGGATGTCCTCCTGAGTCTTCTCTCCTGTCTCCTGGATGTCCTCTCCTCCTCCAGCATACTGGTCCCATCCAGGCACAGCTGACGCCCGGTGTTACGGTCAGCAGCAGCATCCTCCAGGGCTTCAGGTCTGATTCTGCGTTTCCTTAACGCAGTCTTGTAGCTGGTCTTTGTAACACTTCTTCTCCCCTCCAGCAGAGCGTCGACCATGGTGTAGCTGGCCATATAGCACTCTGCGAGGCAGCCGGTTTGAGGGCATCCTTACTACATGGCCCAGCCATCATAGCTGGTACTGGGTGACCGTAGCCTCAATACTCCTGCAGTTGGTCATTGAGAGTATTTGAGAATGAGGCACACGATCCCGCCAGGTAATTCCCAGGATACGCTGAAGGCAGTGTATGTGGAACGGCTCTAGGGCCCTGATGTTGCGGTTGTAGGTTACCCAGGCTTCGCAGCTGTAGAGGAGGGTAGTGATGCCAGGTGACTTGGTAGACACAGACCTTGCTGCGGAGATAAAGGTTCTTGTTTTGAAAGACCCAACGCCGGAGTCTCCCAAAAGCAGCTGATGCCTGATCGATCCTGTTCTGGACCTCACCGTCAACGGTGTTGTCTTCAGAGAGAACACTCCTCAGGTATCTGAAGGATGGAACAACTTACAGTTGTTCTCCAGTAACAGTGAAGGCAGGTGGTGTAGATGGGATGTTGGCATTCCACTGACAAACCACTTCCGTTTTGATGGTGTTGACGGTCAGTCCCATCCTGCTATACGCTCTTACCGCAGCAGAAAGAACAGACTGGAGGTCTTGTGGGCTGAGATACAAGAGCCCAGTCAGCAGCATACTGTAGCTCAAGGACTCTCTCCCTTTGCAGTTTGGTGGTTGCCTGGAGCCTCCTTATATAATAATAATAATATTAAAGAGGTTGCCAGCGACATAGACGAAAGTCCACTGCCACACCGCTGCTGTCTTCAATCTCCTTGCGGAGAAGCTGGGTGACACGTAGCAGGAAGATGTTAAAAAGTACTGGTGGTAGCACACACCCCTGCCTAACCCCTGTATGTACAGAGAAGGGCGAAGACTCTTGCCCTCCTATAGTCACCCGAGCAGTCATTCCATCATGAAATTGGCGGAGGATGTTGACAAATTTGTTGGGGCAGCCAAAGATGAGAAGGCCTTCCCATAAAAGTTCTCTCTGGACAGTGTCGAAGGCTTTGGAGAGATCAACAAAGGCCATGAACAGGTCCTGATGTTGTTGTTGTGACCAGAATAGCCCTTTGTACTTCCCACCGAGCTCTCTGCCATTGCTGCCTAGTGCTACTGGATGAGGGGTTCTTTAAGGTTGCTCTGTGCATGTCCTTCAGCAAGGTGTCTGAGTTGTCATCAAACCACTCTTGGTGGTTCTTGATCTAATAGCCGATCATTTGGGCTGCTTCCTCACAGAGAGCCAAGCTGATAGAGTTCCACTTACATACATACATACATACATACATACATACATACATACATACATACATGCATGCATGCATGCATACATACATACATACATACATACATACATACATACATACATACATACATACATACATACATACATACATACATACATACAGACTGTATAGAAATGTATAGTAATACTCATATTCATACACACTGTGCTGTACATGCCAACCACAGGACCCACTGTTATACAGTAGTCTGATGGCCACTGGCACAAAGGAACACCTGAAACGTTCTGCCCCTGGGTGGGAGGAGCCTGTGGGTGGGAGGAGCCTGTGGGTGGGAGGAGCCTGTGGCTGAAGGTGCTCCCCATCTGCCACAGCTCCTCATAGAGGGGATGGGAGAGGTTGACCAGGGTAGACTGAGAGGTCGACTGGAAACCAGATAACACTATGCATTTCCCTTTTTAGAACTCACAGATCCAGACACAGATTAAATGAATGTGTTTATAATATTGATGCTGATGTTTGCACAGTGCGACGTGAGTGGCCTGCTAGTATTGTAGCAATGTAATCCATATCAATATACAATGCACCTCTCGTCTAAGAATGCCCTGATCCTTTCATAGACCAAAAGGGATATCCATAAACAACTTGATATCTGTGGCTATAACTAATTATAGTTCAGTTGTATCCGCTGTGTAAGGGCCTCCTCCCTTAGAATCTTCCTCAGTCTTTAAGTCCTTGGGTTTAATATGTTTTAATGTGAGAAGTCTGGTCCCTAATATGGACTATGACTATAGCCATGTTTCCATCCACACGTTGTATGCGAATTAAGTTATACTGAATTAAAAATGCCTTATGGAAACAGTAAAATTCGATTAAAAGTCATGAAAATGGACAAAACCTTTGTACTGTCGATCTCGTCGGATTTTCTCTTGTTCGATAAAAGGCTTTTGTGATAAATGCTTTATCCGATTTAAAGCTCTAGATGGAAACGCACGTTCACCGACTTTATTCGCATTCATATTTTTAGCGATCCTCACATAATTCGATTGACAAGTGGATGGAAACATGGCATGGACAATGACTATATGATTGACATTATCCTCACCAATACACCTCAGAAATAAGATTTTAGAAGACGATTTTAGCGATCACTGTCCTATTGCCTAGAGCAAAGCCGTGTATTATTTCTAAAAGGAATTTGGACTTTCGGGGGATCTTGGATGATTTAAAAAGGTGTGTGTTGGCAGTGTGTCTCTCTTTTCCTATCTGGCTCTTGCATAGTTCTCCAAAGCTTTTAATACTATTGCTGACAGAGATGCACCTTGTAGAAGACTGAGACTTAGAGACAGACTGGTTCTCTCATGAGCTATCGGAAATAGTTACAGAAAGCAAGACAAAGGCAAAAGCTAGAAAAAGAGGGGTTGCTCCAGACTGGATTTGGTTGGGGCAGCTGCAGAACTGGTGCACAGATATGATCAGGAAAGCAAAATCTGCATACGATTTAAATTCTCCACATTCGAGCGCTGGAAACCAAGCTACATTTTGAAAAACAAAGCAGAATAACTCTCTCTCAGCACTCCCACAGCTGCTACTGTACGTACAGTACTCTCTGATTACGGTCCCATAGGGGAGGATTTCTAATGCTTTTAATGAACATTTTATTAGCGCAGGTCAACTAAATCAGGTAGATGTCGCCAACTGGTTGAAACGACATAATCTCAGTGAGACGTACCGCTCAGAACCTGAGCCTTTAAGTGACAGGAATATGTGTAGCTTCTTTTTTTTTTTTATCTTACTCACTGAACTGGAAGTGGGCGACGCCCTCTCGATGATTGACACGAAAAAGTCCCCTGGTGCAGATGGTGTGGCCCCTGGTCTCCTGAGGTGAGCTGGGCCCCTAACACCTCTTTTTAAATCTTGCTCAGCTTAAATTGTTCCAAAGCTGTGGAAAACTGCTCTCACGTACTTCCGTTACATAAGACTGGTGACTGTAGAGACCTTAACAATCACCCAATTGCCCGACTTCAAAGCTATCC
Source organism: Borostomias antarcticus (assembly GCF_949987555.1). Classification (NCBI taxonomy): domain Eukaryota; kingdom Metazoa; phylum Chordata; class Actinopteri; order Stomiiformes; family Stomiidae; genus Borostomias; species Borostomias antarcticus. Next base: position 6,330,889 of record NC_140259.1, on the reverse strand, counting down.
TGTTTAGCTAAATCCTTAGTTAATTGTAAGCGTCCTGTTTTCCTGAGTAGGAATCGCATTTTAGAAACTTTTCAGTCTGGTTTTTGTAGTGGTTACAGTACTGTCCCAGATAGCAAGCGGATGTGTAATGATTCTGGGCCATATATGGGCCGGAACTAAGCCACAAGGGCCAGATCTGGCCTGTATATGGCCCAGATCCGCTTGCTATCTGGGGTGTCGGCTGCATCTCCCGTTTTAAATGACAGTGTCTGTGCTCTTGACAACAGACAGCACTATGCTGCTCTAGACATTTCAGGTTTACAATACAGCCTCTAGATACAAATTAAATCTAGATACAAATTAATTGAGATGTTATGATAAAAAATGCCTAATACAAAGATGATAAAGCTGCAGCCAGTGATAGCATTATACTGTATGGACTGTAGTCTGACAAAACGCTGTGTTTCTGCAGAAGACATTGAGGAATATTCCCAATGCGTAGAGAGAGAGCGATCTTTCAGCGCTGAGCTAATAGTAATAACAGGAGCGGGTGGAGGGGGGGTGCGTCTGTCAGGAGCCGGCTGAGACCAAGGATAACAGGCCTGTCACTCGCCATTAAAAACACAGCGCCGCCGAATATGGGCCTTTCCGTGAGAGCGCGCAGGCGAGAGTGATCTAATTTCTCCTGCGGCACGGTGGATCGAGAACAGGGGGGGGGGGGGTGGGGGGGGGGGGCTGGGGTGAGGGGGCATGGAAGACGAGGAGAAACGGGGCGGATTAAAGCGTGAGGCCCTCTCGGCTAATTATAAAGCATAACCTTAATTGGAAAGCAAAGCGTTTGTTTCGGATGGTAATCTGGCGAATATATTTTCTCCTGCTCCTCCGGTTTATCAGTTTTGATGTCGTGTCTGTACTGATTTACATATTGTATTGATGCGTAAACCACATTTTCGGTATTTTGGATTGCAGGGGACAGCTGCGAAATCGACCTTGTTCGTACAGTGACTCCCCGGATAAGTAAAGGTTACATCATGCAGATAGTTTCCGTCAAATCGCACACAGAAGAGAGGCGTTCGATGTGGAATAGGGAGGAGGGGTGAAGAACGTTAATAAATGAGTCTCTCTATCTGTCTGTATTGGTTTGATCACAGACAAGGCCCTCCTGTGTATACCCCCTGCTACAGACCCACAAGTAAGCGGACCCAAGAAGGAGGAGTGGATTGAATTCCTCTCTTTATTAGCTCTGGACGGTTTAATAATGCGGGCTTATTGGACAGCACAAGGCATATTCAGGGGTTTATGGCATGCTGGCGTCTCGCTAATGCCCGGGCGCATAGAGAAGCAGCTATCTGCCCGCTGCAAGCACATCTATTATAGGAAGGCAGCAGTTAAATAGGCTACCTAGAGACAGCATAGTATTACTAACACAAAACCATTAGCCTTTCCACTGGCACGGGACAAGCCCTCTCCTCCCGCTGTCTCTCTCCCTCTCCCCCTCTCCCTCTCCTGCCTCTCCCTCTCTCCTGCCTCTCCCTCTCCCCTGCCTCCCCCTCTCCCTCTCTCCTGCCTCCCCCTCTCCTGCCTCTCCCTCTCCCCTGCCTCCCCCTCTCCCTCTCCCCTGCCTCCCCCTCTCCCTCTCTCCTGCCTCCCCCTCTCCCTCTCTCCTGCCTCTCCCTCTCCCCCTCTCCCTCTCTCCTGCCTCTCCCTCTCCTGCCTCTTCCTCTCCCCCTCTCTCCTGCCTCTCCCTCTCCCTCTCTCCTGCCTCTCCCTCTCCCCCTCTCCCTCTCTCCTGCCTCTCCCTCTCCCCCTCTCCCGCCTCTCCCTCTCTCCTGCCTCTCCCTCTCCCCCTCTCCCGCCTCTCCTTCTCCCCCCTCTCAGACCCCCCCCCCCCCCCCCCCCACCCAGCTCCACTCCCATCCCGCTGTCCTCCTGAGAGAGAAAGCTAATATTAGAGAGAATATTTCTTATTCTGACACGTACACACACACACGCTTCATTATAGCTCTTAGCTTGATTACATTAGCGTCATGTTTAGCCTTCAGGATTCACATTATCATAACAGTGGCCTATTTGCCTGGTATGGTCTCCATGTACGTTTAAAAAAAGCACTATTGATTTGTGCGTGGAATAAATCTGAGCCGATGTGAGCCAGAGCCTGGCCTCAGCCTGTGTGGGAGTACTGGGGATATCAGCCTGTGTGGGAGTACTGGGGATATCAGCCCGTATGGGAGTACTGGGGATATCAGCCCGTATAGGAGGACTGGGGATATCAGCCTGTGTGTGAGTACTGGGGATATCAGCCCGTGTGGGAGTACTGGGGATATCAGCCCGTATAGGAGTACTGGGGATATCAGCCTGTGTGGGAGTACTGTGGATATCAGCCCGTATAGGAGTACTGGGGATATCAGCCTGTGTGGGAATACTGGGGATATCAGCCTGTGTGGGAATACTGGGGATATCAGCCTGTGTGGGAGTACTGGGGATATCAGCCTGTGTGGGAGTACTGGGGATATCAGTCTGTGTGGGAGTACTGGGGATATCAGCCTGTGTGGGAGTACTGGGGATATCAGCCTGTGTGGGAGTACTGGGGATATCAGCCTGTGTGGGAATACTGGGGATATCAGCCTGTGTGGGAGTACTGGGGAGACAGCAGGCCTCAGCGTCTCAAAAAAAGGAGGTTGTAAAATGATTCTTCATTTGTCGCTTTAGGACCTTTTCTGGACCTCATTAGACCTGTTTATTGATGAAATGGTTCTAACTGGAACCTTTGATTGATGAAATATAATGGTTCTACCTGGAATCAAAAAGGGTTTATTCTTAGGGGCTTTCAGAGGCTTCCCCTACAGCCGGACTACCTAAAATGGTGTAGTGCGTTGTGTAGTCGTGTAGTCCGCCTGTATCCAACGGTGGGCCATGTGTGTGGACCAGCCTGTATGTAATGGCCAGTACTATTGAGCCGTCCTATTTGGCGGAGAGCAGAGGGGTGTTGTGGGCCACCCTGCGGCCCGGGACAGGAGTCTGAGGCGCCCCAGCTCTCGCCATCTTGGGAGGAACCTCCTCCTCGCCATCGCTGAGCGGGGAGACCAACAGCTCTGATGGTCCGGAGAGACGGAGAGAGAGATAAGGTGGAGAGAGAAAGAGGAGGGAAGGATGGGGCAGGGAGAAAGAAGGGGACATATGGAGGAGAGAGAGAAACAGCAGGGAGAGGTGGAGGACCAAAGAAAGAGAAAGAGAGACTAGAGTTCAAGTGAGGGAGGTAGAGAGAGAGGGGTGTGAGTGCTCAAACAAACAAACCTTTGAAGTTGTCCATATATGTCCCGAGTGTAAATCTAGAAACACCTTCCTACAGCACGCCATGGCGTCCGCGTGTTCCCTGCCATGATTTTCCCTGGGCGCGCTCCAGGGTTTGCTTAGAGAGCGGCGATGACACCTCAGCTGATCATTAATTAGCACTTAACGCTCTGACGCCGACCAGGAAACGACCACGGGAACTAAAAATAGCTCCGACGCCAGCAGAACGGCCGAGCGAGCGGCTAGTCTGACCCATCCAGCTCAGCCCACAGCGCTGGCATGACCAAAAACATCAATCAAATCCAATCGTTTTTATACGAAGACGGAGAACAAAATTACAGGTCAGAAAAGCAATTACTCTACTGGAAAGTTGGATGGATGGATGTCACTGACACTCGGAGCCGAGCCCCGCGGTGGTCAAAGTTTTTTTTTGTTTTTCTTTCTGTAATGTGCATTTCTTTTGTGAAATGGCTTTCTGCCTCAAACACATTTCATTCAGGTTAATGAATTCTTGACCATATTGCCACATTGTCCTTCAGAATTCCCATGTTGTATGGGGAGAAAACAACAACATGTATTTCATTTTGGCTTTGCTTTCTGCTCTGTTTAACACAGCTGGGTTAGCCCACACTCACGACTCGCCCTGGGGACTAGCAGCTCAGTGTGAGTGTTGCAGAATTGGGACTGATGGAAGTGGCTGGTGCTACAGTATTCGAGGACTACAGGCCGAGGCTTGCCACCTGTCTGCTTCTGGTGTCACATTTTTATCCCTCCCCATCAGACCCCCCTCCACCACCTCACACCCCACACGCCTCCCTAACAGATCTGTGCTTCCACATTATTTACTGTGCGAATGGAAGCATGTGAAAATGCACATTGTTTAGTAAGTAATCTCTGCTCGTTGGTCATAATGATTTTGTTTAGAACACGTGCATCTGTGTTCCATCTCCCAAAATGCACTCTGTTGCGTGTTAACCATCCCTGACATGTTGGCGTCAGCCAAGGAAATGGTGGACACAACGCGGCAGACATGACTACCTAACCCTAATCTCAGCACACCACGCTCCCCACTGTTCTACTTCAAGTGGTTAATTTGCATACTTGGAGAGGCATCTTCAACGGAGCACCTCAGGCTCAGGGAAGGCGTGGTTTGAGGAGGCGTGGTTTCATGGTGTGACAACACGACAGCGGACCATCTACTACAGCGGTGGTCTTCAAACCCTCAAACCGTAATTTTAAATTCATGAATTTGAATCAATTTGACTTAAATAGGCTTCATTGGCCCACTGGAGTAAGCCAAGTTTATTTGATTTAGCAAATGAATACCACAGGCATAGACTGAATGTGCTTCAAGAATAGGCAGAGTGAGATCATACATAACAAAAACATATAAAATAATAATGTATAGAGGAATGGTTGTACCCAATTAGTTCCCGAAATCACTCGCTGTGATTTCGAGTCGAATGGCAAATACTGCGAGAGTTGCCTATACTGCTACGGCAACCAGCGTGCACCATTACCCCGAGTGGAAACCCGGTCGAATGCAACATTAAACTGAAGGTGAAGGGAATCGCTGGCAGAGGAAAAAGTGTAACCTACTAGACCTGCCATATATGACACTGCAACATTGCTACATTGCAACACTGGAACTGCCAAGTGCGTATGAAGCTGGCTAATATGTTATCTTATAGTGCTTCAAGTGTGTCTACCGAGAGTCCCAGACAGTTCAAGAGGTCTATTATATTTTCAGGTGATTTGCCGTTTACTTTTCTATAACGCTAGAATTGTTCCAAAGGTGGGATATTTTTCATGTAGACCTACAGAAGTTATTAAATTGTACATGCGTTTTCATTGTACAAGTACAGGTATGAAATTGTTGTGCCAAAAAAGGCTATGCAATTCATGTGTGCGTGGATGAGGTTGTGAAGTCCAGACATCTCGGGGTATGCCTTTAGCTGTGTGAATCTTATAGCCTGCTACATATTTAATGCACTACTATATGAGACGAGTAGTCGCATTGAGCCTGTGTAACATAAGACAATGGATGTGATAAATGGTGAAAATCACTAGAATGTGGGTAGGACTTTTTCATTATAGGGTCTTTTCATTACATTTCATGTCAAATATGACATTCACTCATTTTGCACTTGTTATTGGGCTATTATTTCATTGAAGTTTAATGGAAGGAAATTCAATAAAATGACATTGTCCTTGTCTGTTCAACAACCCAAAGTTCTTCCATACAACTTCCCTTCTCCATTCTCTACACTGGCTCTCTGTAGCAGCTCGCATCCAATCTAAAACTCTGGTACTAACCTACAGAGCAATGAAAGGAACAGCTCCCTCCTACTCCAGGCCATGGTCAAACCCTACCCCCCCCCCCCCTCCCCGACCACTTCCCTTTGTTGCCTGTGAGGTCACTGCGGTCGACTGACACAATCACGGCTCTTTTCTGTCCTGGAATGAACTGCCCTCTGACGTCGTCAGGACAGACGAGTTGCCTGATCAAGAAGTACTACCAGGATCCTCCCTCTTGAGCACCTATTATATTTTTAGTTTGCTACTCTTGCTCTTTGACTTAAGCACTAGATTATGCTCTTAGTGCTTAGTGTTTAGAAAAGAGATGCACTTGTGAGTTCTGGTGAGTGGTAGTACACTGACTTCCTATGTTAAATGCAATTATTGTAAGTCGCTTTGGATAAAAGCGTCTGCTAAATGACTGTAGGTTAATGGAAATGTAATGTCTGCGATCAGCAGGCCTATGCAAAAATAGTGTGTGTGTGTGTGTGTGTGTGTGTGTGTGTGTGTGTGTGTGTGTGTGTGTGTGAGGCTAAACTGTGAAGTCCTGTTCTGGTAACCCTGATCACTGTATTGGGAAGTAACACATTACAGTAATGATATTACTTTCCCCAATAACAAGGGGTGTAACGAGTTACTAATACAATTTCAGTAATAATATTACAGTTACTCCCCCCCCCAAAAAAAAAACTCGCTTCTGTGTGACTTATGTCCTAGGCTTGGGGCGTATTGAATTACCTAAACAAACACAGAACATCATTTTACAGCCCAGAGTGTGTTTGAAGGATTCTAGCATGCATGGCTTCTCTTACCGCTCTGTCTCCCTCACACACAGGCACACATCCTCTCCCTCGCTTGCAAAGCTGACGCCTTTTTCCTAATTAATAAAACAACCATCCCCATTTTCATAACTTTGTGTTGACTGTAATTTCATTGCAGGAGGCACTACCATTTTCATGACATTTTCATAGACGACAGAAAGGCCCAGATGAACCCCACAATGTTGAAGAAAAACTCAATAGCCTACATTATTTTTCTTTGAATCGTTTTCAATCTTAAAAAGATAATAATAATAATAATAATGATATTAATAATACTAATTCTTAAATAAAATGCGCTCTAGCGTGCTGGACCAATGCTATGACAGCTGACAGTCAGCTGGTGGGTTGCGTCATACGGGGTGTGACTGATTAGCCTCTGCCGATTAGCCCGGCGTTGACGTCCGTGCCTCGCCTGAAGTTACGTCGGAGACTTCATTTTTGTTTGAGGCTGTGAAATCGGTGTGAAGAACACAAAAATGTGAGCGCTGTAGCTTATCTCAAATAATTGACAGTGTAGGAAGACAAAACTTTATTTATATACTGTTTCCTCTGGCGTTGCTTTGGCACGTGCACTTCCTGCTTCGGCTATCAGGAGCTCGCACCGATGAAGGCTCGCTATTTAAGGGTTTGACAGCCCACTCACACTCCAAGCGCACTCCGCGCTAATTGGTTTGGGACGGCCCTTAATATGGCGAAGCTCGGCGTGAATGCGCAAACAGAAGGGGAGTGGATAGGGCGAGGGGATAGGGGCTGGTTTGAGACTGGGCCAGAGAGAGAGAGAGAGTGAGAGCAAGAGAGAGAGTGGGAGAGAGAGATGCCTACAGTATATTGTAGTTACCCAGCACAGCTATTGTTGCCCCCCCCCGCCCCAGCCTGTGTTCATGTACCTTAGTTGGATCGACCAGAACCCAAAGACTGTGGCCCAGACAGCTGGCCAGTCATCTTCTCCATCTCAAACACAGTCAGCTGCACCCACCCTCCATCCCTCCATGTCTCAGACCCTCGCCCCTCCATCTCTGCCTCTCAGGCTCCTCCCTCCGCACCTCCATCCTTTCTTCTCTCTATCCCTCCGTCCATTCTTTCTTCCCTCCATCTCTCCATTCCTCTATGCTGGTGTACCGGCCAGACAGGTTCCCAGAGGGACATTGACGATCCCTCCACCCCCATCAGTCAAACCAGACCCACACTCTCACACACACACACTCACACACACACACACACACACTCACTCACTCACTCACTCACTCACTCACTCACTCACTCACTCACTCACACAGACACACATTCATACACTCACAGGCAAGCTCACACATACACAGACACGCACACACACATACGCACACACTCACACACACACGCACACACACGTGCGCACGCAAACGTCATTTGTTTAGAGATGGTGATAGTTTTGCACAGTGACGGGTGAGTGATGCCTGCGCTGGTGCTAGGATATTACTGCGGAGCACTGCATTGTGGGCCGGGAGTGGAGGGGGTGAATCACTGCTCTGTTGTTTTAGATCTCAGGAGTGCCCGTCGCCGTAGCGATGACTGTAGTGTCATCCCGGGACACGGGCTCGGTGGAGGGAATATGTGTGTGTGTGTTTGTGTGTGTGTCTATGTGGTTGTGTGTGTGATTATGCGTATATAAGTATGTGTGCGTGCGAAAGTGTGTCTATGTGGTTGTGTGTGTGTGAAAATGTATGTGTGTGTGCGAGTGCGTGTGTCTATATGATTGTGTGTGTGCCTACTGTATGTAGTTGCGTGTGTGTTTGTCTGTGGTTGTGTGTGTCTGTGTGTATGTGGTTGTGTGTGTCTGTGTGTGTGTGTGTCTGTGGTTGTGTGTGTGTGTGTGTGTGTGTGTGTGTGTGTGTATGTATGTGGTTGTGTGTGTCTGTGTGTGTGTGTGTGTGTGTATGTGGTTGTGTGTGTCTGTGTGTGAATGTGGTTGTGTGTGTCTGTGTGTATGTGTGTGTGTGTATGTGGTTGTGTGTGTCTGTGTGTGAATGTGGTTGTGTGTGTATGTGTGTGTGTGTGTGTGTGGTTGTGTGTGCGGTACTTTCAGCGTGGTGAGCACAGTTCTGGGTAAGGCAGTAGATCCTGCCACACCCCCCCTGCTGTGAGACTTTGGACTCGGGGTGTTGAGGCCCCAATAAAGAACTTTAATATTTGGCAGTGCAGCTTTACAGCAGGGGGTCCACAGCACTCAGAGTACCACACACACACACATACACAAACACACACACACACACTGTCGCAACCATTAGCCTCCTTAATCTGAGCCATCCATTCTACAGTATAGTGTCCTGAGATGACCACCTGCGTGTCCGTCTCTGTCTCCGCCCTGTAGAGAGGGATGTGGTGGACTTCAAAAGGCCCGGGAGCGGAGGGGGGGGGGGGCACAGAGAGGGAGGGGGGGGCACAGAGAGGCCAGTCTTTTATCCTGGTATTAGCAGCAACCTGATATAAACCTGGAGTGGAAACTAAGCCTGGGGAGGTGGGAGGCGGGGGGGGGGGTCACTCTGCGGCCCCTCGCGATACATCTGCTGCTACCGGATACCGGGCTTTCAACACTGCTTTTAGTGTGTGTGCGTGTGTGTGTGTGTGTGTGTGTGTGTGTATGTCTGTGCTGGGAGACATGAGGGATGATAATAGGGAGAGGAGGGGAGAGGGAGGAGAGCAGAGGAGAAGACGGGAGAGGAGGGGGAGAAGGAGGAGAGGAGAGGGGAAAAGGGTAGGAGAGGATAGGAGAGGAGAGTGGGTGTGCCAGAGACTGTCTGGACAAAGGGCCAGAGAATCAGGCAGCAGGATGAAGAGAACCAGGCAGCCAGATGAAGAGAACCAGGCAGCCAGATGAAGAGAACCAGGCAGCCAGATGAAGAGAACCAGGCAGCAGGATGAAGAGAACAAGGCAGCAGGAGAACAGAGAACCAGGCAGCCAGATGAAGAGAACCAGGCAGCCAGATGAAGAGAACCAGGCAGCAGGAGAACAGAGAACCAGGCAGCCAGATGAAGAGAACCAGGCAGCAGGAGAACAGAGAACCAGGCAGCCAGATGAAGAGAACCAGGCAGCCAGATGAAGAGAACCAGGCAGTCAGATGAAGAGAACCAGGCAGCCAGATGAAGAGAACCAGGCAGCAGGAGAACAGAGAACCAGGCAGCCAGATGAAGAGAACCAGGCAGCAGGAGAACAGAGAAGGAGAACATCCACCCAGGCAGGCAGGGTGCCCAGCCCTGCCCCTAGACCACAGGGTCATGTAGGGAGAGGAGAGGAGAGGAGAGGAGAGGAGAGGAGAGGAGAGGAGAGGAGAGGAGAGGAGAGGAGAGGAGAGGAGAGGAGAGGAGAGGAGAGGGGAGGAGGAGAGGAGAGACAGGCAGACAGGGTTCCCGGCCCTGCTCCTACTTTGCCACAGTGTCACCAGATCGATAGAACCATAAATAATAGATAAGGCAAAGGAGGTCATATGAAGCAGTAAATAAACATGTTGTCTTGTCCTGCGCCCTCGCGCTTAATGGATTGTGTGCGATTCTTTGTATAAATTTGTTTGTACATGCAGTGTGTGTGTGTGTGTGTGTGTGCGTGAGCCGTGTGGCAGACTGCCGCTTTGCCCGCGTTGCCATGGCAACAGCTCACCCGAGCCTCATTAGCAATTGAGTGTGATGAGTAGAGACGACTCTATCCTGCCTCTCACACACACACACACACGCACACACACAAGAACATCTGAATTGCTGCTACTCTACCTAGGAGGGACAGCACACACATACACACACACATACACACACACACATACACACACAAACACAATAGGCTTAGTAGGAGCACCAGAGAGAGGCCATAAGCAGAGCACCCATTCAATCAAATGCAGGATAGCAGGTTTAAGAACAACTCCTAATATCATTTGATGATTGCTTGACAATGAATGCATAGGTTTGCAAATGCTTTGTTCTGTTGTCAACACAAGTCCACGTGCTAGCTATCCTCACACACGTGCTAGCTATCTCCACACACGTGCTAGCTAACCTCACACACGTGCTAGCTTTCTCCACACACATGCTAGCTAACCTCACACACGTGCTAGCTTTCTCCACACACATGCTAGCTAACCTCACACACGTGCTAGCTATCTCCACACACGTGCTAGCTAACCTCACACACGTGCTAGCTTTCTCCACAGAGCCACAATCATGTCCCGATGTCACTCATCTGCAACTTTTAGAGATTGATTGAGTTGGACTTGGAGCCACAGACACACAGGGCATAGTACAGTAGCAGCAGTACACCATACACAGTACACAGTAGGCTATAGCAAGCCGATCATGTGCATACACAGTACACAGTATAGCAAGCAGCACTTACAGGTATGGCTTATTTCCGGCTCATATATGTACTGCCTGTAGAGAGCGGATGTGTTAGCCTATATTCTGTTAGCTTCAGGTGGCCAACAGTTCGCTGTACTGCCGGCGTACAGCATCACAGAATGCGAGCCGACTAGCACAGCTTGTTGTTAGCCAGCTAGCATAGAAACAGCTTGTCGGATCACTCTCCCTTGACTTTGTCTATTGCCCTGTCAAATAAGGCTAAACCATCCTATAGATGGAGGCTTAATCCTCTGCTCCTAAAGCGGCCTGATCTTTGTTCCTTTGTTAGGGACTAGATCCTTTTTTTTTTCATTAACAAATAGACACACTGCCCCTAATAGTTTTCTTTTTTTGGGACGCACTTAAAGGAGTAGTAAAGGTGTGTACAGAACTCTTGTAAACAAAAAATAATAATATTATAAGATACATACCAAAGAGAAAAATCCATCATTAGGTCTAAACAAAGATATTATGAACTAGGAGAAAAGGCTAGCAAAGTATTGGCATGGCAATTGAAGACAGAGGAAAGCAAGAGAGCAGTTAATGGAATTGAAGTAACCACTGGTAAGATCTCTAACAACCCTACAGAAATTAATAATGCTATTAAAAAATATTATAGTGACTTACATACTGCTCAACCGGATGTTGATATGTCAGCGAGATTCTTTTCTTTCCCCATTTAGCCTTCCACGCTTATCGGACGGGGACAGTGGATCTATGAGTAGGCCATTTTCAGTTTCTGAGCTAATCGAACCCATCAAATCATTACCATCGAATAAATCACCCGGAGAAGATGGTTTCCCCCCAGAGTTTTATAAGGAATTCCTAGATCTCCTAATTCCACCTTTAATTGAAACAGCATGTCGTTAGCCAGCTATCATAGAAACAGCATGTCGTTAGCCAGCTATCATAGAAACAGCATGTCGTTAGCCAGCTATCATAGAAACAGCATGTCGTTAGCCAGCTAGCATAGAAACAGCATGTCGTTAGCCAGCTATCTTAGAAACAGCATGTCGTTAGCCAGCTAGCATAGAAACAGCATGTCATTAGCCAGCTAGCATCCTGGTTTTTTCAAATCAAATATTATGAGATGCCTAAAAAAGTTGAATACCTGAATATAATATTGAATATCACAGTGAATATCTGACAAAACCCAAAGAAGATTAAAAGGTGGAAGATTATAGACCAGACAAAAATGCATAGGCCATTATCCACAGTTGTACTACTGGTTAGGCTACCTGGCGATACCATTTTCTCAGTTCATTCATCATGCTAAAATAAAATTTGCTAACAGCTCAATCCGACCTGTTCATTTGCCAAACCAAAATGAGGTAATTGGGGGGGGGGGGGGGGGGGGTCAAGGAGGTCAATTGACATGACAGCTTCCTCCACATGATATGAACAACATGGATCACCCAGGTCTGGAGTGTTTTGTTGTGTGTGTGCGTGTGTGTGTGTGTGTGTGTCACGGAGAGGGAGGGGCATTTCCGACACTGGTGTGCAGCGGATTCTGCTTGTTGTTCAGATGGCGTTGCCATCTACAAGCAACCTGGCAAAAAAAAAGGTGCCAAAAACAGAAACGGGTGCCGCCTGCAGCTGTGACCCTCTCCCTGAGGGTCACCGCCCAGGAAGTCTTGTCACCGCGCCGGTCACGAGCGCCAATTGAAGACGGCGTGACGGTGTAGCGAGTAAAACCTTGTTGTATGTGACAGCTTGTATGTGTGGTACATGGACAACAGTCCTCCCACTCCTACCTCCTGTCAATCACCCCCCCCCCCACTCCCAGCTGATATTATCAGCCCTGCTGGAGAATCTGATCACACACACACACACGCACACACACACACACACACACACACTACCTTCTGTGGCCAGGCGTCAACTGTGATGAGGAGCGGAGAGCTGGGACTCCTCCTGTCATTGTTTAAGTCAGGTGACATGTTGAGTCAGGTGACATGTTGAGTCAGGTGACTTGGCTCGGCCGCCAAGCGCAGCGCTGAACTGTCAGTCTGTCCACCTCAATATCCTGGTCTGGAAAGCACATCTTCCCTCTACACACATGCTCTCATACACATACACACAAGCACACACACACATACACACACACACGCCCACACATATACACAAACACATGGTTTGTCTCCTCCCTCTGTGTGTCTGTGGCCAATGGCACACCTGCAAGGCTTGGAGAGGGCCTTGCTCCTCTCTGCTCTGCTCCTCTCTCCTCTTCTCTCCTCTCCCCTCCTCTCTCTCTCCTCCTCTCCTCTCTCCTCTCTCCTCCTCATCTATCCTCTCCTCTATCCTCCTCTCTGCTCTGTTCCTCTCTCCTCTTCTCTCCTCTCTGCTCCTCTCTCTCTCCTCCTCTCCCCTCTCTGCTCCTCTCTCCTCCTCATCTATCCTCTCCTCTGCTCTGTTCCTCTCTTCTCCTCTTCTCTCCTCTCTGCTCCTCTCTCTCTCCTCCTCTCCCCTCTCTGCTCCTCTCTCCTCCTCATCTATCCTCTCCTCTATCCTCCTCTCTGCTCTGGGCTCTGCCAGGAAAGTCAGATGGTACTACTGGACACACACACACACACACACACACACACACACACACACACACACACACACACACACACACACACACACACACACACACAGCCTCCAGCCACAACCAGAAATAGGTTAAAGAGCTATAAATAGCTAACATGCATTATTGGGACCTGTCTAACCTGCTCTCCTGGGGGTGGCGGTGCTGGGACTGACATTGTTCTGTCACCAGTGTTAATGTGGCTAGCTGGGTGACTGTCTGCCTGGTAGACACAAGCCTGTGTTAGCACAGCGAGCTAAAGCCAAGGGCGGGAGTCTCTCACCACACCACAGCTGGCCCCGGCAGTCCTACTCCCAGTCCCAGTTCCACTCCCAGTCCCAGTTCCACTCCCAGTCCCAGTTCCACTCCCAGTTCCTCTCCCAGTTCCACTCCCAGCCCCAGCTCCACTCCCAGTTCCTCTCCCAGTTCCACTCCCAGTTCCTCTCCCAGTTCCTCTCCCAGTTCCACTCCCAGTTCCTCTCCCAGTTCCTCTCCCAGTTCCACTCCCAGTTCCACTCCCAGTCCCAGTTCCACTCCCAGCCCCAGTTCCACTCCCAGCCCCAGCTCCACTCCCAGTTCCACTCCCAGTCCCAGTTCCTCTCCCAGTCCCAGTTCCTCTCCCAGTCCCAGTTCCTCTCCCAGGCCCAGTTCCTCTCCCAGGCCCAGTTCCTCTCCCAGTCCCAGTTCCACTCCCAGCCCAGTTCCACTCCCAATCCCAGTTCCACTCCCAGCCCCAGTTCCACTCTCAGTTCCTCTCCCAACCCTAGTTCCTCTCCCAGCTCCAGCCCCACCTCCAGCTCCACGCCTCCCTTTAATGTGTGTGTTTTATACTGATATACAGTATTTGTATTAATGTGTTTATTAATGAAAACAAAAGAAATAATAGAAATAATAGATAGATATAATATAAATTATTAATGAATAAATACATACATAAATAAATACATAAATATATTAGACCTAGAATTAGTAACTGAAAAAAGAACTAAAATAGAACTCGAATTTGAAACTGAAAAAATAAGAACATTAAAACTGCACAGAAATAGAAAGTTAAAAACTAAAAAGTTGGTGTTTTGAAGACCTTAAAACTATCCACTGTAAGTGTTTTATGTCTAAGGGAGGAGGTCTCCAGCAGAGAGTGGGAGCTACGACTGCAGAAGTGGTTTTAAGGCTAGATTTTGTGACAGCCAAAAGGCCTTGGTCAGCATTAACCAAGCATAAAACCAACAAAACACATCAGTATACATCAACATTTACTCTGAAATCACCAACAATCACACAAAAAACGCTGTGTGTTCTGTGTGTGTGTGTGTGTGTGCGCGCGCGTGTGTGTGTGCGTGTGTGTGTGTGTGTGTATGTGTGTGTGTGTGTGTGTGTGTGTGTGTGTGTGTGTGTGTGTGTGTGTGTGTGTGTAGAGCCACTAGGGGGTAATATGGACAGTTAAGAGCTGCTGCACCACAGAGTGATCCTCAGGGAGCTGAGTCCTCACACCCCTGGAACTGCAGACTGAAATAGACTCTCTCTCACACACACACACACACACACACACACACACACACACACACACACACGCAAGCATGCACACAAAGACACAGACATGCACAAACACTTAAGATACATGTGTATACACACACACATACACAGAACACATGCGCACACACACACACTCACACAGAACACACACATACACAGAACACACATACACAGAGCACACATACACACACACACAGAGCACACGCACACACACAGACAAATGTACACACACACACACACACACACACACACTCGTTTCTGCAGCACACGGTCGGCCTCTCTCCACGGTACGGCCCCAGCCTGCTCCCAGAACCCCCCCCATTAACACACACACACACACACACACACACACACACACACACACACACACACACACACACACACACAGATTACTGACGTGAGCAGTGTGTGATCTCGACAAGCCGCCATCTGCTAAGTGTTTCTTAACTCGTGTGTAGCACGCCTTTCTGTGTATCCACAAGGGGTCGTGGACGGCTGAGTCAGCCAGCCAGCCAGCCAATCAAGCAGTCAACCAGCCAGCCAATCAAGCAGTCAACCAGCCAGCCAATCAAGCAGTCAGCCAGCCAGCCAATCAAGCAGTCAGACAACCAGCCAATCAAGCAGTCAGCCAGCCAGCCAATCAAGCAGTCAACCAGCCAGCCAATCAAGCAGTCAGCCAGCCAGCCAATCAAGCAGTCAACCAGCCAGCCAATCAAGCAGTCAACTAGCCAGCCAATCAAGCAGTCAGCCAGCCAGCCAATCAAGCAGTCAACCAGCCAGCCAATCAAGCAGTCAACTAGCCAGCCAATCAAGCAGTCAGCCAGCCAGCCAATGAACCAGCCAGCCAATGAACCAGTCAACCAGCCAGCCAATCAAGCAGTCAACTAGCCAGCCAATCAAGCAGTCAACCAGCCAGACAATCAACCAGTCAACCAGACAGACAATCAACCAGTCAACCAGCCAGCCAATCAAGCAGTCAGCCAGCCAGCCAATCAAGCAGTCAACCAGCCAGCCAATCAAGCAGTCAGCCAGCCAGCCAATCAAGCAGTCAACCAGCCAGCCAATCAAGCAGTCAACTAGCCAGCCAATCAAGCAGTCAGCCAGCCAGCCAATCAAGCAGTCAACCAGCCAGCCAATCAAGCAGTCAACTAGCCAGCCAATCAAGCAGTCAGCCAGCCAGCCAATGAACCAGCCAGCCAATGAACCAGTCAACCAGCCAGCCAATCAAGCAGTCAGCCAGCCAGCCAATCAAGCAGTCAACCAGCCAGCCAATCAAGCAGTCAGCCAGCCAGCCAATCAAGCAGTCAACCAGCCAGCCAATCAAGCAGTCAACTAGCCAGCCAATCAAGCAGTCAGCCAGCCAGCCAATCAAGCAGTCAACCAGCCAGCCAATCAAGCAGTCAACTAGCCAGCCAATCAAGCAGTCAGCCAGCCAGCCAATGAACCAGCCAGCCAATGAACCAGTCAACCAGCCAGCCAATCAAGCAGTCAACTAGCCAGCCAATCAAGCAGTCAACCAGCCAGACAATCAACCAGTCAACCAGACAGACAATCAACCAGTCAACCAGCCAGACAATCAACCAGTCAACCAGACAGACAATCAAGCAGTCAACCAGCCAGCCAATCAAGCAGTCAGCCAGCCAGCCAATTAAGCAGTCAACCAGCCAGCCAATGAACCAGCCAGCCAATGAACCAGTCAACCAGCCAGCCAATCAAGCAGTCAACCAGCCAGACAATCAACCAGCCAGCCAATCAAGCAGTCAACCAGCCAGACAATCAAGCAGTCAACCATCCAGAAAATCAACCAGTCAACCAGCCAGACAATCAACCAGTCAACCAGCCAGCCAATGAACCAGCCAGCCAATGAACCAGTCAACCAGCCAGCCAATCAACAGTCAAGCAGCCAGACAACCAACCAGTCAACCAGCCAGCCAATCAAAGTCAACCAGCCAGCCAATCAACCAGTCAACCAGCCAGACATCTAATCAACCAGCCTGACAATCAACCAGTCAACCAGCCAGATAAACAGTCAACCAATCAACCAGCCAGTCAACCGGCCAGACGGCCAGTCAATCAATCAACCAGACGGCCAGTCAACCAATCAACCAGTCAGTCAGCCAATTAACCAGTCAACCAGCCAGATGGCCAGTCAATTAGTCAGCCGGTAAGCCAACTAGTCTGGTCTGATTAAACCTTCATCTCCTCTCTCCTCCTCTAGTGAGGGAGCTGGAGGTCTACTTGCAGCCCAGCGGAGAGAGAGAGAGAGAGAAAGAGAGAGAGAAGAGGGAAAGCGAGAGAGTGAGAGAGACAGGAGAGAGCAAATCCTTTTTAACACACTGCCAACCACAGTCACAGACTCCCCTGCACACATCTCTTGGCATTCTCTCAAGTCACTTTTTTTCTCTCTCTTATTTTTCAGATGAGGGAGAAGAGGAGGCAGGAGGAATAAAAGCCTTGCAGCTTCCTGCTCCCAGCCTGGCACATTTGCAACATGGTGTTTCTTGAAGGAAGCGGGTAGAGAGAGCATGTTCTGGGGTTTGCAGCGTTGTATGTTGTACTATTTACATGTTTAATGTGAGACGCGTGCCTCCAGGCTGGGTTTATTAACATGGTCTCCCTCCTGCAGTATCAGCTGGGGTAGGTCTCTACTGGTGCTTCTACTGGTGCCTCTACTGGTGCTTCTACTGGTGCTTCTACTGGTGCCTCTACTGGTGCTTCTACTGGTGCTTCTACTGGTGCTTCTACTGGTGCTTCTACTGGTGCCTCTACTGGTGCCTCTACTGGTGCCTCTACTGGTGCTTCTACTGGTGCTTCTACTGGTGCTTCTACTGGGGTCTCTACTGGTGCTTCTACTGGTGCTTCTACTGGGGTCTCTACTGGTGCTTCTACTGGTGCTTCTACTGGTGCTTCTACTGGGGTCTCTACTGGTGCTTCTACTGGTGCTTCTACTGGTGCTTCTACTGGGGTCTCTACTGGTGCTTCTACTGGTGTCTCTACTGGTGCTTCTACTGGTGTCTCTACTGGTGCTTCTACTGGTGCTTCTACTGGGGTCTCTACTGGGGTATCTACAGTACTATACAGTCCCTATCTGTAATGGTTGGACTCCACTTATTTCCTCTACTGAAATCTACTGTAATCAACTGGTATCTGCCTGAGCAGTTGTGATGATGGTGATGATGATGATGATGATGATGGTGATGGTGATGATGATGATAATGATGCATGATGCTGTGTGATTCTATGATGATTTAGCTATGATGATGTAGTTGTGGTGTGCAGCTGTGATGATGCAGCTGTGATGATGTAGCTGTGATGATGTAGCTGTGTTGATGTAGCTGTGTTGTTGTACAGATGAAGTGACATTAGAAGAACAGATGAAGTGACATTAGAAGAACAGATGAAGTGACATTAGAAGAACAGATGAAGTGACATTAGAAGAACAGATGAAGTGACATTAGAAGAACAGATGAAGGGACATTAGAAGAACAGATGAAGGGACATTAGAAGAACAGATGAAGTGACATTAGAAGAACAGATTAAGTGACATTAGAAGAACAGATGAAGGGACATTAGAAGAACAGATGAAGGGACATTAGAAG
>NC_140259.1:6299943-6309943 GCF_949987555.1 Borostomias antarcticus | reverse complement strand
CTCCCCATCTCCCCTCCTCCTCCTCCCCGCGCTCCCCATCTCCCCTCCTCCACCTCCCCATCTCCCCTCCTCCTCCTCCCCACGCTCCCCATCTCCCCTCCTCCTCCTCCCCATCTCCCCTCCTCCACCTCCCCATCTCCCCTCCTCCCCATGCTCCCCATCTCCCCTCCTCCTCCTCCTCCCCATCTCCCCTCCTCCTCCTCCCCACGCTCCCCATCTCCCCTCCTCCTCCTCCCCACGCTCCCCATCTCCCCTCCTCCTCCTCCCCATCTCCCCTCCTCCTCCTCCACCTCCCCATCTCCCCTCCTCCTCCTCCCTGCGCTCCCCATCTCCCCTCCTCCTCCTCCCCGCGCTCCCCATCTCCCCTCCTCCTCCCCGCACTCCCCATCTCCCCTCCTCCTCCTCCCCACACTCCCCATCTGCCCTCCTCCACCTCCCCGCGCTCCCCATCTCCCCTCCTCCTCCTCCCCATCTCCCCATCTCCTCCTCCCCATCTCCCCTCCTCCTCCTCCCCATCTCCCCTCCTCCACCAGCCCTAACCCTAACCACACACACGCACGCACAGCCACGGATGCCTGCGCACACACACACTGCGTACACACACACACTCGCACATTCTACATTTTCTGAAGCTGACACACACCTGCACTGTCTACCGTCACGGTCTCTCTACAGTATATCTCTCTATGAGACAGATGTGCATATGCATGTTAGCGACTGGTTTAGACACTTTTGTCGCAACATGCGCCTGAAAACATGGCATGGTACTGTACGTACAGTATGAACAGACGTTAGAGCATGTATGAACACACACGCACAGTTTAAACTGCATTTTGCCTGCTGCAGGGCCACAGAAAGGCAAGTGGCGCGTTTCCTACTCATGCATACCCGTGTGTATTCATGGCAGGGTCGAGGGAAGGTTAATATAATTAATATTCCGTCGTACGTATGAAAAATGCGGGGTAAAGCACACATCTGTTTTGCGGTGACATGTCTCCACCTTTGAAAAGAAGGTGCATTCCAGTTAGCGCCTAACCCAACCAGCCTACACATAACCGTATCCCCTGGACACACACACACACACAAACACACACAGATGGAGACAACTAGCTACATATTTTAATTAATGTAGCTACTAACTAATTAGGCCTGTATAACGTGGAGAATGGCAACAAAACTGGAGTGTTCACAATGCAGACATTCACTGATTAGACAACTGGGACCAGCCGGGCGCACCGGCTTCAACTGGCTCTAGAGAACGAGCAGATGCCAGGGATAGCCTAGAATGACAATCACTGCTCTTGCAAATAAGAGACAGTATGACCATCGCCTTAAACCATCGTTCCCAAACTCCATCAATGTGGCCCTCCCTTCTGAAAACAGTGACACACCCGCGCCCCCCCAACCCCCCCAAATTTGTCCATTTTGCAAGGCAGCGTTAGCTAGCCCATAACGTTACACAGCTAAGTTAGCTCGGTGGCACCTGCTGCTAGTTAACGTTATCACGTTTTCACACAATACATTCATGCCTGCGGGGGGAGGCTCTCTCTGCACTATCCACACATTTAGGATACATCTCTCCCATTATTTATTTCGATCTTCTGACCTTTAAAATCACATTTCATTCATAAAAACCATAGACAATTTTAAAATAAAAAACATGTTTTTCCTTCTTTTTTTCTAACCATCCCTCCGCGCCTCCCCTGAATTTCTTTGGGGCCCCCCAGGGGCCTCACAGTTTGGGAACCCATGATTTAAAGCAATCTATGACACGGAGAAAGCTTTATGTTCTGCTCTACATAAAGCAATACCGCCTACTGCCAATCGTTATTAACTCGAGCACTTTCAGGGCAGTAACGCTGATTGCACGATGAGCTGCGGGCTTTGTGCTGTACATCCGACTTAAAACGAAGCAGGGAGAGAGAGAGGCAGACTGGGAGAGAGAGACAGGCGGGGAGAGAGAACGAGAGGCAGAGGGAGAAAGAGAGAGACCAGGAGGAGGGCTAAAGCAATCATTTTCTCCCCGACTGTCTGTATAAATAGATGTGTGTAGTGTTTTATTAATGAGGTTGATGTGGGTTACCACACACTGTCACACCTCCGCCAGGCTGACAGTGGTTTATTAGCAATCACAGGAGCTCCCGCTTCCTATTTCAACGAGACACGTCCTCGGGGCGCCGGTGATGAATTAGACGTCTTCGCTCGGGAAATATCACTTCTCCTTCCTCCACCTGCTACAGGTCAAACTGTGACTCTTTTTTTTCCCCCCCCGGCAGACAACCTCTGTCAGGGCGAACCTGGTCACGGAAGGTGTGTGTGTGTGTGTGTGTGTGTGTGTAGGGGGGGGAAGGGGGGGGCCCTGTTTCCACACCAAGTCATTGCATCACGCTAACCTCGCTAACCTCAGTGACTGAGAGGAGTGTTTGTCTTAAGTCCGTCATCTATTGATCTATTGATCGGCTTGTAGCTTTTGTCTGATAGTCGTTGATTGACTTGTAGTGTTTATCTGGTAGCCGTTGCCTCAGACTTTAACTTTAAGCTTAACCATTAGTCTATAAAACTCTCGCCAATGGCATTTTATGGTTGGACTTAAGCCTTTAGCTCTTAAAGATTAGCTGTCGTAAGCCTGCACCCAGTAGCATATGACCGTTAGTCATTAGTATGTAGGATTTAGCCTAGCTGGTAGTATAAAGCCAAGCCTGCAGTGTTTAGCCAAGTCTGCAGTGTTTAGCCTAGCATGTGAATGTGTGTGTATTTGTGTGTGTGTGTGCGCGTGTGTGTTTGTCAGGGGTAGGAGGGAGTTGGAATTGAGGACGATTGAAGTGCTATTGAATTAAATTAATACAACTTTTTTGTTTGTTAGGGTTGTTTGTTTTTCCGGTTGATTTGCATTGGTCTTGTTTATTTGATTAACAGTATCTGACAAATACTGTTCCTAACTCTCATCAAGCAGGGAGCAGCTGCAAATATTGTATTAAAATTAAAAACACCACCCCCAAAATCGGATTTATTTGT
The DNA here is from genome assembly GCF_949987555.1 of Borostomias antarcticus. Classification (NCBI taxonomy): domain Eukaryota; kingdom Metazoa; phylum Chordata; class Actinopteri; order Stomiiformes; family Stomiidae; genus Borostomias; species Borostomias antarcticus. The sequence continues at coordinate 6,306,928 of NC_140259.1, read as the reverse complement.
TAGTGGTGTGACACATGACACTGAGAATGAATGAATCACGAAAGGAAATGAACAACCAGAGTGCAGGTGCAGAAAGGACATATTGAAACGTGGCTCTGTTCTTTTAAAGTATGGATTAATAAAAAGTTTTGAGGCCACGGGCGATGAGCTCTAACAACTTTATAATTGGAATCCAAACACCTCCAGATTGCTGTGGCTGGGTGCATACGCAGTGTGAAACCAGAAGGATGATGAAATAGTTGGAAAGCCGAGGAGGAGGAGGGTGTGAGCCTGGCCTGCTGACTCAGCATGGCGCTGGGGACGGAGTCCTCGGAATCAGCCCGTCGAAATCTAACACACTCTGATCACACACACCGATCCACACAGGTGAACCTCCTCCTCCTCCTCTCTTCTTCTCTCCTCTCTCTTTTCTCCTCCTCTCCTCCCTCCTTCTCTCATCTCGCCTCCCCTCTGTTCTCTCCCCTCCCCCACCTCTCTCTCTCTCTCTTTCTCTCTCTCTCCATCCGTTCCTCCCTCCAGCTCCTTGCCGCCCCTCCTGCTGTAGTGTGAAGGAGGAGGTGGAGGAGGTGTCCTCTCCTGTGCCGTCTCCTGCCCCAGGAGGAGTGAGGGGAGCACAAACACAGCCAGGTCCGACACAGGGCCCGACATCTCTCCCTCTCTCTCCTCCCCTTCATCTCCATCTCTCTCTCACTTCGCCTCCCTCCATCCATCCATCCATCCATCTCTCTCCCCCTGCTTCCCTCTCTCTCTCTCTCCCTCCCTCTCTCTCCCTCTCTCTCCCTCTCTCTCATCTCCATCTCTCTCACTTCACCTCCCTCCATCCATCCATCCATCCATCCATCTCTCTCCCCCTGCTTCTCTCTCTCTCTCACTTCGCCTCCCTCCATCCATCCATCCATCACTCCATCTCTCTCCCCCTGCTTCCCTCTCTCTCTCTCTCCCTCTCTCCTCCCCTTCATCTCCATCTCTCTCTCTCACTTCGCCTCCCTCCCTCCATCCATCCTCCATCTCTCTCCCCCTGCTTCTCTCTCCCTCTCCCTCTCTCTCTCCCCCCCTTCATCTCCATCTCTCTCTCACTTCGCCTCCCTCCCTCCCTCCCTCCCTCCCTCCATCCATCCATCTCTCTCCCCCTGCTTCCCCCCCTCTCTATCTCTCTCGCTCTCCCTCTCTCTCATACATCACTCCTGCTCTGTGTAATGTCCCCACTAGATGACTGTCTGACTTAATTAGTTACTGTACTGCTAGGGGCTGCTGGAGGGGTGATACACTCAAGCTGGGAGCTGAACACACATCGTCATCATCTTCATCATCATCGTCATCTTCATCATCATCATCACCACCAGCATGTGGAGGCTGGGGTGGAAGGGAGGTCTGGGGAAAGGGTGGAGGAGAGAGAGAACGGAAAAAGAGCAGAGGGAAAAGGGTAAAAAATAACTAGGGAAGGGATGAAGAGGAGGAGGATGACGAGGAGGAAGAGGAGGATGAGGAATGGAGAGAGACTACCTTCCAAAGCGCTCTAAGTAACTGTCCTGTTCAAGCTGCTATTTCAGCTGCCCTGGCCTAATTGCCTGGTAATGAGTGATGGCGGCCGTCGCGTGGTGTAAACCTGCAGCTGAACTAAGGCAGCCAGCTCCCTCACAGCCTCCCCCTGCCCCCCTCCGACCCACACACATCTACACACACACGCGCGCACACGCACACAAACGCGCGCACACACACAAACATACACACGCGCACGTACACACACACGCACACACACAGTTACCCGTTACTGTGTTGATGTTTCATTTACTATGCAAATCTTTATTGTTCGTTTTTTTTTTTTTCTTTGTTTAGTTTACATACATGCGTCTAAAAATTGTTGGCAACACAAATGTACAAGTTTGTCCTGTCAATAAAGTGAATTGAATTGAACTGAATTGAGATACAGAGAGAGAGAGAGAGAGACCTTCATACAAGGGAGAGGGAGGGAGAGAGCACAAGAGAGGGATGAAGAGGGAGAGAGAGAGAGAGAGAGAGAGAGAGAGAGAATTGAGGGGGGAAAAGAGATGGATAGATATAGAAAGGGCAGAAGAGAGACGGAGAGAGAAAAAGAGAAGGAGAGAGAGAAGTGAGAGAGGGTGGGGCTGGAAGTCCGTCTCTAGTTCCACAGCGGTGGGATTTACCCAGAAATCAATGAGGCAGTTTTCTCTCCGAGTCGTGTCAAGGTCAGTAAACTGCCTCTCTGCCTGTTCATGTAGCCCAGTCTAAGAGGCCACTGTTAAAAGCACATGTCCCCACAGTACACACATACAGCTAACCTACAAAAACCCATGTCCCCACAGTACACACATACAGCTAACCTACAAAAACACATGTCCCCACAATACACACATACAGCTAACCTACAAAAACACATTTCCCCACAGTACACACATGCAGCTAACCTACAAAAGCATATGTCCCCACAGTACACACATACAGCTCACCTACAAAAACACATGTCCCCACAACACACATACAGCTAACCTACAAAAACACATGTCCCCACAATACACACATACAGCTAACCTACAAAAACACATGTCCCCACAGTACACACATATAGCTAACCTACAAAAACACATGTCCCCACAGTACACAAATACAGCTAACCTACAAAAACACATGTCCCCACAGTACACACATACAGCTAACCTACAAAAACACATGTCCCCACAACACACACATACAGCTAACCTACAAAAACACATCCCCACAGTACACGCATACAGCTAACCTACAAAATCACATGTCCCCACAGTACACACATACAGCTAACCTACAAAAACACATGTCCCCACAATACACACATACACCTAACCTACAAAAACACATGTCCCCACAGTACACACATACAGCTAACCTAGGCCGTGTCCGAACGTGCATACTGCCTACTATATAGTACCCACTATATAGTACCTACTACTCCATGCTGTATGCGAAATAAATGTAGTACCTTCTATACAGTATGCCAGATGCAGTATGCACGTTCGGACACAGCCTACTACATTTTCGCCTACTATATACTAGGCAGTATGCACGTTCGGACACGGCCCTACTGCATGTCTCTGTCTGGACACGTGATAGCTGTGTCCTGTAGATAGCCTGCTGCGCTTGTTGACTAGGCTACCACTAATCCCACCTCTCTAGTCAATCCACTGCAAAGCTACTTAGCTCTACATAGCTGGTCTATACCCACTGCTTCTTAGATATCATATAAATTATATCCCTCTGACAAGGTTTTGTAGTTATCTGTGAAGTCATGCTGTTGTGTTCATACATGGAACCAATGACCCTCTTTAGTCACACGCACACTAAGTAAATTCCCCTTTAAAAAGTGTCCGAAACGACACCTCATGTAGGCGACCACATAACGGGACTCCCTCGACCGCTGACCTCTGACTTCTGACCTCTGTCCTCTGTCAGAGTTGAGTCCTACACTGATGTTCATGTGAACGTGTTCTGTCGTCTGTCATGATTGTTATGTCCTGCTATTTTGCGTTATTGTATGTACACGCCGGTTTGCATGATTGTATTGTCGTCATGTGCAGTAAATGTCATTAAATGTGATGTCAGTCATGTCGTGTATGTGATGTCAGTCATGTTGCCATGTCCTGTCTTGTAATGTATGTGATTTTAATCTACGTGGACCCTGGGAAGATCAGCTGTCATTCTGCGATGGCTAATGGAGATCCAAAACAAACGTGAAACAACTGGCCCCGCCCCGTTCTCAACCAGCCGAGGCACCGGAGGCTCCAGCCCGACAGCTGGGCCACCACGGCGGGAGGCGCTTTGATTCGACAAAAACGAAATTGAAAAGCACCTTTTCAAGAAGGAGCTTCAAAGCGCAGGAAGGCGGGCCGCTAAAGAGGAGAGGGACGGAGGAAAAGAAGTCAGTCATCCTTCCTTCCCTCGCTCCTTTCCTCGCCGCGCGTCTTCAAGCCCCTTTCCGACGGGGGGATCCTAACGGCTGGGTTCTGTGGGTTCCCCCGGGCGCTCTTCTGACTGGCGGAGAGCGAAGTGGGAGACGGTTCCATCATATTGACGCAATACAGTCACGCGCTACAATACGCTACGGTACGCGCTACGGTACACTATGGTATGCTACGGTACGCGCTACGGTACGCGCTACGGTACACTACGGTAGGCGCTACGGTACACTACGGTATGCTACGGTACGCGCTACGGTACGCTACGGTACGCTACGGTACACGCTACGGTACACTACGGTACGCTACGGTTTGCTACGGTACGCTACGGTACGCTACGGTATGCTACGGTACACGCTATGGTATGCTACGGTACACGCTACGGTACGCTACGGTACGCTACGGTACGCCACGGTATGCCACGGTACACGCTACAGTACGCTACGGTATGCTACGGTACGCGCTACGGTACACTATGGTACGCTACGGTACGCGCTATGGTACGCTACGGTACGCGCTACTGTACGCTACGGTATGCTACGTGGGGCACACGGGAATGTTGATCGTTAACACGGGTGGCCACGGTGACCCGGCAGGTAGGTTAATTAAAAGTATTGATGCATTTCCTGGTGAAGGCAGGAGCAGGAAGCGGAAGCCTGTTCCCGGGAGAAAGAAAAAGGCCTTGTCATTTTGAGACAACGCACCAACCACAGGCACCCAGAGAGAGAAGGAGAAAAAGAGAGAGAGAGGGAGGGAGAGAGAGAGAGAGAGGGAGACAGGGAGGGAGGGAGAGAGAGAGAGAGGGAGTGGGTGAGAGAGAGAAGAGGATGGACAGACAGACAAATACGCAGACATACGGTGAGAAACTCATCTGCCGTTAATTAATGTGAGAAATCCTGTTTTAATTAAGCCATCTTTTTTATCTCGGAGCACTCGACCACGGGCAGGCTGCCATTCTGGAGCCCGCTGTGAGGAGCGCACGCACACGCCCTCACAACCACGGAGCCCGCATTAAGAAAGCCTCCCTCAGATCCTCCGTCAAATCAGGCTGGAGATCCAACAATCCTCCGTTGCTCTTTTTCATGCGCTGTTCTGTAAGAAACGTACCGTCCTAGTCGGGAGTGAGATTATCTCGCCGTGACCTAGTTTAAAACATGATGGGATATATTCTGAACTTCCCTTCCCTATAGTAAAAGAAAAAGAAAACATGCTGCTCCACTACATGCGTACATGAGTACATGCGTGTGCTTCCCTCTCGCAGCTAGCTGGCTTCCCCCTCTCTGCTGGGGGGGTGGGGGGTGGACACAGCCGGAAGGTGAGGAGAGGCCCCCATAGCGAGCTGCAGCTGCTCCCAGGAACCCCGCCCCTCTCTTCGGCCCTCACCCCCCCCCCCCCCCCCCCGGCACCGGAGGCGTCTTTTTTTTGGGGGGGGGGGGGGGGGGGTTAGCTGGCAGGCAATCAGTGATGTCACGACGCCAGCGTCGCTGCCGTGGCAGCTTAACCTATTTTCAGAAATACCACAGATGGCTATTTATAGGCCGTGCTGAGCAGCGAGCGCGGCCTCGCCTCCCTCGCCTCCCTCCAGACCCCCGGCTGGCCGCGCCGGCAGACATTTTCCGCCCGAGTGTAACGTCCCCGTTTCCTGGGGATCCGGGCTGGTATTCACGACAGCGAGAGACGGTTTTGGATGGGGGTGCAGATATCATTATAGGAGGTAGGCCTCATTCATGGTGGAAGCGGGTATTCAGTGAAGGATAACTGAATACCGCTGACGTTACAGCAGTTGTAGTTGTATTAGTCCCCTCCCTCCCCTCTTCTCCTCCTCCCTCCCTCCCTCTCTCCTCCCTCCCTCCCCTCTTCTCCTCCTCCCTCCCTCCCCTCCCCTCTTCTCCTTCTCCCCTCTTCTCCCCCTCCCCCTTTCCTCCCCCCTTCCCCTCTCCTCCCCCCTCCCCTCTTCTCCCCCTCCCTCTCTCCTCCCCCCTCCCTCTCTCCTCCTCCCCTCTCTCCTCCCCCCTCCCTCTCCTCCCCTCTCCCCTCCCCCCTCCCTCTCTCCTCCCCCCTCCCCTCTTCTCCCCCTCCCTCTCTCCTCCCCCCTCCCTCTCTCCTCCTCCCCTCTCTCCTCCCCCCTCCTGTTCATCTCTGTTTTCCTCTACCTCTCCCTCTGGAGAGAGAGAAAGAAAGAGAGATGCTACCGCTGTAAACCTGTCTGCACCCTCCCTCAGTCTCTCTGCCCCTCAGTCTCTCTGCCCCTCAGTCTCTCTTCCTCTCAGTCTCTCTTCCTCTCAGTCTCTCTTCCTCTCAGTCTCTCTTCCTCTCAGTCTCTCCTCCTCTCAGTCTCTCTCTGCCCCTCAGTCTCTCTTCCTCTCAGTCTCTCTTCCTCTCAGTCTCTCTCTGCCCCTCAGTCTCTCTTCCTCTCAGTCTCTCTTCCTCTCAGTCTCTCTTCCTCTCAGTCTCTCTTCCTCTCAGTCTCTCTTCCTCTCAGTCTCTCCTCCTCTCAGTCTCTCCTCCTCTCAGTCTCTCCTCCTCTCAGTCTCTCTGCCCCTCAGTCTCTCTCTGCCCCTCAGTCTCTCTTCCTCTCAGTCTCTCTTCCTCTCAGTCTCTCTGCCCCTCAGTCTCTCTGCCCCTCAGTCTCTCTTCCTCTCAGTCTCTCCTCCTCTCAGTCTCTCCTCCTCTCAGTCTCTCTTCCTCTCGGTCTCTCTTCCTCTCGGTCTCTCATCCTCTCGGTCTCTCATCCTCTCAGTCTCTCATCCTCTCGGTCTCTCATCCTCTCGGTCTCTCTTCCTCTCAGTCTCTCTTCCCCTCAGTCTCTCTTCCTCTCAGTCTCTCCTCCTCTCAGTCTCTCCTCCTCTCAGTCTCTCTCTTCCTCTTAGTCTCTCTTCCTCTCAGTCTCTCTTCCTCTCAGTCTCTCCTCCTCTCAGTCTCTCCTCCTCTCAGTCTCTCTTCCTCTCGGTCTCTCATCCTCTCAGTCTCTCATCCTCTCGGTCTCTCATCCTCTCGGTCTCTCTTCCTCTCGGTCTCTCTTCCTCTCAGTCTCT
>NC_140259.1:6292443-6294943 GCF_949987555.1 Borostomias antarcticus | reverse complement strand
TTTTGACTCGTCGATTTTCCCTCAGCCGACCCGGGCCTTGGTATCGCGGCCCTGCGTAGCGCCTTCTCCCAGCTGGGCGTTCCTCTGTCCGACGAGAAACCTGTCGGCCCGCGCAAACAGGTAGAGTTCCTTGGTATCCTCTTGGATAGCGTTAAAAATGCAGGCCCCTCTGGCCCTCGAAAGCTGGATCGGATTCAGAGTGTTATGCACGACGCGAGGGAGCGTTTAGTTATTGCTGGTGTTTGCTGGACCCAGACTTGCTCAGACTCTCTCAGACTAGACCCAGACACGCTCAGACTCTCTCAGACTAGACCCAGACACGCTCAGACTCTCTCAGACTAGACCCAGACACGCTCAGACTCTCTCAGACCAGACCCAGACACGCTCAGACTCTCTCAGACTAGACCCAGACACGCTCAGACTCTCTCAGACTAGACCCAGACACGCTCAGACTCTCTCAGACTAGACCCAGACACGCTCAGACTCTCTCAGACTAGAGCCAGACACGCTCAGACTCTCTCAGACTAGACCCAGACACGCTCAGCCTCTCTGTCTAGACCCAGACACGCTCAGACTCTCTCAGACTAGACCCAGACACGCTCAGACTCTCTCAGACTAGACCCAGACACGCTCAGACTCTCTCAGACTAGACCCAGACACGCTCAGACTCTCTCAGACTAGAGCCAGACACGCTCAGACTCTCTCAGACTAGAGCCAGACACGCTCAGACTCTCTCAGACTAGACCCAGACACGCTCAGACTCTCTCAGACTAGAGCCAGACACGCTCAGACTCTCTCAGACTAGACCCAGACACGCTCAGACTCTCTCAGACTAGACCCAGACACGCTCAGACTCTCTCAGACTAGAGCCAGACACGCTCAGACTCTCTCAGACTAGACCCAGACACGCTCAGCCTCTCTCAGTCTAGACCCAGACACGCTCAGACTCTCTCAGACTAGACCCAGACACGCTCAGACTCTCTCAGACTAGACCCAGACACGCTCAGACTCTCTCAGACTAGACCCAGACACGCTCAGACTCTCTCAGACTAGACCCAGACACGCTCAGACTCTCTCAGACTAGACCCAGACACGCTCAGACTCTCTCAGACTAGACCCAGACACGCTCAGACTATACCCAGACACGCTCACACTCTCAGAACCGAGAGCTCTCCGTGCCAGCCATCTCAGAGCCCGCTCCCTCCCCAGCACCTCTCTCTCTCTCTAAGTGCTTGGCTGACCTCAATGCTTTTAGCCTGACGAGGAGGAGGACAAGAGAAGCATTAGGTACCATCCTGCAGTCTCCACTCAGCCTCCCGTCAGGGCGGAACAAGGCAAACAAATGAAGCTTTAATGAACACAAAGTGACTTCCAGGGTAGTTAAATAAAGGTTAGAGTAAATAAGCGAAACGCACGGTAATTCCTCATCTACTGACAGCCTCTTTAAACTGCAGGCCCCTGTCAGCTACTGTATGAGACAGACACACACAGAGATGCACACACACAGACACACACACACACACACACACACACACACACACACACACACCTACCTGGTTGAGTCAGCTCCCTGCCAGCTACTGTATAAGCTACACACACACACACACAAGCACAAACAGGCACACGCGCGCACACACACACACACACGCACACGCACACACACACACACACACACACACACACACAGCTCCCTGTCAGCCTCAGAGGAGCTGCTGCATCTTTTATGAGGAGACCCTGATGCTTATTACAATATTTACACACATGCTGGTGTTGTGACCAGGCTGTTGGAACCGCATTAGCCTGGCCTAGTGGCCTTCCCTCCCTGCCCTGGTATACACACACACACACACACACACCTATCCAGCCTCGGCATCATAAATCGTTGGCCAAGCGAGAGTGAGATGGAGAGGGAAGAGAGAGAATCTCACCCTTCTACAACCAAAATTAACTACATCTAAAACATTAGGCTACTATCGTCACCCCGGTTCATTGGTAAGTGAGGTGTCTCATTTATGGGTTATGCCGGATTGGCATTCTCGAGCCTATCTCTTCCCCGTGCAAGTACAAGCAGGGAAGCGCGGTGAGACACCTCACTCATATTATCAAAGAACCGGGGTTACGATAGTACAGTAAGTATGTTTTTTTTCCCAATAATCGTTTGGCATCTCACCCTCTCTCTTGTGAGTGAAGAGACAGATTTCGGATTTTCAGGTGTCCTTCCCTGAACATCGTACATAGCGGGAGACTTGACTGCACAATGGAGAACTTTACGTTTTTTGAGGTAAGATGAGCAACAAAACTGCTGGCATTGAATAGCCTTAACATTCCTCACAAATCGTCGCCAACCGGTTCCAATCCAAAGACAATCACAGGCAAAACTATTTACAGTTAATTCCACTCTGCTGTTCCTTAAGGTACAGTAACGTTGGCTACCTAGCTAACTAGCTATCTAACACAGCTCAGCTGTGTACATTCGGTCTGCCGTATTTTCACATCTTGT
>NC_140259.1:6164943-6287443 GCF_949987555.1 Borostomias antarcticus | reverse complement strand
CAGTCTGTCTTTTCTGACTCCCATTTATTGAGCTCATTATGGAGCACACCAACCTTCAACCATCACCTGGCCCTCGATCTGGGGCCAAACATTGCAATCATCACGCAACTCACAGCAATAACAGTACTTTTTACTCTCACAGCTCTGAGGGTCTGGTGTGTGTTCATGAGCGACAGGCATAATCAATATGCTGATCAAATCCAGCAGCAGACATGGTAGTTCAGTAGTCCTCCTTCCTAACCCTAACCCTGACCCGAACCCTAAAAGGTCCCTTATCCTTTGCACTTGAGGTATTTTTGTCTCATTCCTGTCTATAGAACACATATTTTTACATTTAGAAATCATTTGAAAGTATTTTTATTCCATAATGTAGTCAGCCTATAACTGCCTTCCCCACATACAGTGTTGATGTGGCTGACTGGTGTCCACCATGCGCCAGTTCAATACCATTGATTACTGGGCTACTGTTGGCCCTGTACAATGTTGTCTCAATATTATGCACCACAACTGAAAGAAAATTCCTAGTACTGTACAATGAAAAACCGCATGGCAATAAAATGAATTGTGGTTCTGTTTGCTATAAAAGGCATGTGAAATTTGTATTCTACATCTCTCCGTGGAAATTTTATTTTGTTCAGCAGGTATCTTAGTCACAACAAAATTGAGCTACCGAGGCAGTTTTGTGTTTATGTGTAGTATTTATTCAGTTTGCCAAATCTCACATTACAAAGCCTCAGGCTGGAGATTGTGAATGAAATTCAAGTCTCACCAAAGTGTTCTGTTTTCCTACTTGACTGTTGTTCTAACTTTGTAGTTCGTTCTCATAGATCAGTCTGTTAAAACTACAAATTATTCCTGTGTGACATCACTTCCCTGTCCTCTTCATCCTGAAACTATGTCACTTCCTTTTTCACTGTATAACCTATCGACCTCGTCCCCATCTGACTCACTCGGCCCGGATTCACTTCCTGTGCTAGAGTCCGACTCTGCAGAATCGTAACAGAATGAAACTATTGTCTTTGTTTAAAACCAACTTGACCGACCACTCAGCGTGTTCTTTGAAATCTAAACTAAACCAAGTAAGATTTTTCCTTTACAAGATAATGTAATGTTTTGTAACGTAACGTTTGTGGGAGAGAAATTTACTGCGGCCGGCCGACCTAGGCGACTTAGAGGAGTTCTATCACCAAAAACAAACCTCATCCATCTGTCTCTTCTCTATCTTTAGGAAAGTAATGCCAAAACACCTGCACTGCTTGGCAACCAGGAAAGTGAAGTTAACGTTGAAGTAACGTTAACGGTAGCCATCTCTGCTGTTAGCTTGCTAGTAGTAGGCTAAAGATTGGGCAGTGTCGCTATGGTAATATCAACTGAACAATGTTTGGTTCACTATAATAGGTGCAGCTCCCTGATATGATATATGTAGTTGCAATAGAAATGGATGCGCCTTCCTCAAAAAATAAATTTTGTTGTGGTGCTAAACCAAAATTGTGAACATCAAAAAGGACATCAAAGATGCATGGTAGCACTCACCAATCAAAGATCTGATTACAAGCTCATTCATGCTCTGAGGAAGGCCTCTGGCCGAAACGTCGATGATGCATTGTTGATGATCCATGATTGATGCATGATCCATTGACGGCAAAAATAAAGCCGGTGAAATAGAGGATCTGTCCATGTATCTTTTATTGGTGAGTGCTACCATGCATCTTTGATGTCCTTTCTGATGATATATGTACGGTAGTATTAGCCCTCAGAGTAGGATATGGGACCTTTACCTCCTGACCTCCCTACTGCCCCCTGGGGGCCAGACAGTGATCATTGGCTCTCGTCAGTCTTGGACATGGAGAGAGATATCAGGGTTCTCTAAGGGGCGGCTGTAGCTCAGTTGGTAGAGCGGGTCGTTCAATGATCGAACGGTCAGTGGTTTGAATCCCAGCTCCGACTGTCCACATGTCAAAGTGTCCTTGAGCAAGACACCTAACCCCAAATTGCTCCCAATGAGCAGGTTGGCGCCTTGCATGGCAGCTACCGCCATTGGTGTGTGAATGTGTGTGTGAATGGGTGAATGAGAGGTCATTGTAAAGCGCTTTGAGTGCCGCTAAGGATGAAAAGCGCTATATAAGTGCAATCCATTTACCATTTAGAAGGTTTCTGAACAACTGATTCCAGAGGATGTTTTCTATACAATCTGATCTCCTTCTTAATTCGGCGGCACATAGCTCGGGAGGTAGAACGGCCGACAGAAGATGCAGGGTCCCCGGTTCGATCCCAGCTCCCGGCAGTGTGCCGAAGTGTCGTTGAGCAAGACGCTGAACCCCAAAATCGCTCATGTGCAATGGCGGTGCAATACTTAGTACTGTCTCCTCACAGCAAGGTTCTCCCCGTTCTGTATTCACAAGGGTTCCCTCCCAAAGAACCCAATATGAAAGACACGCAGAACAATTCTTCAGTCCTACAGTATGCTTGGATGGGAGAAATGCAGAAGACGAATCTTGTCCGTGTCTTACGCTACAATTCTATCGTTTTCACCCAGAAGCCAAGGTGCAGATAATCTACAGAAATAATTACTCTCTAGCCGCAATGTCAGCATCAGCAGCGACGTGATGCGAAGATAAAAGTTTCGAAACACCGTTTGAATAGCTATCGTTGGCTGTCTTTTCTAAATGTCACTCAGCTGCCTATCATCATCAACATCATCACCATCATCGTATGTGTGTGTGTGTGTGTGTGCACTGGGTTGTGACTGCTTTGATGGATGAACATCACTGTAAACTACCACGCACCACAGTGAATTCATTTGATCATATAATGAGTGACTAAATTATTGGATGATTTATGATGATTCATTGTAGTGCAAATTAAAAAATCTGAAATGTGATGATTTTAAAATGTGTCCAGTTGGAAGGCCTATAGGTCTACGGTATATAGGGCTAGTCTATATAGACTTAAGATGCTGAAACTGGTTGTGATGATGACTTTGATGATGATGATGATTATGATGATGGTGCCTTAAAAACGAACATGAGAGTCCAGACAGTCACCTCACAGCCTCACAGTAAACGAAATGGTGCCCACGACTAATCCCGACAAAAACCGAGGGGAAAAAATCGAATCTGGACATAATTCTTATTTGTGAATTTTGCCCATTTACATCCTCTCCCACTCTCTCTCTCTCTCTCTCTCTCTCTCTCCCTCTCTCTCTCTCTCTCTCTCTCTCCCTCCCTCCCTCTCTCTCTCTCCCTCTCTCTCTCTCCCTCTCTCTCTCTCTCCCTCTCTCCCTCTCTCCCTCTCTCCCTCTCTCTCTCTCTCTCTCTCTCTCTCTCTCCCACGCACGCGCCTCAGGCGGCGCGGCATCTGCTCGCACGTCGGAAAGCGCGCGTCCGTCATCTTGTGTCAGCGCGTCCCCGCGGCTCCCCGCTCGCCTGTTTTGTAACATTGTGGCATCGAATTTGATTTTGTCGTGTCGAGTTAGCGGCTACTCCTGACCGCACATGGAGGGAATGTTAAAGAAAGCACGGGGATGAATAAATGATGCCCCGTCCGCGAGAGATGGGACTGGGGGAAGGGGGAGAGAGAGAGAGAGAGAGAGAGAGAGAGGGAGAGAGGGAGAGAGAGAGGATGTAAATGGGCAATTTCACAAATAAGAATTATGTCCAGATTCGATTTTTTCCCCTCGGTTTTTGTCGGGATTAGTCGTGGGCACCATTTCGTTTACTGTGAGGCTGTGAGGTGACTGTCTGGACTCTCATGTTCGTTTTTAAGGCACCATCATCATCATCATCATCAAAGTCATCATCACAACCAGTTTCATCTTAATAGTCTATATAGACTATCCCTATATACCGTAGGCCTATAGCCCTTCCAACTGGACACATTTTAAAATCATTACATTTCAGATTTTTTTTAAGTGTTGCATTTGTAGTACAATGAATCATCATAAATCATCCAATAATTTAGTCACTCATTATATGATCAGATGAATTCACTGTGGTGCGTGGTAGTGTACAGTGATGTTCATCCATGGGGGGGGGCTGTTAAAAATGCATCCCTCTCGGCGCCTCGTCTGCCCCACTTTTGACAGAGACAGAGGCACGTCGTAGAGAACATATATTGAAAAACAGTGAAGAAGCAGAGGATCGACAATCTGGGCTAGGAATAAAAATGTGCACGTCTGGACGCGTCTACAGCCCTCACAAGTGTCGAGGATGGGGGAGCCAGTGTGTGTCTAAAATTATTAGAACATCGTCTTGAGTGGCAGCATATTATGAGACATGTTGACTTCAGTAGATTAGACGTTAGCCTATAGACTATTAGGAGTAAGAAGACTAGATGACCAGTGTAAATGCGATTTTTTAACCGAAATAAAAATGTGACATTGTAGATTCTGCATATTCCATCATGCATTATGAGTAAAGCTAATAATAATAATAATAATAATAAATAAAATAAAAAATAAAAAATAATAATAATAATAAAACAAGAACAAAAATAGGTGTTATTAAGCATATACAAATGTATCTTTAGACTGATAATTTTAGGCAGAATGATTGTCTTTTGACGTTCAACAGCTAATTACAGTAGGTGAATCATCAGGCCTACTAAGCCATCTGATAGGTGTGTGTGTGTGTGGTGTGTGTGTGTGTGTGTGGGGGGGGGGGGGTTACCTTTGTGCATGCCGGTGTATCGGTCCTTCAGAACTGTCAGCTCGTGGATTTTCCCAAACTGTTCGAACAGCGGCTTCAGGTCTTTCTCCTCCAGGTTCCTCGGGATCTGGCCAATAAACAGCTTTATGGCATCCTGGTCTTTCATGTTGCCGTGCTCCGGATGGATGGAAATGGATTCGGACCCGTTCATGGGCTTGGGGAAGGTGATGTGCGCGTACTGGTGCTGGTGCGGGATCAGAAGCAGTGGTGAAGCCAGGCTGGAGAGATGCGCTGGGTGCTGCTGCCGCCTCGCCTCAGTCTGAGTGAATCTGGCCATTCTGAGCGCGGAGCAGACGGAGGATGGTGATGACAACACACACACACACTGAGAGAGAGCAAGCACTCAGCTGGAAACCACCCTCACTTTCTAGCCGACACACAACACACACACACACACACACACACACATAGTACAAGGGAGAGAGGGGGGTGACAGAGAGAGAGAGAGGCGCGGTATTCGCTGCTCTTGAGCGACACCAGCTGGCGTCGGTTAGGTACTGCAGCTCCAGACACGTGGATCGCATAACAGCGGGTAAATGAAGAGGCATAATTCCAAAGTGACCCATGACATTGAGACGCTGTTGAGATAACGTGGCGACATTGCATTTTAGGGCCATCGGCATTACATGGCATTAACAGCATAGTTCTTGATCTAGCCTCTTGCTGCTTGTAGGACTATTATTTCTGGGCGGTCTACTTATACAGGTCTACTATTACTTATATAGGCTAGGTTTACTATTGCTTATATAGGCTAGGTCTACTTACTGGTAGCAAATCGAATAGTTAGCACTTAAATTTGTAGTCAATACATTGTCTTCCTGCTCCCTCACCTGGAACTTTAAACTATGATGTGTCTTCTGCAGAGAATAAGTGCGTCTGAAGGCTAGCGGACCTGTAGGCCATGTTCTTCCACCTGTCATAGGGTTGGTTTAAGCATAGCCATCATTTGTTTCATCTAATAAACATAAATATCATGTTGGCACACAATGATAGTGGTAATGATTGTAATATTTACCAACATTTTATCTTGTCCATGATGCACAACTATTTTTCTAGTTTCACTTCCATCCTATATTATTGAAACTAAACATGAGCATCTTAATCAATGTATGAATTAACACCTATCCTGTTATTGTCAATAAAGAGCAAGTCACACCTTCATTTCAACCGTCTTTATTAGTACTGGCAGTTCTCCTAGTACAGGCGCCGTCAACAGCCCTTCAACATAAATTACATCTGTCCGGCGAAATCCATGCAAAGCCTCAATATCCGAACACAATAGAAGCTCTAAAACGGGCAAATTAAAACAGTCAACAGCACTTAAACGCTAAATCCTCTGACGCTAAATCAATGTAAAGCATTGAGGCTATTGAGAGCTGAGCAACAGCAAACAGAAAGTATCAAACTCAAACGGCGCAGGCAGGATTTAGGGCAGCTAACTAGATGTAAAACAGACGCGGGTCTTTAACCGAACGTATCAGGAGGACAGATCTCTAATGGAAGCCTCTTCACCAGTGGATTAAATGAAGTGATAAAGTGCCGGGGACAGGAGGCTGGGGAGTGGGGGGTCGATACGGGCTCCCCTGCGGTGTCTGGTGATGATGGGGGGGGGGGGCACAGGGGGAGGAGGGAGTAGGGTGGGGCAGGAGGGGGGGGGGGGGTGGAGACAAGAGCGCAACACGGTTAAGAGTGAAGAGAGAAGGTGGTCAGGTGATGGGGTAGAGGGAGGTGGAGGAGAGAGGAAGGGGAGGGTAGGAGGGAGGTGGAGGAGAGAGGAAGGGGGGTAGGGGATGGGGTAGGAGGGAGGTGGAGGAGAGAGGAAGGGGGGGTAGTGGATGGGGTAGAGGGAGGTGGAGGACAGAGGAAGGGGGGGGGGTAGGAGGAGGTGGAGGAGAGAGGAAGGAGGGGGGGGTAGGGGATGGGGTAGGAGGGAGGTGGAGGAGAGAGGAAGGGGGTGGGTAGGAGGGAGGTGGAGGACAGAGGAAGGGGGGGGGTAGGAGGAGGTGGAGGAGAGAGGAAGGAGGGGGGGTAGGGGATGGGGTAGGAGGGAGGTGGAGGAGAGAGGAAGGGGGTGGGTAGGAGGGAGGTGGAGGACAGAGGAAGGGGGGGGGTAGGAGGAGGTGGAGGAGAGAGGAAGGAGGGGGGGTAGGGGATGGGGTAGGAGGGAGGTGGAGGAGAGAGGAAGGGGGTGGGTAGGAGGGAGGTGGAGGACAGAGTGTAGAGAGGAGAGGGAGAGGGGTAGGAGGAGGTGGAGCACCGCTGGGGGGGAGGGGCCTCTAGAGCTTGCGGATGGCGGCGTCAACATCCGGAATGATCTCCTTCAGCTGGTTCCACTGCTCAGGGCTCAACGCCACGCCTGTACAGGAGAGGGAAAGGGAGGTTATTAGAGGAGGACAGGGGAGACAGGAGGAAGCAGACCAGAGAGGATACGCAGCAGGCAGAGAAGGGAGGGGAGGGGGGGCGGTAATCCAACATTCGGGGCAGTAGAGGGGGGTGGATAGGCCTCAGAAACAGCAGTGTGATTCACTAGAACAGCAGCTCTCACTCTGCCCAGCAGGACTCTCAATCCCATAAACCCCTCTGTCCGTTCCCACAGTCAGTCAGCGTTGTTGCGGTTGCATTGAGCGGGTTCGAGGGACGGGTTATCGACTGCCCCCCGGGGGGGGGGCGTTTATTCCCTCCCCAGGCCCGGCGTGCTGACTGACGGGGGCGCTGACGCAGACGCCAGAGGGGAGGGGCTGGCTGGGGGGGCCAGGCTGGCGTTGGCCAGATGACGTCCCTAACAGGGACATGAACAGGATCCAACACCGTTTATATTCGTGGGATAGAAAAATAAGCTTGTCCGCATGTTGCCGTTTTAGTTTTTTTTAGAACAAGTTTTTTAGAGGAAAGTAGGAACGTCTCACACTCTGGCTCTCCTTAAAATTGAATAATTTAACGCACCATAATAAACGCCTACGCGTTTCGGCCCGTCACACCACCCTGACGAAGGCTACAGGTCGAAACGCGTAGGTGTTTATTATGGTGCGTTAAATTATTCAATTTTATGTGCAACTTTCCTACTTTCTTCTAGTTATCCCACCGTCAGTCGGCACCTCGCTTAAGAGAGCGTGTTCTCCGGCTTCCTCTCGAGGAAGAACATTTAGAACGAGTTTATTCAAACAGCACAACTTCTTCCAGAATGGGTCTCTTTGCCATGACTGTGTTGTATAGATGATTGTTTTGTCGTGCGCAGGTTTGGAAGTCCCTCGGGATGAGGGCATGGGCTAAACGTCTAACTCTGACAGGAAGTGTCTGGGTGAGTTGGCAGGAAACGGCTGCATTGACAGAAGTGTCAGAGTTGACAGGAAGTGTCTCGGCTGACGGGGAGTGTCTGAGATGTCACAGCGCGGCCCTGTCACTACCCCGGTGCCGAGGGAGGCGGGGAGGGGAGCTATATTTAGGTGCCGAGGTCACCGGCGACAACAGAGGAGGGAGTGAGAACTTCCACTTTGTGCATTTTTATTGACCGTTCCCATTAGCATTTCCCTGGGCAACAGCCAGCAAGCAGAGACAAGAAATCAATAGCACTGTACTGTAAGTGTGGGCTAAAAAGTTACATCGAATTGAGCCGCCTGGCATTCATGCAGCTTCTGTTAACCAGCAGGGCGGCACAGAGCACAGTGGGGGGGTGAAGGAGGCCCTTTAGAATTCCTCACCATGGCCTGAGCGCGCACCCACACACACACACACACGCATGCACGGTAACTGTGGCAGACAGTAGCAGAAAGTAGCCATGAAGTTTGTAAGGATAAAATCCTTACAAACTTCATGGCTACTTTCTGCTACTGTATAGTTCTCGTTGTATTTCGGGAAATGACAGGTAGGGGGCGATAACGCTATATGAAAATAAAAATAAATTCTGGACCCCAAAGGGTCTTTATTGGCCTCATGTAGTGAGACACAACATGAGTGAGGGCGAGACAGTGTGCGCGCACACGCACACGCGCACACGCGCACACACACGCGCACACACACACACACACACACACACACACACACACGGAAATTGTTCCCTGCATTTCTCCCATCCAAGCCATACTCCTCCAGGGGCAGCCAGGAGCAGTGGACAGCCCTCGGGTCATGGTGCCTGGGGACAAAGTCCAAGTCCTCAGTCCAGGGGCCTCTATAAACACCAAACTTGACCGGAGAATGTGCGCGTCCGTATGGCAGCTCTGACCCATGCATACGCACGTTTCTGGAGAAACGTCAAACTGCGACTGCTGTTGCCACAGCACTGACATTGTTTTTAACAATCCCTGTGACTGTTGCCAGTGCCGAGAGATCTTTCTCAAAACTTAAATTAATAAAGACATATTTGAGGAGCATAATGTCGCAAGAGAGACTGTCTGGGTTATCCTTAGTATTGAGAGCCGACGCGTACGCAGTCTAGATCTAAAGAGTGCTATAGCCTACAGGACTTTGCGCAGAAGAATGCCAGGAGACGCACTCGTATAAAATAATAATCTGACTACAACACGTGTAGAAAGCAGCTCGACTGCAGCCTCTGTCGCCTACAGGATATGTTGTTTTTTTTGTAGACAACTTTTCTTTGATACAGAATATGTTGTGTGAACCGTTCCGTTGTGTGAACTCAAATTATGGGCTATAATGAATGTTTTATAATACCTTCCTGTTATAATAGACTAATACAGAGCCACTTGTTTGTATTTGTCAATGATGCCTGCAACAATAAACTTTTTTTTTAAGCATTAATTGGCCGCGATGTCTATCCCTTGTCACTTGTCGACCTGAGGGTGAGCCCCGAAAACACACACACACACACACACACACACACACACACACACACACACACACACACACACACACACACACACACACACACACACAGCTAACTGGAGTGGTCACAGTAACACCCCCGGAGACACAACGGCCACGGCTCAACAGCAATCCGTACTCTTCTCATCTCCCCTATATACTGTACTACTCCCCTCCCTTCTCCCCCTCAGAAGCATCAGTTCCCTGTGTTGGCGTGTTCCAGTCTGGAGGGGGCGCTGTCTAGGAGGCACCTGGGCCCCGGAACTGAGCAGCCAGCTGAGAGGCTCCTCCTTGAGAACATGGTCCAGACGTTGTCTGGGTAGACAACAATCAACAGGAACATTTTGATTAGGGAGTTATCAGGTTAGCAACTTCCTCAAGAGGAAGTCGTGGTTATCCAACTAAAAATATTAAGCTGAAGCCAATTCTTTGTCAAATACATGTTTTGATCAACTTACTTGGTAAATGGACTGCACTTATATAGCGCTTTTTTTATCCAAAGCGCTTTACAATGGCCTCTCATTCACCCATTCACGCTCACTTTCACACACCAATGGCAGCAGCTGTCATGCAAGGTGCTAGTCTGCTCATTGGGCGCAATTTGGGGTTCAGTGTCTTGACCAAGGACACTTCGACATGTCAGTACACGCCCCGGTACTTAGAGGTGCTTAGAGACTGGGGAGTGGAAAATGTCTACTTCATTTAAATGTACACATGCACAACTGTTAATGTTTCCTTCCTGTTTAGCATAATAAAATCCATACAATACCCATTGAAACTGGTCTGCATGCTAACTTTTGCTATACTTCATACATCACTTTACAAATATTATAGCTAATTAACTATAGATTCACTATAATATCAGCATAGCTAGCTATATAGTATTACTATAGTCATTTTCTATAGTGTCAGAAATAAATGAGGATTTTTGCTGGTATTTCAATAGTTATTCTTCAGAAAAAATCTTACTTTCGCATTACTATCGAAATGCCACAAAATAAATCAGTATTATTACTACAGTATTTCCTATGGTTTTTTGGGACGCACTATAGTGATACTAGGCTTTATAAAACACTAGTATAGTAACTATAGTAACTATAGTAATTTCCGGTAGTGCCTGAAAAACCATAGAAATACTATAACAAACACTATGCAATACTATATAAACATTATAGTATAACTATAATCCATAAAAATCACCGTAGCCAACTCTATAGTATTACTTTAGTCATGTTCTATAGTGCGTCCCAAAAAAACGTAGGAAATACTATAGTAATACTGATAGTTGTTTTGTGGTATTTCAAAAGTAATTCTTTATAGTAATACAAGTGTTTTTTGTATTACGGATAATATGATGAGATGTGTGTAGAATGGGTTTATGTCAGCAAGCTTATTGTTTTGAGAGGCTTGACTGCTTGTGAATAAATAAAGGTGTGTGAATGTTTTTATGAATATGCCAACTGTCACTGTGTTGATTTTGCTAACGTCACCATCAATGCAGTTGTAGGCCTACTGGTATTTTAACCTCTCTCTGCTCACAGCAGATAATAGCCAACCATGATTAGGATAATTCAAACAGATACATCTATTTTTTGCAAATGAACCCCAGAAATATGTTGCACAGTATAATCAGGAATTTAATTGGACCATTGCTAGCTAGCCCTGAACGAAGTGTTGGATACGATGTGCAACGCATCCATTGTCCAGTTGTCAAATCTATTTGCCAACAAACTCTTTATGATAGCCAGACACCTCACTGTCCCTAAATCAAAAACTGTTTTTTCACTTCGTGTTATAACTTGGTGGTGCACGTTAGTGGGGTAGTAGCCAGATATGGTTTTGTAGTTGCAGTAAAAGAATTTGTAGTTGCAGTAAAAGAAGCCAGACGTATGGAAAACGGTCTCCGCCTCGTTTATTCATTTACAGTATATACGGCATCCAAATATATCACAGTGTGAAGAGGCAATTGCTGGATTCTAATACCCTGTTGCTTCACATAATGATATGACACAGCCCGTCCTCGCAAACCTACTCGCAATGAACGCAAGATACGACTGACAGTGATATACCACGACATGAAAACAATACTTTTGGAGTTGAGGACAATCTGGCTATCATACATAGTTTGTTGGCAACTAGGTTTGACAGCTGGACGATTTATATGTTGCACAGCAAATATGCAGTAGCCTACACTTCGCTCATTGCCATCTAGCAATATCAGGTAGCTACAGTCATAGATATATGGAATTAGCTAGTTTGGGTTGCTAGGCTCATTGTTTGGTTGCTAGGTCGTATCCAGGGTTGAGAGACATTGCTGAAAGAAAAGGTAACGGACACTTTCCATTTCACTTACGGTTCCAAACCCATGTTAACTATTGGAAATATGATATTCAATTTGTAATTCCATAGCAACGTGATTTAGCAGTGAGGGACTATAATGACACTCAGCAATGAGCAACACATAAATAACATTTCTTTATATTTTAATGTAGAAAATGCGAGTAAATGGCACATATTTATTTGCCTTTGGCATGTGGGGCCATGGTATAAGCGGGGTAATCAACTGTGCGTTAAACGGTTTTAAGGGACTTCGTGGAGGCTGCGCGTCGGGTGGTTCTTCGCCTCCACGTCGTGCCTTAAAACCGTTTAACACATCTACTCGTTGATTTTCCCTTACGTAAAACACCGTTCACAAACATTGACAAATACCTGAGGTGTGCTTTATTTAGCTTCCCCAGTACAGGGAATCCAATTAAACAGTCCCAGAACTGCAAAATCTGAGCTGAAATGCACCCATCCACCGGTCCAGTGGGTAAGTAACGTAGATGTGAGTGGTGTAGGGGAGACCTCCCTTTCCTCCCTGGCTTCATGTCTCCCATGCTACGTAGATGTGAGTGGTGTAGGGGAGACCT
This sequence comes from Borostomias antarcticus, assembly GCF_949987555.1. Lineage (NCBI taxonomy): Eukaryota > Metazoa > Chordata > Actinopteri > Stomiiformes > Stomiidae > Borostomias > Borostomias antarcticus. Next base: position 6,275,007 of record NC_140259.1, on the reverse strand, counting down.
CCCTTTCCTCCCTGGCTTCATGTCTCCCATGCTACGTAGATGTGACTGGTGTAGGGGAGGCCTACCTTTCCTCCCTGGCTTCATGTCTCCCTACGTAGATGTGAGTGGTGTAGGGGAGGCCTACCTTTCCTCCCTGGCTTCATGTCTCCCATGCTGGTGGTGTAGAACTCTCTGATGTCGATCAGAACCTTCCCTCTGAACGGAGACACCCGCACGTAGCGCATCTTCCCAATCTGAGGAGGGGCCGGAAATTACTAGAGAGATTAATATAACACCGGAAATTAATAACAATTACCTTAAATTAAGTGTTATATTCTAACACATTATCTACCATTTGGACATTGATTGATCTATACTTAAATCATTGCTGAGAACCCTATAGCAAAAAGGTTGCAGATGATAGAGAACCCTATAGCAGGTAGGGTACAGACGATAGAACCTTATAGCAGGTAGATTCAGGTGAGTGAGAACCTTATAGTGGGTAGACTACAGGCAATAGAACCCTACCGGTAATACAGTAGAACCCTATAGTAGGTAGACTACCGGTAATAGAACCCTATAGCAGGTAGACTACAGGTGATAGAGAACCCTATAGCAGGTAGGCTACCGGTAATAGAACCCTATAGCAGGTAGACTACCGATAATAGAACCCTATAGGCTACAGGTGATACAGAACCCTATAGCAGGTAGACTACAGGTGATGGAGAACCCTATAGCAGGTAGACTACAGGGGATGGAGAACCCTATAGCAGGTGGACTACAGGTGATAGAGAACCCTATAGCAGGTAGACTACAGGTGATAGAGAACCCTATAGCAGGTAGACTACAGGTGATAGAGAACCCTATAGCAGGTAGAATACAGGTGATAGAGAACCCTATAGCAGGTAGACTACAGGTGAGACCTACTTCAAACATGGTTTCGTCCTGGGAGTCTCCAGACTGGTTCTTCTTGGCCAGGGGGGGGGCTGAGCCCGAGCTGGTCTCCCCCGCCACTTTCTGCTTCTTCTCAGCGGGGCCTCCCTCGACGACTGGCGGCTTCTTATTCTTCACCTTGGGGGCGGGCTGACAGGAGACAGACAGGCTCAGAGACGGCATCTTCAAGGTGGGAACACTTGAATCCACGTCTAGGAACATAGATACCGTAGCCCCAATCTGTGACTCATCCAAGGTATAGAGTCACAGAGCGGGGCAAGGCACACAGGTGACACAGTCTTGCTGTTCTTGACCCCATTTGCGTCGGTCTGTTAATCGTCACCCACCCTGATGGAATCAGGTGAGGGACCTCAGATCAATCCATGCACGTCGGTTCGTGTGTGCGTGTTAATTTGTGCGTGCATTCATGCATTCGTTTATGTGCATCTGTCTGTCACAAGTTTTTTTTCCCCATTGCCAAATACATTTTGCTTTATACATTATACAAAATATATTCTAGTGTCATTGTAAAAGTAGTCTATTTTACACAGAAGACTATACAGTACTTTCTAAATCCACAGAGTTCAGAGCTTGAGGTGTTTAGTTGTTCTTTTGGTGCATGTTCTAAATGTTAGGATCCTCGTTTAGCATTGAGGTTAGGTGCATTTTGGGTACAACTATCTTTACAACACTATATTTCACAATGTAGATCAGATGACTCGTGTATCATACTACACTAAATATTTTGATTAAATTAATTGATTAAACAAATGAAGATCCACAGCCAGGTCTGAGTCACTGCTATTCCAGTGAGCCAGAATGCACAATGTCCTTTCCCACCTAAATCATGAATGGAACTGGCCATTAATATTATTAATTACACCTGCGTTTACCCTGCAATGACGTCAAAATGGCTGCTGGGGAAAATGGTCTATTGGGAGATGGTGAAACAGTTTTAATGCAGCCCAGCTAACCTTAACAGAGAAGAAACATCTAAATGCTATAGGCTAGTCTTCACTAAAATATTATTAGCCTATAGTTAGAGTCTCAATAGAACTTCTCTTTCAAAAGGATAGGCTGTGGCCTATACAAAGGAAAAAGCCAGTAACTACCATTTTGGGTTGGAAATGAGTTATAAACATTTTTGTAACATTAAAGGCATATTTTGTCATGTGGACAAATGTTGTATTTTGTAGAATATGGGTTCGAATTTACAGTAGGCTAGCCTATAACTGCAAAAAGCCCTAGAGGTCATCAACTTTAAAGTCCTTCTGGGCTCTGGCAAGTAACTTTTTTACTTTTGTCTAGATCGGGTATTAGGCTGTGGCTTAATTGGCATCATGGCACTCATCAATCTAAATTGTTCCCCTCCTGTCCTCCCGAACTCAACTCCATTGCCGGCCATGTGCGCCAGTCCCTACTCAGAGAGGGCCCCCAATGGATAGAACTGAATGAGGCATCTCTCTTAACACCAACAAACAATCTTTTTTTTAATCTGTTCTCTCCCAAATTACCTTTTTCTGCACCTCTTTTTCTACGCCGCTGCTGTCTGAGCTGCTACACGATTCCTGCGATTTCGGCATGTCGATGATCTGGTTAGGAGGAATGATGAGACATATGACCCGAGCAGTAGGAGCCTACTTCAATCATCTCAGCCAAGGCGTGAAATAGTTAGGATTATGACAAACAGAGCAGATTACCTCGGGTCTACGTTTCTTACACAAACATGCACCTTCCTGCTCACGAAGAATGTTTCACATGCGGTCCAACAGGCTTTGCGATCACGTTATCATCCGTTTCTCGTAGAAGATCGATTTAAAAGGTGCGCTTCATTAACACACTATTCAATTGAGCTGGTTCTCCATCTAGTTGCACTTGCGCTCTCCTGCCACTAGGGGGAAACTGCGCTCCACTCACATCTTCTCATCTCCTGACATGGCGCCCTCAGATGACACGTTGACCTCACAGAAACTGAACTGGATAATTCAACAGACGCTTTCACAGATATATTAAACTGGCATACCACTTTGCTATTAATTAACTGCTAATCTCAGCCATGATTAGGCTACTGCAGAGTTTCAGTAAGGTCTGTCTCTCCATTTATCTAATAAATCCCCTGCATCTTAGAGCCATACACAGCATGGGCAATACTTAAGCCCCCTAGCTGTTATAAAATCACTATAACACACGGCCTCGAGTGGTTTATTGCTTTTATACAACCGTTACTACATCTATTAGTGTAAGATAAACACACAGCAGTGTAAAATATTAAGATTTATTCAAAACGAAGCATCATTCCCTCAATTCCGCCGAGCAAAATAGTTCCCCTAACAAAAGGGTTGCCAAACAACAACAACTACAATGCATTTGGATCAAATGGGAGGCGCATTAATACTGAAAATGGAATGATATGCGGTCCCAGGTGTGTGTTACAAAGTATTTTAACACGGCTTCCAGCCAATCAGAATCAAGAACCAGATCAAGAACCAGAACTAACCGTTGTATAAAGCTACACTCAGGCTAAGAGCATACTTTAGAGTAGCCCTTTTCAGTCCTGTAGTCGCATGCTTGCTCATGCCAGCGCCTCTCCTAAATAGGCCGACACTGATTTATTTTGACGGCGAAGTGAACGGAGGGTGAAAGGATCTGTAGTCTGGCATGAGCGAGCATGCGACTACAGGACTGAAAAGGGCTAACTTTAGTGCTAAAAACAATAGGTACTTAAAGGATAAGTACACTGAATTTCATGTTTATCCCTATTCCTGGCTTCCCTGGCATGTATCTGACTAGTACAGGTTAAAATATTTCTGTTTTGTGCAGTACAGTGTCAATAACGTCGGCGCGCGCCCTGGCGCTAATACTGTTTTCTGTGCATAGTGCCGATCTGTGTCATGCATGAACAGAGTAGTAGATGTGGCCGTGAGACCAGGCATGGCATGTTTGATGTAGAGCAATAAACGGACACACTGTGTGAAATCCCAGTACCGTCTCCCCAGGGATGTAGTGGTGACTAAAGAAGTGGATATACTCTACAGTTAGAAGTGGATATACTCTACAGTTAGAAGTGGGTATACTGTTGCAATTGTTACATTAGTGTTGGTTAAAGAAGTAGGTATACTGTGTGTCCATGGATAAAGAAGTGGGTATACTCCGTATGCCCTCCACTACACCACTGCGTCTCCCTCATCACCTGCGTTTAAGTACCACCGTTACGGCATACCACCAGAAAATAAGTGTTACAATAGCAATAGGAATTTATGAGTTTTATATGGCTGGCAAGAGGCCCTTTTCACAGCAGCCATCTTGACAGAAAGCCCTCCACCCCGGGGGACCCCCACCAAGCCCCTGGTCACACCCCAGGAGGCCCCCACCTCTCAACACAGGCCCATCCACACCCAGCTGCCACAGGCCCCGCCCTGCAGGCCCACCTCCCAACACAGGCCCATCCACACCCAGCTGTCGCAGCCCCTGCCCCTACACGCCCACCATCCAGTGGCTGCAGACAAGACAGCAAGCCAGGTGAGCACTCTATCTCCAGTGACATCAGGAACCTTGTTCAAGTTCAAGTTGATTTGTGTATAATGATGGAAGGATGGAATGGTTGGAATGGTTGTCCTAGGCAACTTGAAAAAGTGCATTTGACATTTGGGACTTGTTTACTCAGATCCTGTCTTCTCTCTGTTCTTTCCCCTCTTTCTTTCTCCTAACCTAGCCTCCAATGGACACCCCGTGCCCCTCCCCTCCCTCTCTTCCTTTGTCAACGGTAAACGCAAAAAAGCGGACACAAACGGAGGCGCGCTGCACACAGCACACACATCTCCTCCCCTGACCTTTCCCCATCCAGATAGCCCGAGTGATGACAGCTAACCAGACGGGTAACACATAAACCAAACAAGTGTATTGTTTGCCCCCCTAAGCCTCTGTTGCCAAACTATAACTTGCATTTATTTGTCTCTGTTGTGAAGTATAGGGCAGTGGCTAGTTGCAAAACTAGAATGGAGAAGTAAGACGCCTCCTTCCCTCCACTAGTCTGGGGGTCCACCTTGGGCAAGTGGTAGTACCCCCTAGCCCCCCTACCTGGGGTTACAGGAAAAAACCCCAATGAAATTACAAACTAATGGAAGAGAGACCCGGCCCGGAGGAAGCCCGGGGCCCTCGTCTGGAGCCAGGCCCAGACGGAGGGCCCGCATGCGAGCGCCTGGTGGCCGGGCTTACCACGGAGCCCGGCCGGGCCCAGCCCGAATAAGCCACGTGGAAGCACCATCTCCTCCTCCATCGTCCCGTGGACCCACCACCCGCGGGAGAAATTGTCGGGGTCGGGTGCGCTGCCAACTAGGTGGCGGTGAAGGTGGGGGACACCGACGGACCGGACCCGGGCGGCAAAGGCTAGCTCTGGGGACATGGAACGTGACCTCGCTGGGGGGGAAGGAGCCGGAGCTTGTGAGGGAGGTGGAGCGATACCAATTACACCTGGTGGGGCTAACCTCCACGCACAGCACCGGCGCCGGAACCAAACTCCTGGATAGGGGTTGGACCCTGTTCTTCTCCGGAGTTGCTCACGGTATGAGGCGCAAGGCAGGTGTGGCTATACTAGCTAGCCCCCAGCTGAGCGCCTCTGTGCTGGAGTTCACCCCAGTGGACGAGAGGGTCGCCTCCCTGCGCCTTAGGACTGTGGGGGGGGGGACTCTGACTGTGGTTTGTGCTTATGCACCGAACAGCAGTTCAGAGTACTCAGCCTTCCTGCAGACCCTGAGTGGAGTCCTTTTGGGGGCTGCTGCAGGGGACTCCAGTGTCCTACTGGGGGACTTCAATGCACACGTAGGCAATGATGGAGAAACTTGGAGGGGCGTGATTGGGAGGCATGGCCACCACGATCTGAACCCGAGTGGTGTTCTGTTGTTGGACTTCTGTGCTAGTCACGGTTTGTCCATAACAAACACCATGTTCGAACACAAGGATGCCCACAAGTACACCTGGCATCAGAACACCTTAGGCCGAAGGTCGATGATCGATTTCGTTATCGTATCATCTGATCTGAGGCCATGCGTTTTGGACACTCGGGTAAAGAGAGGGGCAGAGCTGTCCACTGATCACCATCTGGTGGTGAGCTGGTTTCGATGGCGGGGGAAACTTCTGGACAGACCTGGAAAACCCAAGCGTGTAGTGAGGGTGAACTGGGAACGTCTGGAGGAAGAGCCTGTCCGGAGAGATTTCAATTGCCACCTCCGGCGGAGCTTCTCAGGCATCCCTGTGGAGGTTGGGGACATCGAGCATGAGTGGTCGGTGTTCAAAGCCTCCATTGCTGAAGCTGCGGCTGGGAGCTGTGGCCTGAGGGCCATAGGTACCTCAAGGGGCGGTAACCCTCGGACACCGTGGTGGACAGCGGTGGTGAGGGAAGCCGTCCGACTGAAGAAGGAGGCCTTCCGGGCTATGTTAGCCCGGGAGACCCCAGAAACAGTTGCAGGGTATCGACTGGCCCGGAGGGCTGCGGCTTTGGCCGTGACCAAGGCAAAGCAGCGGGTGTGGGAGGAGTTCGGAGAAACCATGGAGAAGGACTTTCGGTCGGCACCAAAGTGTTTCTGGAAGACCATCAGACACCTCAGGAAGGGAAAGCGGGGGACCATCCAAGCTGTATACAGCAAGGAGGGGACACTGCTGACCTCAACTGAGGAGGTTGTTGAGCGTTGGAAGGAGCACTTTGAGGAACTCCTGAACCCGACTAATCCACCCTCTACGATCGAGGCAGAGCCGGAAGATGATGGGGGGTCGTCAATGTCCTTGGAGGAGGTCACTGAGGTAGTCAAACAACTCCACAGTGGCAGAGCCCCAGGGACTGATGAGATCCGTCCAGAAATGCTGAAGGCGCTGGGTGTAGAGGGGCTGTCTTGGTTGACACGCCTCTGTAACACTGCGTGGAAGTCTGGGTCAGTGCCGAAGGAGTGGCAGACTGGGGTGGTGGTCCCAATATTCAAAAAAGGGGACCAGAGGGTGTGTGCGAATTATAGAGGCATCACATTACTCAGCCTCCCAGGGAAAGTTTACTCCAAGGTGCTGGAAAGGAGGGTCCGGCCGATAGTCGAACCTCAGATCGAAGAGGAACAATGCGGATTTCGTCCTGGTCGTGGAACTACCGACCAGCTCTTCACTCTCGCAAGGATCTTGGAGGGGGCTTGGGAGTTTGCCCAACCTGTCTACATGTGTTTTGTGGACTTGGAGAAGGCTTACGACCGGGTCCCCCGAGAGGTCTTGTGGAGAGTTATGCGGGAGTATGGGGTGAGGGGGTCCCTACTTAGGGCCATCCAATCCCTGTACACCCAGAGCGAGAGCTGTGTCCGGGTCCTCGGCAGTAAGTCGTCTGCCTTTCCGGTGGGTGTTGGCCTCCGCCAGGGCTGCGCTTTGTCACCAATCCTGTTTGTGATTTTCATGGACAGGATATCGAGGCGTAGCCGGGGGGAGGTGGGTTTGCAGTTCGGTGAGCTGGGGATCACGTCACTGCTTTTTGCAGATGATGTGGTCCTGATGGCATCAGCTGCCTGCGACCTCCAGCACTCTCTGGATAGGTTCGCAACTGAGTGTGAAGCGGCTGGGATGAGAATAAGCACTTCTAAATCTGAGGCCATGGTTCTCAGCAGGAAACCGGTGGCCTGTCCGCTCCGAGTAGGAAATGAGTCCTTACCCCAAGTGAAGGAGTTCAAGTATCTGGGGGTCTTGTTCACGAGTGAGGGAACCATGGAGAGGGAGTTTGGCCGGAGAATCGGAGCAGCTGGTGCGGTTCTGCAGTCGCTATACCGCACTGTTGTGACGAAAAGAGAGCTGAGCCAAAAGGCAAAGCTCTCGATCTACCGGTCTATCTTCGTCCCCACCCTCACCTATGGTCATGAAGGATGGGTCATGACCGAAAGAACGAGATCACGGATACAAGCGGCCGAAATGAGTTTTCTCCGGAGGGTGGCTGGGGTCTCCCTGAGAGATCGGGTGAGAAGTTCAGTCATCCGGGAGAGACTCGGAGTAGAGCCGCTGCTCCTTTGCGTCGAAAGGAGCCAGTTGAGGTGGTTCGGGCATCTAGTGAGGATGCCTCCTGGGCGCCTCCCTAGGGAGGTGTTCCAGGCGTGTCCGGCTGGGAGGAGGCCGCGGGGTAGACCCAGGACCAGGTGGCGGGACTACATCTCCGCACTGGCCTGTGAGCGGCTAAAGATTCCCCAGGCAGAGCTGGTTGATGCTGCTAGGGAAAGGGATGTCTGGGGCTCCCTGCTGGAGCTGCTGCCTCCGCGACCCGACCCTGGATAAGCGGATGAAGATGATGATGATGTTGTGAAGTAAGTCTGATGTAAGTCGTATGATACAGCGCCAAACAGCTGAGCCTAAATTATCCGACTGCCCACCTGCGTAACAAGCTAGCTAATCATAATCAATTAATGGTAATCGGTAGAATTTGTTGTTGGTATACTTAAGGGCTCGATCAAACCCAATGGGGGCGCTAGAGAGCTCATTTCCTGTTTATGCCTAACCGCCAGGCCGATTTTTCTGAAACTTTGTACAGTCGTACCAGAGCATATGTTGAGATATGTTGAGAAATATGAAGCAGATTGGCCACAGGGTGGCGCTTTAACAAGCCAAAATGCTTAAAAGTGGCTAAAACGCAATCGATTGCTGTGGCGCCCCCTATGGCCAAATGGGTTTCGTAATGGTTGTATGGGTAGGTCATCTCATGTTCTACAACTTACTCATTGGACTCTTAATTACCAGATGTAAATTTGATGTCGATACAAGCATTTTAGTGAAAAGCCAGCCATCACGCTCTGAAAGATATATGACAGGCATATCTCATGCCCCGTTTGACATAGAGACATGAGACTTTGCACACATATATCTCTCCTCAGAATGAACAAGTTTGCCTCAAGAACCTATAACTTCCGGTTATGTAAATGATCTGCTATTTTGCATTTTTTGGAAAACGCTTCAAATCTATCTCCTCCTAAAGAGTTTGATCTTGATGTAAACCAGCCGGGTCAGGTCATGTGACCTGGCAAGCCAGGTACTAAAGGTGTCTTGTGTTTCAACTCGTGTGAGTCTGAGGAAGAGCCGGAAGGCTCGAAGCGTTACACACGCTAGGGTGTTAACCTAATAAATCAATTGGGAGCTATACCAGTGATACAGACTCTCTTTCATTACATTCCACAACTGTCCCATCCTTTAAAACCAAGCTGAAAACCCATTTATTCTCCCAGGCCTACGAATAATTAGTGCCTTTTTATTTGCCTGCCTCTCTATCCTCTCTCCTCTCTCTCTTCTTCTATGTTTTTGGGTGTGGGTGGGAAAGGGATGTAGTTTATTATATATTTATTGTCTACTAGTGTGCCATATTTATACATTTCTTTTATCTTCTTATTTCTGTGTGTAAAGCGCATTGAGATACATTTGTATGAAATGTGCTATACAAATAAAATGTTATTGATTGTTGGAATTAAAAAGAGAATATATCTGGCGTTTGAAATAATTTCAGGAACAGCTGACGCCTCATCTCGTCTCTTATTCTTGTCATCAAAACTAGAGATAACAATTAGCAGTTTGTCGGCAGGAGTAATCTAACAAGAATGTGGACCTATTAGTGCCTTCATGACTGTCATACCCATTACTATGAGAATATCACTTTTGAAGTCTATAAGATTGATGTACTACTCTGGCTAGATCACAAGAGACCACAGCCTGTCAGGCTGTTGTTTAGGTCTAACATTTGATGTATACAATAATTTGACGTCATCTGACATTTAACGTAATATATGTTTCTGTAATTATTAAGGCCAGCAGGGGTTATACCGCATATTAAATTTGCCACCAACTTTATCTGTTCATCATTTGATATGACCTCAAATCAGGCTGAAAAACTGTGCATTTAAATGAAGAATTAGTGGTCTTGGCTTGTCTTGGTGACATTGAGCCAGACGACCTCGACAGTTTTTACAATCAGGAAGTTCATTCCGTGTGGTCATCAGTCATTAAGCATACTCCCAGCTCTTAACACCATGTCATCTGAGTGCTCATTTAGTGCAGGATGGCTGAGTGACACTTCTGAATGTCCATTCAGAGCCAGAGGGCATGATTTGAGGGTTTGCACATGAAGGCGGGGTGTAGAAATGACCAGTCAAGCAGCTGACCCAACCAGACACCTGAGAATGGATAGGTCTCTCTCACTCTCTCTCTCTCTCTCTCACACACACACACACACACACACACACACACACACACACGGATTTGAGGTTTGTTTTGGCTGGGGTAATTGCTCAAGGGCCGTTCTGGTGCCTAGGAACCTCCTGTCAGGACAAGCACAAAATGGGCGCGCGCGGTAGAAGCAGCTCTGCTGGCTCTGGCACACCTGGTGCCAGGACCCAGACGCCACTGCTTAATTCATTCCGTTAGATCCAGACCCCTAAACTTGGAAACCGAGGACCTTATTTCAATGATGACACACTAACACATGCAGGCTTCTGTCAGGCAATGGTGCTTGATCTTGGCCAGAGCTCCAGAGAGCAGAGCCCTGTACTACGAAACAGGATTACGGGGTTAGCGCGATAACTTCAGGTTCAAGATTGGTTTATCCGTACTACGAAGGTGGTTCACTTTTCACCGTGCTATATCGCCGTGGTAACTTATGCTGCCGAGCTAACCTGCTCCGGGGCAGGTTAATTTCCAGATTATGGATCAAAACGTATGAAGCACTGCCCGCTGACCGATCAATTCACTTGGAAAAAGGCATATGGACATTAAGATTCTATACGAAATTTCAGTGTGTGAATTAAAAAATAATATACAGTACGCGAACAGTGAGAGGTTTTTACAAACCGATAAAACCCTCTTTGGCTTTCCCTGATATAATGAGAAATTGCAGAATGACAGCTGCTTGAGACATATTTTGCCTTGTGCATTTACAGTTGTAGACTGTAGGCTATGCGTTTTATTAGCCTACCTGCAGTTTCGTGTAGGCTGTGGGTGATGCGGAGAACCAAGTAAAAACACTCATTTCAATTCAATTTTCAAGTCTCTAATGTTGATTTATTAGGCTTTGTTCACACAGCATTGAAATGTGACCGAAATCTGATCTTTTTGCCTACATGCGACTCAGGTCTGAATTTTTCATGACCGTGTGTACAGCGCAAGTCACATGAAATCTGATTTTTTTTTATCCAACCTGGGTCGCTTTCAGAGGTGGTATTATATCGGACACATGTCTGATGTTTTGCAACGTGCCCGCCATCTGAACAGTCATGTCGTGTTTAATGCGACTTTTACGTCACTCTAGAGCAGGGGTCACCAACCTTTCTTAGGCCTAGGGCTACCTGAAGGGTAGAGAGTCATTTGGGGGGCTACCTGTTGAAATTTTTTATTTTATTTTATTTTTAGAAAAAATGAGTATTGTGCATTTAATCGCCTACAGGAGACACAGCTATGTTCATTATTAATTACTGATAATGAATCCTCACAAACATTAATAATGTTTACCAAGTGATCATTGGAACACACATATATTTTAAAGTGCAATTTTATTTCTGTTAATCATCCATTTCGAAACAACAGCCAACTTGTAAACAGTACTACTTTCACCAAACATACAACAACCAACTCTTCACGCTGTAAACCTAAGCACACCGCAGCGTGGATGAATTCCGCAGAGGTTTACAGCGTGAAGAGATGGTTCTTGTATGTTCGGTGAAAGTAGTACTGTTTAAAAGTTAGCTGTTTTTTCGAAATGCAGAGGTGAAAGGACCTATGGTGTTTACAGGACGACTTCAGAGCTTGGTAAGCAGAAGGCTTGGTCTCCCATCGGGAGATATGTAGTGGGTATGTGGTACAGTAGCCTCGTGAGACCATCCTGAACTCACAAGCTCACTTTCAGTTTGCCTCTGCAAATCAGTCGGGACTTCCCCCTATCTTGAACGATTATTGTCTAATTACGTTTTGACCAGGCCAATCAGGGACTGTGTTCTGACTGATGTTCTGCCCCCCAGGAGAACGTAGCCCCTGAGTGGTTCCCATGGCAAAAGTTTCTCAAAGCAATGAGCAGTCTAATGTTAGTAGAATAAACATCCAATTCAACAAGAACAAGTATATGCACAGTTTCTCAGAGGAAAATACATTTTCGCCGTTCTTCTGACTGGATTTGGCGAAAGTTTTGTCACTCTTATTGGCTAAAGGAGTAATCTGTCAAGGCAAGTAGTCCTGTCCACAATCATTATTTGAGATAGGGGGAAGGTCATACTGCCCTGTGGAGTGAAACTGAACGTGAGCTTGCTAGATTAGGATGGTCTCATGAGGCTAGGCATGTAGGCAGCAGGGGGGAATGGCTAGAGCGGAGGTCTAATGACTTTCGACTGAGTTTGCGGATTCAAACGAGGGCTGATAGTGTTCAGAGACCTGAGGGGATTCAGACACTAGCGGTTTGAAGATCAAACCACTCGCACACATTTAGCTGCGGTCAGTCCGGCCTTGTAGAAGCTACCCCCAGCTATTAATAGAAAATACGCTATGGTAGTTTCAATAGGATGAGCCCGCCATCCAAGGCTTTGACCAGCTTATGGAAAGGAAATCCATTTAATTATCATACAGCAATGACAGACCCAAGAGGAAGCAGTGAGCAGAAAGACACACACACACACACACACACAATGCGGTCAGCTGATGAAATTTGATCTCTGCCTTTGACCTAGCTCTTCTCAGTCCTGTAGTCGCATTCCGCTCGCTCATGCCAGACAACAGTCCTTTCCAGCTCCATTCACTTCGCCGTCAAAATAAATCGGTTTAATAAATTGGCCTATTTACTAGAGGCGCTCATATTTACAAGTGTCAGATAAACATGAAACTATTTTCTAGTCTATTTAAACACATGCTGGGTTTTGAAGCCTCGGCTCTACCAATAAATAACTTATTTAGACGGGTTCTGTCCGAGTAAAATTCTGAATGTTTACGCCCCGCTAGACTACCCCCTTGGCCTCGCCACAAAGGCTTTTTCTGAGCTTGCAGAGTTGAACAGCGCTCAGTCAGTCGCTGATGGAGATCTGAACTGCGTATTGAACCCTAGCTTTGATAAGCTCCCTGGAGATAAAAGCAACCCTAACGGGACTGAATTGATGATTCGACGTTTTTGCCCACCTTGAAGTTCTGTTCCACACGAAGATTATGCTTTTTAAATACGCTGCAAGTGAACAGAGGAGTCTAGAGGGTATGTATAGAGCATCTCGAGCCAGTTAAATCAGGTCAGACAATCTCCGGAATAAAGGAGTTTATATAACTATTAGCAGTGACATGATGAGGTGATCAGTTTAAGGATTCTGTCATGTCGTTACTCAATGACTACCAAGGGGATAGTAATGACCAGTGTGAGCAATAGGGCCCCAGGATTAAATATCCTGCCTGTGGGACAAGCTATCCAGCAGCCATCAATCTCCATTATCTCCCCAGTCATAGGGAGAAACACCGAGCGGTGTTAAATACATAAATGTATGTATTTGGCTTCAGTAGTGAGAAAGCGTAAGGTATATTCTAACAGTTGCTAGGCTGAAGGGCATATCATTTAACGTTATTTAGCAAATTGAATGTTTGGACGTCGGAGCTGCAGTCGCCATTATCCATGTGACGATTGCTAACGTTAACGGTTATTTTCTAATGCAAGACCTAGCTAACGTTATCTTGGCTTAAAAATGCAATGTTACCACAAAATATTTATTGGCTGTAATAGGCATGCTCAATAAATTGATTATTTAGAATACAAATAAATGTCAAAATAAAAGGTCACAACGCCACCTAGGGGTTAACAGAGCCTAGGACTCCAATAAAAGGCCACACAGGTTCTTATATGATCAGGTTTGAGCAGAGTAAAGACTACAGAAACCAAGGGTGAAATAAGTATTTATTACCCCCTCCAAAAAATGTCCCAAAACCCAGCCCAGTCTCTGGGACCGCCAGTCCCTCAGTCTGTTCGCCGGTCTTATCCTTCTTCCTCTCCGGGCCACGGTCCTTGGGACCAGAACGAGACAGTCAACCAATTGTCCCTTTTAAGTGCAAGCTGTTGGATGCGAGTAGCCTACACCCCTATCTAGACCACCCTCTTACACTACAAACTACACCGTGTCACTAGAGAGAGATTCATTTGGAATACACCTGGAAAAGGGACACTGGACTGTGTGGTATTTTTGAAAGATTGGGTGCCGTCTTTTATTGAAACAAAACACAACGCAGAGCCATACAAGGACATCATAAAAGACAACGACAGTCAACAGTAGGCTACAGTAAAGACGGAGTGTGCTGCAAACACAAAGAAAAGCGATTTACAAATATATATTCAGTATATAGTTAACTACAACTTTCTGAATATAATCACCTAGGTAATAGGCCTACATACAAACATCGTGTCATCACAGAGTGAAAAATGGATGAGGAACGATTGATCATCGAAGTGGAAAAATACCCCGAAATATACGACCCAGGGTCTCGATATTATTAAGATAACGGAAAAAGGATATTGCCTGGCGAGCTATACTTCAGTGATTACAAGGGACAGCTGACAATAGTTTTATAATGTCGTACCGCGTCACAGCCCTTCCAGCGTGTGTTGGGGGGCACGCCACTCCGCAATGCTCCCCATTGTATTTTCGCCTTTAAGATGATTTCTTTTCAGTTGTTGAGAAACTTTTAAACAAAAATCCCCAACATTTAAAATTTTCAGACTCACACACTTACGGGTAGGCCTACAAAGAAAGTTTGACAGTGTGTGTCATCTCCTCAGCCATTGAGCTGCCTTTCAAAAGAGCTTCCCTTGAGATGTTCGGGAGGCTATCTACCCTGATTCCCCTGTCTAGGCTCCTTGTCCATCCTGGTAAATGGACTGCATTTATAGCGTTTTCATCCAAAGCAGGTCACAATGAAGGCTTGTCATTCACACACATACTGTACACACACCAATGGCGGCAGCTGCCATACAAGGTGCTAGCCTGCTCATTGGGAGCAATTTAGTGTTCAGCGTCTTGCCCAAGGACACTCCGACATTCGAACCGCCGTCCCTACGATGATTGGACGCCCCGCTCAACCTCCTGAATTACTGCCGCCCCATTACTATCTGTTTACTAAAATGTTGTCACGTGTCTGCCTTCGCCAAAATACCCAATTATTCAAATAGTTTAGCTGTTTTTTCTTCTTGGATCCTGAGAACAAAAGACGGAATACGGCTCTTTTGTTCTGTTTTCTATATTTTGGTAAAAGATGTAACACTCATTTGCGTTTTTCCGGTGTTGGTTTTCAAAAGAAAAATCGATTTGCACAAAAGTACACGGATTCAAACCTCCAGCGGAGATCACATTCAGATTTCCGCTGTGGTGATTGATCAGCTGTACCTGGAGGCCCGGAGATTCCCTTCCCAGCTTTTCAACACCTGTCAGGTAAAATTCACCGATACAATTAATCTGGACAGCAAGGATGTTGATAAGTTCAAGAAATGACAAGGTGTCAGATATCAACCTTTATCCGCCATGACGGCACCCCCACCCAGGCTACGGCTTCTTCACACCGCTCCTCTCTGGCAGGAGGCTGCGGTCGGTAAAGACTAAAGACACAGGAACAGTTTTCCCCACGGCCATCAGCCTCATAAACATGGCTCCCCTCTGACTCTCTCCCCCGCCCCCTAAACTGACTACAGCACTGACTCTTTGTAGTCCAATTGCACTGCTGCATGTTTGTATCACTGCACTTTAAAGCAGCTCAATGTAGTTTTTTAACCTTAAAATAACAGCTTCAAAATCATTTTCATGGTACACTGTCTTGTAATAGCTAATGCTAATAATGTAGCTAATGCTAATAATGTAGCTAACAGCTATATCAACTAGCTAGTTAGGTACTAAATATAACAACCTTACCCTGGGTGGCTTTTTTTGAACATCTGTACAATATTTTGAGACAAAGAGGCCGCGTGTCTCCTTTTTCAAGTCTTTTGCTCTTTTCGAACCATTCTAGCTTGACATTGTTACTGTGCAGGATGCCATACCAGTGCGTTGTGTCACATCTCACGCGCTAATAATTCCTAACGCAATTCCTAACAAGATTAGGGCTTCGGTTTGGTTAATTTTTTTTATTTTGGATTTGTTTAGAATTATCGGGAATCGTTATTTAAAAGGGGACACGCTTATTTAAAAAAAGAAAGAAAAAAAAAAGACTTAAATTCTGGACCTTTGGTCGTGAGGGGGGGTTTGTTTGATCCCCCCAATCCCCCCCTGGCTACGGGCCTGCACACACACACACACAGGCACACACACCTACACACATCCATACCCTTTCACACACACACACAAACACACCCTAACACATTCACACACACAGATACACGCACACACAAACACATTCACACACAGACACACCCAATTGCATTCACACACACCCAAACACATTTACACACAGACACACACACACAAATGCATTCACACACACAAACACACACACAACCAAACACATTCACACACACAGACACACACCCACCCAAACGCATTCACACACACCCAAACACATTCAAACACACCCAAACAAATTCAGACACTCAGACACGCACCCAAATGCATTCACACGCACAGACACACACACACCCAAACGCATTCACACACACACAGAAATTAATTCACACACACAGCCACACACACACACACACCCAAACGCATTCAAACACAGACACACACACCCAAACTCATTCAGGCACACAGACACACACCCAAAACACACACACAGACACTATCACTCACACACACTGGAGACACCGGTTCTGCCTGCCTGTCTGTCCAGCTGATTGTCTACACTCTCCCCAACTCTCTCTCTCTCTCTCTCTCTCTCTCTCTCTCTCCCTCCCTCTCTCTCCCTCCTGGTCTGAGTGTGTCTGGCCAGCCTGCCTCGTGCGACAGGGGAGATAAGGCTTGATCACTGGCTGGTATTTCAGCGGCAGCTTTGTTCTCGCCGCCCAGGCGCTGATGGCTATCAGCCGCCGGGGCAGCTGGGAAAGGCCAGAGATGCCGAGGTGGGCAGGCCGGACCCAGATCCAGGCTAATACGACCAACGGGTTTATCAGGACTTTATTAAGACAGGGAAGTCACAGTGTGGGGAGGTGAGGTGTACAGATGGAGGGCAGATCTGTGATACCGGGCCGGGCAGGGATTCACACACGCAAGCACACACACACACACACACACACACACACACACACACATGCATGGGTTTTAATTAGAGATTAGAGACTTGCAGAACAGGTGGGCGAGCTGGAAGGCTATCAGCTGCAGGTAAGATATGGTGTGTGTGTGTGTGTGTGTGTGTGTGTGTGTGTGTGTGTGTGTGTGTGTGTGTGTGTGTGTGTGTGTGTGTGTGTGTGTGTGTGACAGGTGAGATCACTGTTCAAATTCCACACAAACACACACACACAGGTGACCTGGTCCGACGGTCTGCCTTCCCATGCTTGTCAACTCCTCAACGGGCAGGGCCCTGCTCCTGTAGCACTCTATCAACCTCGAAGTTAATCGATTTCAAGTCAATCAGTATCAAGCGGACGACAGCGCAGACGGGGGAGCCGGAGGGGGCCGCGCGTAACTAGTTCCTCCTCATTTCCTGGGGAGGCGATACGCAGGCTGAGTGTTGTGATGGGTTCATCAAAGTAAGTCACTTTTGAAAAGTGCCTCACTTCCTCCAAGTCGGAAACCAGTCATTGTGTTGTGTGAGAGAGAGGAGGAGGGGGGTGGAGAAATGTGCCGACGGCCATGTTTGATGATTTCACAGAACCGAGCAGTATCGCAGCAGGTAGCGCCAGGAGTGGGGGATAAAACCGAATTGGCTGAATTAAAGAGGGAGGGAGGGAGTGAGGAGGTATCGCGTAACAAGTTGCTCCTCATTTCCTGGGGAGGCGAAACGCACGCTGGGTGTTGTGATGTGTTCATCAAAGTAAGTCACTTCAGTCGAGATCACTTTAGTCATAATTGACCCATTCATTAGCATGCAATAATATATACAGCATATTAATTTTTTACGCATATGAATTTTGGCGGTGTGATCTGTTCGGGGGGGCCCCCTGCCTTCCACGCATGTGGAAAGCGGCAATCTAGATGTTCCTCCGGGAACGGCAGAGGGAACGGCATCTAGCCCCCTGCCTCTATGACGATCAGAGTGGGCCGCGATCGGGAAGACGCTCGGAGGTAACTCAGCCCACTAAGACCGTCAAAGAGGGCCACAGGAGATACGAGCGATCAGCAGTAATGGCAAGAGCGAGCAATGACATGTTTTGACAGCTTAAATACATGCGCTCTAGCGAGCAGAACCAATGCTATGACAGCTGACTGACTGGCCTCTGCTGATTAGCCCGGCGTTGACATCCGTCCCTCGCCTGAAGTATGTCGGAGACTTCATTTTTGAAAAGTGTCTGTGCCTCACTTCCTCCAAGTCGGAAACCAGTCATTGTGTTGTGTGAGAGAGAGGAGGAGGGGGGTTGGAGAAACGTGCCGGCGGCCATGTTTGATGATTTCACAGAACCGGGCAGAATCACAGCAGGTAGCCGCCAGGAGTGGGGGATAAAACCGAATTGGCTGAATTAAAGAGGGAGGGAGTGAGGAGGTATGGAAGAAATGTAGGGGGGGAGAGAGAGAGAGAAGAAAAATGTGAGATAGAGTGTGTGTGTGCGAGAGAGTAATAGAGTGAGAAAGAGAGGGGGGCTAGCTATGTCTGGTCCCAGACAGTCTTCTGCTACACTTCTCTTAATGGCTGCTGAGATAAGCGCACACTTGGAGAAATTGAATTCCAACGCCATAGACTGGCCGGGGGGGACCTGTGTGTGTCAGTGTGTGTGAATGTGCATGTAGGTGTGTGTGTGTGTGTGTGCCTGCGTGTGTGTGTGTGTTTGTATGGCCAGAGGACTGTGTGGATGATTCTGTGACTGTGTGGATGATTGTGGAGAGGATGTCCTTTCTTGACCAGGACAGTGTTGTGTTCACTTTACATGAGCTAGTTCAAGTTCATAGTTAACAATTTACATTTTTCAACTAAGTTAAGTCACAAAAATGAACTAGCTCATGGTTATTTATTTTTTTATTGTTATCCAGTTCTTTATAGTTTTTTCTTACTTCTTCCGTACGTTTTTTTGGCTCTCTGTAGCTCCTTCATACTTTGAGCTACTTAAACCATTCAAGTATCAAAATGTTCAGCTTGTTAAGGACATGGTGGGACCTCTTTCAGATTTTTAATACTTTTTATAGTTTTTAAAATATTCAGCTTTTTCAAGAAATAATTTGAATGGAGGTCAATGGGGGAGTTTTGAAACCTTCTTCAGCCTTTAACTCCTTCATACTTTGAGCTACAGAAACCATTCAACTATCAAAATGTTCAGTTCTTTATGGGATATCTTTCAGATTTTTAATAACTTTCATGCTTTTTAAAATATTCAGCTTTTTTCAACAATTCTTTACAATGGAAGTCTATGGGCAGACCTTGAAATCCTCTTCAGCTTTGAAGCCTATCTCCTTCATTTTTTGTGCTAGAAACGTCCTTCAAAGTTTAAAATGTTCAGAACCTTTAGCTGTCTTCAGGGTGTCAACAGATTTTTTAAATTACGCCACTGAACATGCTAGAGACACATGGGCTGCGTTCCGAATCGCATACTTCTACTACTTACTTTCTAAGGGCAGCTGTAGTAGGTACTGGTAGTATGTACTTTGCAAGCAGTAGGCATCCAATTGGGACATACTACCTTGTCATAACATTGCGCCTTGAAATTTGCCCACATCCGTCGCTGTCCATAACGCGACATTCGTCTACAGCTGTCATGACTCGCACATGTGATGCACATTTCCGCTGCGCACAGGATTGTGGGTCAGAATAGCCAGAAAAGCCTGCTGGCTTGCATACTGCAAAATACGACCGGATGTAGTAGGACATCCTGGTATTTTTACTATGTATTGGGACATACTACATCCTGTTTTGGCATACTATATAGTAGGGTAGTATGCGATTCGGAACGCAGCCATGGTCTTCACGGGTGGGTGCATGGAGATTGCCAAGCGGTCACTGTACTGTCCCCGACGGGTTGTGACCCAACTCTCCCAGTTTCATATTTCAGCTAAGCTTCCAGGTTTTTCAGCTTCAAATCTTTTTAGCTATACATCCCATCATTACAGTGTAACAGTTTATCTTCCAGCTGTGGTAGCAATGTATTTAAGTTCTTAGCTTCTTTATGTAATGCACTTCAGCTTCCAATTCTGCCAGTTTCACAGTTCAGCTAAGCTTCCAGGTTTTTCAGCTTACAGGCTTTTCAGCTTCCAGGATTTGCAACCATTCAGGTGTGATGCATTGGACATTTCAGATTTTTCACATTCATGCATTTTCAGCAATGCTTTTGCTATTCCGTTCAGCTGCTCAGCATTCACACGCATTTTCTGCAGGAAATGCAATTTTCTAGTTTATTTCAATATGCTGCTCCGAGCTATTATTGTTTCAATAGAACCTCCTCCTATCCGTCCATCCCCAGCGCCCAATCATTGCCACAGTCCATTAAAGCAGCAGTTCAAAAACATAAAACACATTCAGATGCTTTGTGAAGGGGTTTAGGATCCTATACCAACACAGATGAGAACTGTGAGGAAAAGGAACCAGGCTGATGTAGAAAACTGAGGTTGTGCCTAGTCTGCTCAAACGCTTCATTCCGTCTGGATCACAACTTATCTTTTCGTAAAATCCGTTCAAATATTCATACAGTATGATTGGGTGGTTTTCCGACAAACTTTTTGGGCTGTTTTGTGTGTTTTGGCGGTTTTTGTCTGGAAAGTTCCACCGGATCTGGCAACACTTGTGAGCAAAGTTTACCATCTTGGTTTGTGTGACACTTTGTGTGCTTGTGTGTGTGTGTTTGTGTGTGACTGTGTGCTTGTGTGTGTGTGTTTGTGTGTGTATGTTTGTGTGTGACTGCTTGTGTGTGTGTGTGTGTGTGTGTGTGTATGTTTGTGTGTGACTATGTGTGCTTGTGTGTGTGTGTGTGTGTGTGTGTGTGTGTGTGTGTGCCTGTGTGTGTGTGAAGGGGCATTTCTATTGACCAGGGCAGCTCAGTGCTCTGAGGATGTTTCGGATTCGATAGAAAAGAGCTTCATCTCATTTCTGGCCATGCCTGCCACGTTCAGCAGATAGCAGGTTCATTCAGGGTGGAGGAAGGAGAGGTGACTCACGGAGATACCAGCTGCTGAATATGCAAATGATGTTTGCGTGTGTGTTTGCGTGCTGTTCTCATTTGCATGCAGTCTAAAGTGCAGGCCCACTGTCCTCTCCTTCTCCTGTCTTATTCCTCTCCTGTCGTTCTATCCTCCTCTCCTGTCGTCCTGTCCTCCTATCTTCCTCTCCTGCCCTCCTCCTTTCCTGTCCTCCACTCCTGTCCTCCTCCACTCCTGTCCTCCTACTGTCCTCCTCTCCTGTCCTCCTCCACTCCTGTCCTCCTATCTTCCTCTCCTGCCCTCCTCCTTTCCTGTCCTCCTCTCCTGTCCTCCTACTGTCCTCCTCTCCTGTCCTCCTTCAGTCCTATCCTCCTCCAGCCCTATCCTCCTCCAGCCCTGTCCTCCACGCCTGTCCTCCTCCTCTCCTATTCTCCTCTCCTGTCCTCCTCTACTGTCATCCTCTCCTGTCCTCCTCCAGTCCTGTCCTCCAGTCCTGTCCTCCTCTACTGTCCTCCTCCAGTCCTGTCCTCCAGTCCTGTCCTCCTCTACTGTCCTCCTCCAGTCCTGTCCTCCAGTCCTGTCCTCCTCTACTGTCCTCCTCCAGTCCTGTCCTCCAGTCCTGTCCTCCTCTACTGTCCTCCTCCAGTCCTGTCCTCCAGTCCTGTCCTCCTCTACTGTCCTCCTTCTCTCCTGTCCTCCAGTCCTGTCCTCCTCTACTGTCCTCCTTCTCTCCTGTCCTCCTACTGTCCTCCTCTCCTGTCCTCCTCCAGTCCTGTCCTCCTCTCCTGTTCTCCTCCTCTCCTGTCCTCCTCTACTGTCCTCTCCTGTCCTCCTCTCCTGTCCTCCTCTACTGTCCTCTCCTGTCCTCCTCCTCTCCTGTCCTCCTCTACTGTCCTCTCCTGTCCTCCTCCAGTCCTGTCCTCCTCCTCTCCTATCCTCCTCTCCTGTCCTCCTCTACTGTCCTCCTCTCCTGTCCTCCTCTCCTGTCCTTCTCTCTTGTCCTCCTCCAGTCCTGTCCTCCTCCTCTCCTGTCCTCCTACTGTCCTCCCCTGCTATCCTCCTCTCCTGTCCTCCTCCAGTCCTGTCCTCCTCCTCTCCTGTCCTCCTACTGTCCTCCCCTGCTATCCTCCTCCAGTCCTGTCCTCCTCTCCTGTCCTCCTCCAGTCCTGTCCTCCTCTCCTGTCCTCCTTCTCTCCTGTCCTCCTCTACTGTCCTCCTCCTCTCCTGTCCTCCTTCTCTCCTGTCCTCCTCCTCTCCTGTGTTATTGATCACTTACTAATGAGTCTCTCCACACGTGACCTGAGACCTGACATCTCAATATAGAATATTTTCTAAAAACAGACAAAGACGAGGTGGTTGTCCATGTTCCGTACTGCAACAGTCTTCCATTTGAAACGTGTGTTGTCAGTTGACATTTAACTGCATAGCTTTCTCCTCTAAACATAGTTTGCAGGTGAGGAAATGCCTCCAGAGTCTATTTCTGGTAATCAGGCACTATCAGCCTGTTTGGTTCTGTGGCTGTTGTTAGGGAAAGGTCACGGCTGGATGAGGCTCCCTCCAGATTCCTCCCTCACTTCCTGTCCCAGAGACGCCAGGCACCAGCTATTGATCTCGACGTGGGGAGAGGAGAGGAAAGGGGGAGGGGAGGGGGAGGAGAGGAAAGGGGGAGGAGGGAAAGGAGAGGGGAGGAGAAGGAGTGGAAACGGTGAGGTGAGGAGAGGGGGTGAGAGAAGCTTGAGTAACAGGTCCTTCGGAAGTCAAAGAACCCACCCCGCCCACACAGAGAGTGAACTGTAGTCCACAGGTCACTGGGGAGGGAAGGAAGCCGCTCCTCATCCTCCTCAGCGAGTTGTGACATGACATAGCTCCGTCTGAACAACTGGACATCACTGCCCCCTGGATCCGCCTCCCACCACTCTTCAGGAACGACTCAGCACTCCTTGATCCAGGGTCATCGTCATCTGTCAAAACAACTCTTAGCCAGAGACACGTGGGGTGAGGAGACATCAGACATTTTGAAGAGTTCAGCTTGGGCTTTGGTTAGCTGCACGCCCCCTGCACACCTGCTCCCCTCCCAGTAAATATAATCCACCCACACTATGGGTGTATTTGTAACACACTCCCCATCCAGTTGTTACACTGGCCCGGAGCGCCATTCACACACCAATGGCGGCAGCTGCCATGCAAGGCGCTTGCCTGCTCATTGGGAGCAATTTTGGGGTTCAGTGTCTTTGCCCAAGGACACTTCGACAGGTAGTCAGGAGAAGCCGGGATTCGAACCACCGACCCTACGATCACTGAACGACCCGCTCTACCTCCTGAGCTATACTGCCGCCACACTGCTTCCTCAGTCCCTACATTCCACCACTTTAGATGTTTGTCTGTACAGTCATGAACATAGCTAGTACAATGTAGGTCCCCCTCTGTCATGAACTCATTGTTTTTATGGTAAGCTAAGTGAGCGTGTGATTGGCTGAGCAAATCAATGTTTGCGTCTGGGCGTAATCTCCACTCATGTGCATACAATACCCTATTGTCCTGCCACAAAAGGTTACTCTCTACTCTAGTGTCATCGCCCTCACTCAGAGGCTGAAAGACATCCTCAACTGTAGTCTCATTAAACCGGGTGACCTTGAGACCATCTTCTGTGGGGTTAATGTGGAGACATAAAGGCAATGATTAGATCACGGCCAAGTAGGTTAACTGGGCGTGCTCTCGACAACACAAAACTGTGTCTAATGGTGCATTCGTTTGTGGTCGGAGGTGGCAAGTCGCAAGTGGCAAAATACCTACCTCCGACCTGTGTGCATTCGAGCTATAGCGAATGATATGATGATGATATATGATATTGACGTCAGCCGGCAACTGGGGGCTGAGAAACATATCCGAATTTGCGACGAGGAAGTGCGAGTTCATGCGGCGTTTTATTTAATAATTCCTAGTAGCGAGTCGCAATTTGCCACCTCCCAGTTATAAACGAACGCACCATTAATGAAACTAGAACCTCCCCATTACTTCCCATCAGCTCTGCTCTCAGTGGTTTTGTTAATGGTTCAACTATCACAGCCCCTGATGCTCCCTGACTCGACTGATATTTACCAGACAATAGAGGCCTCCTCTGCATGTCTGTCTCACGGATAAGAGAATGCGCAGCTCCTGTATCTACAAGAAAAGGGACTAGAGAATCACCATTAATAAACAAACTCAAACTGGGTAAATATTGGCACTGTTCCTGTGTGTATTGTGTGTATATGCCTGATGTTTGTGTAAGCGATGCTTCTAAATCAGTGATTCTATTCTGCACTGCGGCCTACACTTCCGGGGAAAATGGAATGGTCTTACCTGCCTTCGTAGATACCCCTTCATGTCTCTCCTCCCTTGTGATCTCTGGCACCTGGCATCAATCTGAGGTCTGGTATGCTCCGTCTCGCCCTCCCCTGGAGTCGCTGTGTCCGTGCCCCCCCCCTTTGCCGGTTCTGGTGATCTTAACTGATGTCCCGGTCTGGATTTTGAGGACAGTCTCTCTTCCAGTGACCCAGCTGCTTACAGATCACACAGGGAGAGTTCTGTGATGTTCTTCTCCTTTCTGACCCCAGTCCATTTGCCCTTGGCTCCTATCTCCTCCCCCACGGTCATCCTTCCTCTCCTGTCTGGCTTCAAAGTTTTTCATCATCATCATCCGAGCCTTCCTCTCCCCCTTCTAGCTCTCTTTCACCTGGCTTTCCTCGTGCTTCGCATGGATCGCAATTCCCTTCAAGTCCAGTGTCTGCCACCCAATACAACTTGTTGATAGTCCTTCTATCTACAATGCAGAGCTCGCATGCAGCCTAGAAGGGTTTATTCCACCACAGAATAGCACCATTGTCCAGTATATGGATGATTTGCTTGTTGCCAGCTCAGACAAGGAATCGTGCATCAAAGACACAAAAGCATTGTTGTCATGGCTTCTTACTACTTTCAAAATGATAGCCACTTGCCTTTGTATTGGGTATGTGGTTTTGGACACACTGGCTCTTTGCTTCCATCCAATCAAAGCAATCATAGAGATTAAAGGACTTTGCTTTACCTTCATTTATTTTGGTGATTCAAAATACAGGAAGACAACTTACAAAAATCTGTGATGAATGTCCAAATAATATTAACAAAAAGCTAGCGGTCAAAAGACTACAGCTCCCATCTTCTCAAAACAAACAATCTCTCACACACCTGTCCTCATTAACCCCTTTATGCCAACACCCCTTCATGAAGTCATTTCCTGTTCTATACAATGCATATGAAAGAGCAGGGAAAGTGCTCAACAGGAAGTGCTCAACATTGGCTGGTTCAGGCAAAGTGAATAATAAATAGGCAGATATGTCAATAATAAAGCAAATTAATCAATTAATAATCATACGGATGAAAGGAAAAATGGCTCTAACAATTGTTGTTTTATTAGCAGAGAATGGCCACAAGGTTTCCAAACACAAAATTCAGCTGGTGCGTGAACAGGTTACATACCTAGGTCACATTATTTCTAAACAAGGGAAATCTTTAGGTAACAGGCGTGTGGAGGCTATCCTTGCTCTGCCCATGCATACAACCAAAAAACAAATGATGTCTCTGCTGGGAACGGCAAACTATTGCAGGGATTGACTGTTGGATCTATACGGTAGACGAAGATGGATGGACGATACGACATTCTGCATATGTAAGATTCGAAAGCAACAAACGATTTCCAGGTTCGACTGTTGTAACTGTGACTGAAGTTGGTTTAGAGAAAGAATCTCCATATTGGTGTGTTTTAACTAAAGATGTTATGCGGGTATCAAGAACTCAGAATTATGGGGTTGACATTTGTAGATCTGTTCCAGACTATCCTCAGGGTACCGTGGTTAACTGCTCTATGCACCTAACCAAATCAGCTAAGTCAATTGCACATGAAAAGACAAATCCTAATTAAGCTATTAGTATAGTCAGAGATTTTGCATCTAAAATTAACTACTCTAAAGGTTGGATTTGTCAAAATATACCTCTTAGTACCTCTGCACCCATATTTTACCCAATTCCTTTAACCCAAGCAGAATGGTCACATTATGACTTGCAAGGTTTAGCTAAGCATATTTTCTCCACTCCTGGGCAATCATCTGCTTGTCATTTTCATGTGGTATTAGATAGACTAGGTAACTCCTATACATGGATTGAAGAGATTATTCTAAACAGATTAACACTAGAGGTTAATGAGAATCATAAACCTAATAATTTCTCTCGCCTTGTTCTATTCAATGTTACACTGATTTTTTTCTGAAATAGCCGGTCCAAAATTGGTTCACAATATTCAATGTGTTTTATCCCGAGTAGACAATCATGCACCAAGTACTAGGTTAGCTTGCACAGCTGTAAGAAGTGCAACACATAAAAGGTCATATAAAACGAAATGCAAAAAAGGACACTCTTTTCTTTATCACATACTGAAACCTTCTCTCTCTCCACTCACTTATGTACAATGTCCTTCTGTATAGTTGCTCGCTGGCTTTTCACAAGTGCCTCAAACATCTTTTCTGAGCAAGGGACCACATCAAGTCTGTGATTTCCATGGCAACATTTACACCGCAGCGCTTGATGTTTACAACTCGCAACAGCTGTTTCGATAAGACGTTGATGCAAGCTATTTCACAACCCATATTCAAATGTTTCGGTGGTAGTAGACTAACAAGTGGTGGAAACATAGGCTATTGTTTTTCTCTTGGCTACCTTAGGTGGATAAAGACTTAACTAGACGTGCAGTTTGATGAATTAAGTTATGTTATAACCGGCAGCACACCGGAAACTAACTAGGCCCATAGTAAGGAACGCAATCCCAAGCATGTTGCCAGGGAGAGAATGCTCGTAGAGTCGCTAAGGAACTACTTTCCGTTGAAGATGAAATCTAGCAGAAAGCTTAAGTTTGAGAGCAAATTAAAATGAAAAAGATGTAATGATTTTGTTGATTATAATGGTGTGTGTTATATAATAACAATTATTTGATTTAATAAAAAGCAGCGGCAAAAGGAAAAGTCTTCAGTCTTGATTTAAAAGAACTGAGAGTTGCAGCAGACCTGCAGTTTTCTGGAAGTTTATTCCAGATATGTGGAGCATAAAAACTGATCGCTGCTTCTCCATGTTTTGTTTTAAGTCTGGGGACAGAAAGCAGACCTGTGCCAGATGACCTGAGAGGTCTCGATGGTTCATAACATAGCAGCAGATCAGAAATTATATTTTGGCCCTAAACCATTCAGTGCTTTATAAAGCAACAGCAGTATTTTAAAGTAAATTCTTTGACAGACAGGAAGCCAGTGTAAGGACCTCAGAACTGGAGTGATGTGATCCACTTTCTTGGTCTTAGTGAGGACTCGAGCAGCAGCGTTCTGAATCGATTTTTTAGAGAGACCTATAAACACACCGTTACAGTAGTCGAGTCTACTGAAGATAAACACATGGACAAGTTTTTCCAGATCCTGCTGAGACATAAATCCTTTAATCCTTGATATATTATTCAGGTGATAGATATTTCTTAATGTGACTGTTGAAATTCATGTCTGGGAGCTGAGCGCTGACTTTTAATCACATTACCACACAGACAAACACACAAGTGCAGTGACGACAGATGGAGGAGGGCACATAGTAATTTCAAATTATCCCCGACTTTGTGAATTAGATGATCTGGTCAAGTGAATGAGACAGACTAGAGAGAGAGACTTAGGTCAGGCGAGGACAGTGTGGGGATCTCAATTCATTGGCCTGGTTTAACTATTATAAACTCCCTCGTCTATCAGACTGTCGGCGGTCGGTCTGAGGCAGGAAACCGCCACATCCATCGCTTCATGGGCCCGTGGGATCCAGATAAGCTCCAGCTGTTGCACAGAGCTGAGAATGTTTTCACCCAGATAACACTTTTTGATAATAACACTGGACATGAGGAAAGTCTTTTTTTTCACCTTTCGGCAACCCCCCCCCCCCCCCCCATCCCCTCCCCCAAAAAAGCATTTAGGATAAAAGCCAGTAACACCTTTAACATGGTTGTGTAAAATACCGTTTATTGTTACAATCATAAGGAGGTACAGAACGATCACAGCTAGCCATGGTTTTTGCAGTATCAGAGCATCTTTATCGGCAAGCGTTTGCATGGCCTGATCCGACTCCGCCAGTCCTCTGAAGGATACATATCAACTGTTGTGAATCCCTTTCTTCTAAACTCACCACAACAAATAGAAATACATGAATAAAAGTGGACACGGGGGGGAGGTATTCAATATTATTAATATTAATCATTATCATTAAATATGAAATATTCACTTTGTAGATGTGCAAGAAAGCAGCAGCTGTAGCCGAGGATGAATAATGTGCGACCTGTGTGTTTGCGCGTGTCTGTCTGTACAGAGTGTATTTGAGAGAATGAAAGAGAGAGATGGAGAGGAAAGTGAATCTTCTCTCCTGAAACCCTAGTGTGTGACCTTGCGTAGCCTTTTACTTCAGAGCACCAGTGGTGGAGGTGGAGGCGAGTTTGAGGATCTGTTCTTTCTTTATTTATTTATCCGCCGGCGTCCTGGTTGAGACGGGAACGGGGTCTCTACCCTTCGGAACTCAGAAGAGTCCTTTACAACACAAACACATTCCCCAACGCCATTGTCAGCCCTCCCATTCTGTACACCTCAGTGGGGGGAGAGGGAAAAAACAGACTTTAACACCTCGTTAGAAAACACATCGATACGCTGTGCAATCTCCCGCTGATACACACACACACACACACACACACACACCAGCACGCCGCCTGTCTTTCTGAACAATGTGTGACCGGGCAGCAGACCTGCTTTTCCAGTGGAAAGATATGCAGCTAATGACATTGGGCAGACCTCCCAGGCATGCTTGTTTAGGAGACGGCACACTCAGCGAGCTGGACAAACACTGTAAGACGGACTGGAATAGCAAAGCCGCAAGCAGGGTGTTCAAATGCTGCTCACACCGTCGCCGATGACCTGGCATGCTCTCAGCGCACCTCTCGCTCCTATGAAGCACATCTGCTCACACACACGGACACAAAGACACAGATATACACACTTTACTCCGGTAACAGGTGGTTGTAGAAGAGAGAAACAGGTGGATACACCCTGGAGGACGGTTGTTGACTCCCTCAGGAGGGTCCAGGTGGAGGAGGTGTCACCTCCTTGACATGACACAGCTGTTACATATTCATAACATATGACCAAGGACAGCAGACAACGTGTGTCACTAGAGAGATATTAGGGGATTACACAAAATCTTCATCTGAAAAGAGAATCAGAGGGAGGGAGAGATAAAGAGAAAAAGGTAGAAAGAGAGAGAGAGAAAGGGAGAGAGCGAGAGAGAGAAAGGGAGAGAGGGAAAGAGAAAGAGAGAAAGGGAGAGAGCGAGAGAGAGAAAAAGGACAAATGAGAGAGAGAGAGGGAGACAAAGGGAGAGCGAGAGATAAAGAGAGAGAGAAAGGGAGAGAGCAAGAGAGAAAGAGAAAGGGAAAGAGTGAGAGAGAAAGGGAAAGAGCGAAAGAGAGAGAGAGAAAGGGAGAAAGAGAAACTGGGGCGCATCCTTAGAGGCGTCCCTCATGAACCACTTGTTCCCATCAATCAAAAACAAAAATTTCAATGAAAACGGTGTTTTTGGGATGTGAAGTTACACCCCTGGTAATTCACTGCCCCCCCTCCATCAGCGATCTCTCCCCCCCCATCAGGTTCACCCCCCACACCTGCGTCGAACACTAACTTAAGAAATAGCCACCGTCTCAAACAGGGAGTCTGCTTTAGTCAGTCCCGAAGGCCAGGTGGGCAGGGCTTTGCATTTCTGCGGACTGTTTGTTTGGTTTGTTTCCATTCTAGGCAAGATCAATTGAGCCCAGACGCGTCTGACCCAGGATCTTTGCTGGGCTAGATCAATCGAGCCCAGATGTGTCAGACCCAGGATCTTTACCGGGCTAGATCAATCGAGCCCAGATGTGTCTGACCCAGGATCTTTACCGGGCTAGATCAATCGAGCCCAGATGTATCTGACCCAGGATCTTTACCGGGCTAGATCAATCGAGCCCAGATGTGTCTTACCCAGGATCTTTACCGGGCTAGATCAATCGAGCCCAGATGTGTCTGACCCAGGTCTTTGCCTTGCTAGATCAATCGAGCCCAGATGTGTCTGACCCAGGATCTTTGCCGGGCTTGATCAATTGAGCCCAGACACGTCTGACCCAGGATCTTTGCCAGACTAGATCAATCGAGCCCAGATGCTCGACCCCCAGGTCCGGTCCGCTTTGGTTTCAACTCACATGTCCATCTGGACCAGGACCAAGACGGGCGGCGCCTCGGCTACCTTGGCCTTGCGGGGCAGTAAGTGAGCCAGGCGTCTGAAGGAGGGCGTGGCACCCAGAAGGAGCTCCTTGAGGCCGGCCCGGAACTCCCTCCGGATCAGGCAGTAGAGGACAGGGTTGAGGCAGCTGTTGGTGTGAGCCAGGCACACCGTCAGGGGGAAGGCGTAGGCCTGCGCGTTGTAGAACGCCTTGCTGAACGGCACCAGGTCGAACTTGATGAGCACACCCCACAGCGTCAGCGCCTGGTTGGGCAGCCAGCACAGGAAGAAGGACAGCACCACGATGGCCACCGACTTGGTGACCTTCGACCTGCGCTTGTGGCGTCCTAACTCGCCCTCGGCCGCGCCGCTGACCCGGCGGCTCAGGACGAAGCGCAGCAGCAGCAGGTAGCAGAGCGTGATCACGGCCAGCGGGAGCAGGAAGCCGAGGAGCACCTTCTGCAGCTGGTACAGGCCGAGGAGAAGCTGCGGGTCCCAGCTGCCCGATTCGGGGAAGCGCACCAGGCACAGCTCCTCGTCCGACACCTGGACGCTGGTGGAGTAGACGGCGTGCGGCAGCGTGGCGAGCAGCGACACGCCCCACACGCCCAGGCTCACCCACTTGGCCCTGGCGGCCGCCGCGCGCCGGCTGCGCATCTTGAGGGCGTGCGACACGGAGTAGTAGCGCGCCACGCTCATGGCGGTGAGGAAGAACACGCTGGCGTACATGTTCATGGTGGTCACCGAGCTGACGATTTTGCACATCACCCGGCCGAACGGCCAGCGGAAGTCGAGCGCCGTGTCCACGGCCCAGAAGGGCAGCGTCAGGACAAACTGGAGGTCGGTGACGGCCAGGCCCATGACAAAGCAGTTTATAGAGGACTGTTTCTGCCGGTGCCGGGAGTGGAGCAGGTAGAGCGCCAGGGAGTTTCCCACAAGCCCCAGGGCGCACACCACGCTGTAGACCAGCGCCATCAGGACACGCACTGTCAGGCTGGAGGCGTCGCCCTGTAGCTCCATGATGGACTCGCGGCTGAGCAGGTGCAGCCAGCAGCGCAGGGAGAGGTTGGCGTGGTGACCGCCGCAGCAGTTGGCCAGTCCCCAGCCGTCGTCCAGGATGTCTTCGCCGCCGCCATCACACGACTCGGGGGACGGTGTCCGGAGGCCGCTGGCGTTCAACTGCTGTGTGATGGACTCCATCTCTCGCTGACCGGCACGCTCGGTCAACCACCCTTCACTTGCGCGCTCACTTTCACTCACTCACTCGCTAGCTCGCTCACTCACTCGCTCGCTCGCCGGCTAACTCACTCTCTTGCTCACTCTCTCTTTCACTCACTCTCTCACTCACTCACTTGCTCACTCTCTCTTTCTCTCTCTCTCTTTCACTCACTCACTCTCTTGCTCACTCTCTCTCTTTCACTCACTCTCTCACTCACTCTCTCTTTCTCTCTCTCTTTCACTCACTCACTCACTCACTCTCTTTCTCTCTCTCTTTCACTCACTCACTCACTCACTTATTCAGTCCCATGGCTTCTTGAGGTGAGTTGTGATGGTTCCTCATTAGAGTCACTTCTTCGTGTGCGGGGTGATGTCTAAAATGTCCCCACGCACACTAAACAGTCCCAAGCTCTTAAGCGGCACCAGAGAGCTTTTCTATCTTCAAAAAGTGTTTCTCCTGGGTATATACAGACGCCTTGCCTCCTCCACCAAGCGTATCTTCACACACACGCTATCTCCTCACTGGGGCTCGGACGCGCAACACATTGCTTTATACGCGCCTGCCGTGCACGCGCAAAGCTCAGGCTCGCAACCCCCCCCCCCACCTCCCCCCTCCCTATTCCTCCGCTGGCTGTGTGTGGAGCGGCCGGGGAGCCTATCCCGAGATAGTGTGGGGAAATATCGGCGCTCATTGGTAAAGGACATTTAATACATTCTGACGGTGAATGCTAATCTTGTTTGCAGCTGGTGTGTGTAGGCGTCTACTTCACATTCTCCGAGAGCGCGCGCGTAAAAGGCACCATGGAGAGATACAAAACTGTTAAATTGATTGCACTCTGCTCCGCTAGTTACGTGGCTAATTTGTAAGGGGGGAGTTTTATGGTTTTCGAGTTCATTATTGCGGTTGTTAAAGGCAGTCACCCCATTAAAGAACCGCTTTCCTGTGGAGAAATCGACAATGGGCTGTCAGAGAAAGAAGAGCAGGTGTTGTCTCATTCACAGTACTGCTGAACCGTGTGTTCCGCTCCCCCCTGACATCGAGCTCAGCGGAGAGGAGAACGAGGAGAGACGCTCACAGAGCGACAGTAACTAAAACGTGTCACCGGAGCACAGGGTGACATGTGATCTATTTTCAAATGGGCAGAGAAGACAATTCCATCTGCCTGTTCCCATTAGCCGTTTTTCCATCAAGTCCCCGGAGAAAGGAGTGCGATCCATGCTTCTGAGAAGTGTGAATGTGATCAAGCTGTCATATTATATTCACGAGCAGCGCGTTTTCCCCCGACAGACTGTCTCCCGCATCTCTGTCTTCTGAAGGCGAGGAATGAGGTCACTAACCTGACTCCCCAGGCTGCTCATTTGATACCAAAAGTAGAAAATATTTATATATATAAAGATAGATTTTTGGGGGGGCTTCCAGGCTATGGGGTCACCGCAGAGACAGCAAATCGTTCTCAAAACTTTGTGTGCAAAAAGTGTCTTAATTGTGGCTGATGTTATATAGTAAACTACAGTAGGAGAATAAAACAATTAAAAGTGGTGGACACGCATCCTAACCAGTGAAATCATGCAATGAACGTAGGCCTACTGTAGTATGCATGGATTAATGAGTAAGAGGGTGGGTGGTTGAATGAGTGAGTGTCTGAATGAGTGAGTGTATGCATGTGAGCCAGTAAATGAATGAATGAATGACCAACAAGAAAAAGGAAGACTTAGATCTCTGATCTGAAGTTCACCCCAAGAGAGAGGAACCCCACTTCCATTATTGGTAAAATTTATTGAAATAAAAGTTTCTTTCTGACTGTAAATGAAAAGCAGTTTCTGGATCGGTGGAGGACTCCGATACTGAGGTTTATTTTATGTACAGTATGCATAATATGATATCTGAATGACAGTTCAGAGTCCAACCATACGCCCAGATGTTTGGTTTGATCAGCTTTATGTAGTGGTGTGCCATCAAGGCAGGAAATAATAAATGTGGAAGCAATAGATTTGAATTTTAACATTTGGCATGTACCAAAAATCATAATGTGAGATTTCATTTTATTAAGTAATAATTTATTAACTACCAGCCAGTGTTGTAAAATGTTAAAAACCGATTGTAACGCTGATTGAATGTGTGTTAATTTGGTTTTGGATGTATATAACACTATCGTCTGCATAAAGAGGAACACACTCAGACCTACATCACTTGTCCTGTTTTGTGTCCTGTCCTTTTATTGTTCTGTGATTATGTGCACTTTATTCTGTTTTTTGTTTTAGTTTATGTTATATATTGTACAGCACTTTGGTGCAACTTCGGTTGATTTTAAACGTGCTTTATAAATAAAGTTGACCTTAACCTTGACCAGATTGAGGGGATATCGTTACTAAAGATGTTGTACCAACATATCTGATTTGTTTCCTTGAATAACAACACACTGTTTCCTGTTATGTAGATAGGAACTGAACCAACGTAGAGCGGAACGTGACAGACCAACAGAGTGAAGTTTATCAAGTAGCAAGTAGTAGTGGTCAACTAGGTCAAAGGCCTTAGTCAAATCAATGAAAATTGCACCTGTTAATTTGCTTAGTCATTGGTTAAGGTGAATTTATCATTTGTAAGTTTTAATAAGGCAGTGGTTGTGGAGTGATTAGACCAAAAACCATGCAGCGGTTGTCCCTGTGTTCCCTGACTTTGGGCCTTACAGCTATAGGCCTACATCTTATTTTTGCTCTGTTTTATTTGGGCCTATAAGATACTAGCCTCTGATGCTTTGCATGCACTGGATGACTGTCCCAATTTTTTATTTTTTATTGTAAGCCTACTGTTCGTTGAGTCCGAGAGTCGTTCTTTTGAATAAGAAAAGTAAAAAATGTATTAGCCTTGGTTTGAAAGGTGATTTCATTGTTCCCAGATATTTTAAGCAAATGACCTGTTCCAATGCTATTGGTCTAGGCTATAAAACTATAGAATGTCATTAATTGCTACAAGAACATTAAATTGTCATGGTGTGGGAGTACAATAACGGGGAGACGGTAGACGTAAGGCGAGTCGAGTCTAGCTATTTACTCTCGCATAAAAAACAACTAAAGTTACAGCGCAGTCGAGGTAACAACAAAGTAGCGAGTATAAACAACGTCTCCTCTCTCGTAGCCTAGCAACCCAGAAAGTATCCACATCTGACATTTATCTACATTTGAACTAGCTGTTAGTTCTCGTTCTGAATTCCTAACTCTCTGGTGAATGTCTCAATACTATGCAAATGTGTATCCACCACAATGGCATCGTTTTAAAGCCTCCTCCTTTCAGCCTATATGGATGTTTGGATTGGATTTACTGCAGTGCAAAACGCACCTGGTATAGGCCTATAGGCTAAATTAAATTATTTTTGGGATCTAACCAGAAGTGCCAAGAAGTGCTAGTTGGGTATTCACAGAAATAAATGATATAGCTATGGGCTACAGCCTACAATTGACATGGCACTGTCTTATTTTAATTAGGAATATTGAACCCTTAAAATGTGTTGTGAGTAAGCCTATGCAAATGTAACAAAGACTGAAATCATAAATAGGATAAGAATCCATAATCATTTGCATTATTGATTAAAAATGACTTCTACGCTATAAGACACTATTCCGACACTATATCACTTGCGCACCAAATTCACTTAGCGTTTTTAGTCTGTTAAATCCTCAATTTGGTACCCGGATTCCTGTTATCTTTCAGCATTCCGAAGACACCTCTGCTTTGTGAAATCTGTAGACCTACCGTAGGCTTAAGTGATGTTTAGCCATAATGACATCCATAGTGGCCATCCAAACATCGCAATGGACGATGACATCGACATTAACGAAGGTCTAGTTGTTCATCCCGATGTTGTTCTATGGTACGTTTCCTTTAACCATCTTGCACTGTGTAGTGAATCATGTAATGTTTATCATGCAAACCAGATAAATGTCCCCCCCCCCTTAGTCCATGAGCAGTGAAAGCAGTCAGGACGAGATGCAGCCGGACGAGACGCCCACCTCAGTCCAGCTGTCCACCAGCCTCCAGACACAGTGGACGCCCACAGTTCAGTCCCACAGTCCCACAAGCTGTCTACCAGCCAAAACTATGGCACATACATCAACATAATTCGGGACTCATCCTTTGACTCAGAGAAAGCAGACTTGACAAACGCCATAATCGCCAGCTTGGAAGAGCATACGTGAGTATTATGCGTACGTTATGTATCTGTCTTTGCCTATAGATAGAAGTCATGTAACATTCACACTTTTTTTTTTTACTGAAATAAGAATAGATTTCAGTGTGTTTATTGTAACACAACACATTCTGAATGAATTTGTACTTATAATTACTTGTATCAAACTTATATGATAATAATATAATAATATAATAATATTTACAGACAGCCAAAAGAAGAAGTGCCTATCAGTCACATACTAAAGGAACTGGCACAGAAGATCAGCAACAGAAGTTCCAAGTTCAATGTGAACCGCAGTAGCGTGCTTGACGGCGCTATCCGGGGCTTCCGACGACTGACCTATGACCCAAACAACACCATGGTTATTACGTTTTCAGACGACAAGGGAGCAAGTGAGGAGGCGATCGATCTTGGAGGGCCCAGAAGGGAGTTCCTCCGTCTGCTCTTGGAAGAAATAGCCAGATCACCAATGTTCGAGGGGCAAGAAGGCCATCTAAACTTGGCCCTGGACTCAACAGGTTTGTGTACTTATGTCATCTAAATGTTGTAGAATTGTTTACACCATTCCAAGTGACTCCAACCAACCGGTTTCTTTCTTCCTATAGCCGTACGTGATGATCGTTATTTCATCGCCGGGCGAGCCGTAGCTCTGAGCCTGGTCCATGGAGGCCCAACCCCCGCCCTTCTTCTCCAAGACGTTGTTTACGTGCGTTTCAGAGGGACCCGAAATGGCCAACCCGGTGCTGGATGACGTTGCCGATTCTGAGCTGCGTGTAATGCTGGAAAAGGTTTGTCGGAAATATTCAGTTGAATTATCTATGATGGTTATGAATAAATCATATCCCAGGTTTGCTGTGGTCATTGATTGCTGTTTAGTCCCCAGGAGTGAAGTAGTGTTAGGACATCACAAGTAGTGGCAAATTATATATTTGTTGGAGCCTGAACTTACAGAGGAAATATTACAGCGAAGAGAGGCTGCAGCCTCCTCTTGCTCTCCTCTCCTGTTATTGCAAAGTGGTCAATCAATTGATTGACTGCAAGCTGTCAATCAATCCAAAGCCCCCCCCCCCCCCCCCCTTCAACTGTTTGTAGTTTCCGTAGGTTCTTTTCCTGAACCTTGGTGATGCTGCAAAGTTCAGGAAGTGAATATTTTGTAAACATGGTTTGTTTAAACTGAGCTAGTATAGTATAGAAAACCAGACTAATTTACATGTTTTAACGAAGGTCTAGTTGTTCATCCCGATGTTGTTCTATGGTACAATGTTTCCTTTAACCATCTTGCACTGTGTAGTGAATCATGTAATGTTTATCACGCAAACCAGATAAATGTCACCCCCCCTTAGTCCATGAGCAGTGAAAGCAGTGAGGACTAGATGCAGCCGGACGAGACGCCCACCTCAGTCCAGCTGTCCACCAGCCTCCAGCCACAGTGGACGCCCACAGTCCAGACGTCAGTCCCACAGTCCCACAAGCTGTCTACCAGCCAAAACTATGGCACATACATACATCAACCTAATTCAGGACTCATTCTTCGAAACAGAGAAAGCAGACTTGACAAACGCCATAATCGCCAGCTTGGAAGAGCATACGTGAGTATTATGCGTACGTTATGTATCTGTCTTTGCCTATAGATAGAAGTCATGTAACATTCACTTTTTTTTTTTTTTTTACTGAAATAAGAATAGATTTCAGTGTGTTTATTGTAACACGACACATTCTGAATGAATTTGTACTTATAATTACTTGTATAAAACTTATATGATAATAATATAATATAATAATATTTACAGACAGCCAAAAGAAGAAGTGCCTATCAGTCACATACTAAAGGAACTGGCACAGAAGATCAGCAACAGAAGTTCCAAGTTCAATGTGAACCGCAGTAGCGTGCTTGACGGCGCTATCCGGGGCTTCCGACGACTGACCTATGACCCAAACAACGCCATGGTTATTACGTTTTCAGACGACAAGGGAGCCAGTGAGGAGGCGATCGATCTTGGAGGGCCCAGAAGGGAGTTCCTCCGTCTGCTCTTGGAAGAAATAGCCAGATCACCAATGTTCGAGGGGCAAGAAGGCCATCTAAACTTGGCCACTGGACTCAACAGGTTTGTGTACTTATGTCATCTAAATGTTGTAGAATTGTTTGCACCATTCCAAGTGACACCAACTGGTTCTTTCTTCCTATAGCTGTACGTGATGATCGTTATTTCATCGACGGGCGAGCCGTGGCTGTGAGCCTGGTCTATGGAGGCCCAACCCCGCCCTTATTCTCCAAGACGTTGTTTACGAGTGTTTCAGAGGGACCTGAAGTGGCCAACCCGGTGCTGGATCACATTGCCGATCCTGAGCTGCGTGATCGGGTTTTCCCCTCGGCCGTCCCTGGAGTTTCTTCATGGTGGTGGCAAATTTCCCATCGCAAACACATGCATAAACTGCCTCCGGTTGCCTTTGCATGCTATTTATAACTCATTTAAAGAAGCCATGGTGTTTGCACTAGGCAACACCCAAGGGTTTGGAAAAGCTTTTTAGCAATGGTTATGTTTGAGTGTGTGGATGTGGGTGT
The DNA here is from genome assembly GCF_949987555.1 of Borostomias antarcticus. Classification (NCBI taxonomy): domain Eukaryota; kingdom Metazoa; phylum Chordata; class Actinopteri; order Stomiiformes; family Stomiidae; genus Borostomias; species Borostomias antarcticus. Next base: position 6,236,608 of record NC_140259.1, on the reverse strand, counting down.
GTGTTCTCCCCCGGCCTAAATGTTAATTCAGGATAACAGCAGATTGTGACTTATCTGACTTTGTGCCACTGTCAGCCTTAAATTAGACTATTTTGTTCTGTTAATTGGGCCTAAACTAGGCTACTAGTCTCTGTTGCTTGGCATGCACTGGATCATTGTTCCTTTTTTTTGTTTTTGTTTTGTTTGATAGGTGATTTTATTGTTCCCAGATATTTGAACCAAGGTCTGACTGTGGCCTGCGGTGCTTAGCTAGAAGTACTGTAGACGAAGTGAAATTGTACGCATCTTTTGTATGTGTACAATAATATTAAAGCACTTAAAGTACTGCTATTTAATGTTGTGCTTGTACAATAATGTTAAAGCACTTAAGTTATTTAATAACATAACTAATAATAAAGGATGTAATGGATGTTTGTAGATAGATAGATCGCCATCTTTCACACACTAGTATTATAATTTCCCTCTAATCAGTCACCCACTCTGGCAGAGATCATGGGGAACTATCCTCGTCAGTCAGTAAATTTAATCACTAACATTGAATGGATTTGTATATACCCTGACTGACGTGTGCATTTATCTAATCACCCTTGTATTGCCCTGTTGGTGTTTGACAAGATGTTTCCGGAGAAGGCAGATCTCTTTCTTCGCAAATGGGATGCGAGTCGCTTTTCATGAAAGAAGTCGCCAGGGGGGTCTGGAAAGTCGCTAAATCTAGCGACAAAGTCGCTAAGTTGGCATCGCTGATTGGGATATAACAATAGCAAGATACGTTATAAATCTCTTGCATGACGTATACATAGTAACATGTTGCATGCACTTTGTTTGCTTCAGCCAGGAACGAGCTTCAACGACCTGCTACAAACCGCTGACCGCCCCTGCAGTGATGCAACCTCGCCTGGTGTGCATAGGACATCCCACCACCACAGCACAGTATGTCATCGTGGCACCGAAGGATGCAGTTGTAATTCCACTTCAGGACGAGGGCCTCACCTGTGGTCTGGACAAACCTTTTAAGCTTTACTGGGTTTGCAACCTTTTTCATTTCATTTTAAACCTTTATTTATGCTCGAGAGGCACTGAGGTTGCCCTCATTTACAGTGACGACGAGGGAACAAAACATAAACAACGACCACAACAACAAAAGGACAGAGACACGGGAAGGTATACAAAAACAGTAACTAAATGAATAAAATTAATATAAAAATAGTTTAAAAAAAAAATAAAAAAAAAGTTGAAGATATACTAAAACAATTACAGACATATGTACAATGGTGCATAATCATGGACTTGAACTTTAAAAATACACGCCTTCACTGTCAAGTGCTTCAGAGACGGACATGGACTGTAGTTATGACTGTACTACTGATGTAAACACTAGTTTGTGTTCGGATTTCCAAGATTAAAAAGACTGTGCGGCAACTTTTGTTGCCAAAACATATTCTGCGTCTAATTCGACGTTTACCGATGTTCAGAAATGTATTACCTGCACCAAAGAGTTACTTGAGAAAACATTGGATTGTTTACAAGAAAAATATTCTTAGGTTATAGAGGGGACACAGCCAGAAAGCACGGAAGGTCGTCACAAGTACTTTCTGCAGACACTAGTGAGTTCATCCCAATTTCCGAAACAGTTAAGTTTCTTTTCAGGAATGAGCATATGCAGGCATTTTACAGGCAGTCTTTTGATAGTCAGGATGGTAAAGTGTATGATTATTCTGACGGGTTACATTTCACAACACATGGCCCGTGTCCGAAATGCCTGCTACCTGCTATATAGCAGGCGAGAAGTAGCATGCTACTTCAAAAATGTGCCTGCTACCTCTCGCCTGCTATTCTCGCCTTCTACCTCGCCTGCTATATTGTCGGAAAAGACGGCGAAAAACGTAGCAAAGTCCAGAGCATGCTATTCCGGATGCTACGTCACTGTTCAGCAAAATTTTCAGGACAGCTGTCATGGCCGACGCCAGTGAGCAGTGCATTAGCATTGTTAAGTACCTTCCATCAAATCACGATTCTGTGAAATATATCGTTTCGAAAAATTATTTCTTTATCCAGGCATCTTAGTTTTAACGGTTTCATTATAGCGAAGCAGGTCATATTTGCTCGTATGTGGTATTTATTTTGTTCACAAGTTCAGGTACGATATATTTGACAGAATATAACCAGAATATAAACTAACCACAGGTTCGAGGTCTGGGTAACTGAGCGCCTTTTCGCCTCAGCGTAACGACGTAATCCACACATTCCCGTCACCTGACTCAAGTAGCATGCTACATTTTTCTCGCCTGCTATATCGTTTTCTGGAGTAGTAGGTACAATATAGCATGCTACTTATCGCCTGCTATATAGCAGGTAGCAGGCATTTCGGACACGGCCATGAACGTTACAAGAACCATCCTAGCGCCTTACAAATTCAGTTATACTTTGATGATTTGGAAACAACAAATCCATTAGGGTCAAAGACCAAAATACACAGGATGGGGGCTGTTTATTTTTGTATTAGAAACTTACCTGCCAAATTTAACTCTGTCTTCTGTTCAATTTGATCGATAAAGAGACATATGGCTTCAAAAAAATATTTGCACCGTTACTAGATGATTTGAAATTACTAGAGACCATGGGAGTTCAGGTTAGCATTGGAGGCCATGAGATATATATAACAATATGCGTTTTGACTGCGGACAATCTTGGCTGCCATTCACTCGGGGGCTTTGTTGAAAGCTTTTCTGCAAACAAATGTCATTTTTGCATGGTTGATAAACAGATGGCACAAAAAGAGTTTGATTATGCTAAAATTGAGTTACGTAACAAAGAAAATTACCAGCTGCATTTTGCTCTAGAAAATCCCTCTGCCACTGGTGTTAAGGGGGATTCATGCCTTAATTCTCTCAAGTATTTCCACATCACTGAACATGTTTGTGTTGATGTGATGCAAGACATACTGGAAGGCGTAGCTCCACTTGAAGTTAAGCTAATGTTAATGCAACATTTCACATATGTGGAAAAGCTCTTCACTTTGGAGCAATTAAATGATCAGATTACAAGCTTTGACTATGGTTACACTAATGGTAAGAGCAAACCTAGCATCATACTTAACTTGAGAACAGGAGAAAACCCTGTAAAACAAACACAGTCAAATGTGGTGCCTAATTCTATTTTTGCCTTTACTTATTGGAGATTTTGTGAGCGAAGAAAGTCAACACTGGCAATTGTTCCTTCTGCTTAGAAACATATGTGACATTGCTTTTGCCCCGGTAATAACCAAAGGAATGGCCCTTTATTTAAAACAGCTTACCATTGATCATCATCATTTATTTAAGATTCTTTACCCAGAAAGATATGGAGGTAGATTTATAACTACTAACAATTAAAAAGCAAACAGTCATTGAGTGAAGATTTCTTTAATTATATTTCCAGGCGAAAGAGACAGAGAAAAACAACCCCTTATCAATGGACAGACCGGGTTGAAATTTGTCGGCAGCTTTATCTCAACAGACAGCAGTCGGAACTGGAGAGGGCACCGCGTTAGCACAATGTACCCTAACGGGGGGCTCACACGCTTGCGTTTGATGCGTCAACTTTGACGGATGCCATTCACTTTCAATGGCTGCAGCCGAATGGCATTCTGGTTCCGTTGTTGTCCCAGTGCGTTGCCTGAGTTGCTAGCGTCGAAAGTTAAAACATTTTCAACTTTCAGATGCGTTGCCGGAGCTGCCGACCAATCAGATGCCTTGACGGAGAAAGACGTCATCGCAAGGCGGGATTTTCACATTTTTCGATACCAAGATGGAGGACAATCGCTGTTTGAATTGTTTGTTTTCAGGATAGGATGTACCCAATACCTGCGGGCACCACGTTTACGTTGCCTCAACCACAATGCATAAACGATCGCCACACGTTCGACCAGATTAGCATCCATGACAGCACTAAACGAAAAGCCGGGTGGGTTTTCAAAATAGTGCGCGCTAGCAGGTTCAGAGAATATACTCGGCTGTTGCGAGCGCAGTTTTGGACAATGTGATTGGTTGTTGTTGCGTGCGGCAGCGAAAGTGAATGGCATCCGTCAAAGTTGACGCATCAAACGCAAGCGTGTGAGCCCCCCGTAACACAGGGGGGTGCTGATTGCTAATCAAGCTTAAAGATCAACTATTATCTGGAATGTAATGCTGACTTTCTAGTCAGCTGATATGCTAACGTTAACATGCTATTGCCCATTCTAAATACTCCCAAAGCTAGTTCAACGTCATGATCCTATTCAATGCCGACAGCTCTGGTAAACAGGTTTAGCTGACGTTAGTTAGCCTAACGTAAAGATAGAGAGAACCAGCTCACAACACATCGTTACTCACAAATCAATACAAGTCTTTCCCAGTTACAGTAGGCTACCGATCATCTGGTTGATGTTAAAATGGCAAACGTAATGTCATTCACACCAGATAGCGGCTAGCAAAAGTTATTCAGCAGACCGGCGTACCCTTGATAACTTTTCAAACAACCTCCACTTCCAGCCTAGAATGATTGGCAGTCACCGGCCAATCAGATAGCGCCTTATAATCAGCTAATGAATATTACGAGTTACGAATCGAGACGGCCAAACAGGGAAATGTTTCTCTCAAAAATACATACCTAAATCCAAGCAGAGCAAGCGTGTCTTGCCAGTTTGCAAGCAAAGCGTTTGGGGTGTTTGCGTGCGGATTCTCTTTGCATATGTACGAAGAGGGGTGTTGAGCACGAATCGAAAGATGTTTGCGGGTGTATAGCAAAACACGGTTCACGAATGGAGAGATATTTGCGGGTCGATAGCAAAACACGCTTGCGTGTGGATCTGTTTATGCACGTATGACAAGGGGGTTTTGCGCGTGGATCTGTTCACGCACGCATGAATTCTTTTTACGACACACGACTTGAGAGATGTGTGCGGATGGATAGCAAAACACGGTTGCGTATTATACTTTCGTACGTGTGTATTTATGATATAAATCTACCTCCATAGAAAGAAACCTGATACCGAAGCATCACTTCATGATACACTATTGGTGACTGATGATCCAAGCCGGCCCTCTGGTCAGATTATGGTGTATGTGATTTGAGGGAAAGCATGGCCCTTTAAAAAGGCAAGCTCAACTTGTATGCAACTTTATAAATATCTCAAAGACTGAGATTTTGGCTTATAAAGATCAAGTCTCAAGCATGTACACATGGAAATTGGGTGACCCACTTAAAAAACATTTGACTGACAACTACTACTCAAGTTGGTAGTCTGGTGAACTGTGATGTGTTTATTGATATTTTAGAAAATTGCAGCACATGGACATGTTTTGAGCATTTTCAGTACAGTTACTGTGGCCAATTGTGTTTCTGTACATGGTCACTCCTACAGACCTGGTTCTGTTCTTCCTTTAAAATGTGATTTGGACAGAGAACGAGGTGTTATTATTTTTAAGAATTCTGAATGTTTTTTATTTTTATGGCACGTACGTAGTTGAAAAGACAAATTAATTTGAAATTATACAACTTAAAGATGCAGCTGATCTTTTGCCCCTTGATTTACTTACACGTGATTGTGAATTCCACCTAATCTCAAAGTACAAATTTATTTTTTAAATATATGTAAAGTAACTAGAAAATGCAAATGTACTGAAATGAAAATGTAATGTAAATAGAAAATGTAATGTAATTGAAAGAATTCACAAATAAATGGACATCAGGGGATGGAGCAGAGACAAAGTGTGGAGGGGGGATGATTTTCAGGGGAGGGAGCAGAGACAAAGTGTGGAGGGGGGATGATTTTCAGGGGAGGGAGCAGAGATTCTCAGTGGTGTAGGTGAAGGGGTTCAGTGGTATGTGTCCAGGTTTCAATGCGCCTGCCCTAAACGGCGTCCCATAGATTCACAATGTTTTTGTCTGAGACATTAATCACGTTATTAATTAACATCCGACTCAACTCTCTGCCTCCTCTATCTCTGTCTCTTTGCCCCCTCCTCTCTCTCCTCCTCCTCTCTCTCTCCTCTCTCTCTCTCTGCCCTCCTCTCTCTGCGTTCTCCCCCTTTCTCTCTCTCTGCCCCCTCCTCCTCTTTCTCCCTGCCCCTACTCCTCTCTTTCCCTCTGTCCCCTCCTTTCTTTCTCTACCCTCCTCTCTCTCTGCTCCCCTCTCTCTCTCTCTCCTCCTCTCTCTCAGAATGTCAGTGCTGGCTGATTCCTTGGAGAGATCAGTCCAGCTGTCTCTCTAGGAAGTGCAGCCACTGTTCTATAATGGATGCCTGACGTTTGACTTGAGAACGGGGGAGACCTGCAGAACTGTGTCTCTGTGACCCGACAGGAAAACTGTTACGGTTCTGAGCTCAGGGAACCCAACAGTAGAACCCCACGACAACAGATGATGCTTCAACAAAGGTTTTACTTTTCATGTAAAAAAAACAAAACGTGAAAACAAGGTTTTAAAACGCACACTCGGCGGGTGGGTGGTCTCGGGCCAGCGAGGCGGCTACCCAAGGTCGCTGGACTGAGAGGCAACAGCTTCCTAAATCGTTGAACAGTGCGGAAGGCGGTTTAGCCAGATAATTTCACGGGGCTCGAACTGCTCGACTCAAGAGGCAGGGAGAGAGCTGGGGGGAAAAGTTTGAAGGCAAGCAGCAGCCACCGGAGAGGGGAAAACGGGCGTGAAGTGACTTGAAAATCACAAAAGAGAGGCGATATGAAAAGCACTGGTGCTAGTTTGTCTATATTTTACCACAGCTTATGGCAAGAACTGAGACGAGACGAGGAGAGTGTAGACTGGGTTCTTCACAGGAGATGAGGAGCACGTGTGGCGATGAGGAGGAGCGCACCAGGCCTAACCCAACCTCCACAACCCCCACACAGCCTCCACAGCCCCCACACAGCCTCCATAACCCTCACACAGCCTCCACAACCCCCACACAGCCTCCTCAACCCCCACACAGCCTCCACAACCCCCACACAGCCTCCACAACCCCCATACAGCATCCACAGCCCCCACACAGCCTCCACAACCCCCACACAGCCTCCACAACCCCCACACAGCCTCCACAACCCCCATACAGCATCCACAGCCCCCACACAGCCTCCATAACCCTCACACAGCCTCCACAACCCCCACACAGCCTCCTCAACCCCCACACAGCCTCCACAACCCCCATACAGCCTCCACAACCCCCACAAAGCCTCCTCAACCCTCACAGCCTCCACAACCCCCACACAGCCTCCACAACCCCCACACAGCCTCCACAACCCCCACACAACCTCCACAACCCCCAAACAGCCTCCACAACCCCCACACAGCCTCCACAACCCTCACAGCCTACGCACCTCTACAACCTCCACACAACCTCCAAAACCCCCACAACCCCCCCCACCTCCATAACCTCTACAACCCCCACACAGCCTCCACAACCCCCACGCAGTCCCAATGCAGTCACAGACAGGGAACAGAACAAGGCTAGCAAGGGGCAGAGGCAGAAGGAGTGACAGAAATTAGTATTTTCACAGTGTGCATGTGCGTATGCTAGGCTGCTAGAGGGTTTTGCATCATAGGGAATGAAAGTTTGAATACACACATGCCAACAGCCAGAGGACGTTATTAACCCAGCATGCGAAGCGGCGACAGCAGCGCAGAATGTGACATTAATTGAGGGATTATGTATAACGCACGCCGTCTCCCGCCTCGATACACCAGGATGAACACACATCTGTCTCTCCTTTATCATTATTAAATATATCATAAGATCCTTTCTAGCTCTCCTATTGGTCACGTTACACTCCTCAAAGAGAAGGCGCCATAAGCACACATACATAAACGTAATGTGTGTGGATATGCCTGTGCGTGTGGATGTGGATATGCCACGCATGGTCCAAATCACTGTAATTTTAATTTAATTAAGAACACTAAAATCAATAGAATCTGTGAACAGAAATACAATGTACATCCATGAAACTACTTTTACTCCATTAACCCCCCCTCCCCCCCATAAGAAATAGTTTACTCCACATTCACATACACCAAAGAGCCATCATGAAGCTCAGCTGAAAGTCTAGCAATCGCCAGCATGGCCCCACCACCCCAAAGCAACACTGGTCACTGGGCTGAGTTTCCCAGAGGCATCGTAGCGCTACGTTCATCGTAGCGCTATGATGAACGCCATAGCTTACGATGAACGTAGCGCTACGATGCCTCTGGGAAACTCAGCTCTGGTTCCCAGAAATGAAAAAACAGAGAGAAAAAAGAATTCTGGACAACAATTGCTTACAAAGTTTTCGTCAAGTTTAGGAAAGGAGGAGGACCACTGAGTACCACATTAGCTAGCGAATCAAGCACGTAGGCTACGCTAACAGCCACTTAGCTAGCAAAACACCGGGTCTAGGTTAATTGTTTAGTAGGGTAATGCAAATTTGTATTACTATAGAATAATTCATGAGATACTTTGAATCTGAAACATGGCTTGTAGGTCATTACTTTATAAAAGAAAGTAAAGCCATCAGCTCGGAATGATACCATTGATTGTGAACACCGAACGTCCGTGAGCGTCGTGAATGTCCATGAGCCTCGTGAGTGTCGGTGGCTCAAATTGGTGCGGCGTGTTGCGCTCGTTGGCTACATTGGAGAATTTTGGGGATGAGTCAGGACATCTGAGCATGTCTAATCGGCATCTGAGTGAGTGGGCACATCAGGAAAAGAGAGATCACTCTGACCGGCTTACAGAAATCACGGAAGTGACGAAAGCAAACAAATTGAGACACTGTGATATTAAATATGGCTACCGTTGAGGGAGGAAAATAGCACAAAATCTTTCAAAATAATCATTACAAATGTGTAAAATCTGTGGAATACAGGGATTGGATGGCCCTAAGTAGGGACCCCTTCACCCCATACTCCCGCATAACCCTCCACAAGACCTCTCGAGGGACCCGGTCCTAAGCCTTCTCCAAGTCCACAAAACACATGTAGACAGGTTGGGCAAACTCCCAAGCCCCCTCCAAGATCCTTGCAAGAGTGAAGAGCTGGTCGGTGGTTCCATGACCAGGACGAAATCCGCATTGTTCCTCTTCGATCTGAGGTTCGACTATCGGCCGGACCCTCCTTTCCAGCACCTTGGAGTACACTTTCCCTGGGAGGCTGAGTAATGTGATGCCTCTATAATTGGCACACACCCTATGGTCCCCTTTTTTTAATATTGGGACCACCACCCCAGTCTGCCACTCCTTTGGCACTGACCTGGACTTCCACGCAATGTAAAAGAGGCATGTCAACCAAGACAGCCCCTCAACACCAAGCGCCTTCAGCATTTCTGGACGGATCTCATCAGTCCCTGGGGCTTTGCCACTGTGGAGTTGTTTGACTACCTCAGTGACCTCCTGCAGGGAAATTGACGATGACCCCCCATCATCTTCTGGCTCTGCCTCGATTGTAGAGGGTGGATTAGTCGGGTTCAGGAGTTCCTCAAAGTGCTCCTTCCAACCCTCAACAACCTCCTCAGGTGAGGTCAGCAGTGTCCCTTCCTGCTTTGCCTTAGTCACGGCCGAATCCGCAGCCCTCCGGCCCAGTCGATATCCTGCAACTGCTTCTGGAGTCCCCCGGGCTAACATATCCCGGAAGGCCTCCTTCTTCAGTCGGACGGCTTCCCTGACCACCGCTGTCCACCACAGAGTCCGAGAGTTACCGCCCCTTGAGGTACCTATGGCCCTCAGGCCACAGCTCCCAGCCGCAAATACATATCCGGTGTACTACATATCTGGTGTTTATATAATGATTTGACCTATTTTTGACCTTCAAATGCTAGATGGCATTTGAAGGTCACCCCGGCTACATTTGTTTATTAACCCTCCTAGATGACAAATCCATTGAGAAACGGACCTTTGCATCCACGGTCACGGAAGTGCCACAGATGACCCAACTAACAAACTGAAGGCGCACCACACATGCTTTCTGCAGACTGCCCAAGGCGCTATTCATGCTGCTCGCAAACGTTAGTACATCTGCCCCATGGTGTGTTCAAGTGAAACTTGTCGGCTCTGAAACAGGTGACGCGAGGTGACAGCAAACTGAAACAAAGGTTGGTTTCATTTGTCTCTGTCCCTGACTCCCATTTGAAACAACAAATCGGCTTAAAATAGCTTCTAAGAGACATTTTCCATGGAGACACAAATAAGCTTATCTGGGTTAGTTTGGCGGCGCCTGGCGGGGCTCCTTTTGCAGATTAAACCGCAGCTGAACGAGGGTCGCCATGTGGTGCTTTTGTGTCACTCTGCTTCACCTCACCACCTCCGCCTCTCTGGAGATGACGGTGTGAAGAGAAGATAAAGGGGGGACAGATGGACGACTGCAATCAAAGAGGAGTCTGCAGAGACGTCAGAGTGCTTAGACACTCTCCTCATGATTAAAGCCACAGTGAACAACCTCAACAGAGAGGAGAAGAGAGGAGATCGATTACGTCAATCTAATACTGTACCTAGCCTTATTTGCACTATGATGATATGATATTGGTTTATTTCCTGTGTCATGCACCAAAAGGTGCCCAGTCCACATGGGCTTACAAGACACATTAATACAGTAAATTACATGTACTATAAATCCATAGAATAAAAACGTAACAAAATAAAGAATCCATTTTCTCAAACTCAGTTCATACATACAAAGTAGTCTGTCTTTTTTCCCATGCTTTACAAATGAACTCCGCCAAGCGGAAAGTACCTTTCCTAAAGCATATATCAAGTCTTTTATAATCCTCTAGCCAGAAAAAATCATCACAAATAGATGACATTTTATGAAAAAATACATCTCGTATTTCAGCATAGAAAAGAAAGTGGATTTCATTTTCGATTTCCTTCAAATCACATAATAAACATAATCTTTCAGCTTCAGGAGTACCGACAAATCGACCAGTTTCTATGGGCAGAGGCAATGTTCCAGAATGGAGCTGTGCACAGAAAGATCTTTGGTCTTTTGATAAGTTGTGTGTAACATAAGGTTCTGGACTGTAATTATTTTTAATAAGACAAAAAGTTCTTAGTTTAGGTTTGTACCATATATCAACAGACCAGCTTTCTTTATATTTAAGAAACATCGGATTCTGCATATCTGAAATATTACATCGTAATCTATTTAAATAAATAAATGCTGAATTATTTGTAAAGAATAAAGATTTTACTTCGCTGATCCAAGGGAAACCATTGGCCATGTCCCAATTAAATATTATTTTAGTGATCCTGTGGTTTATAAGTCTATTCCAAAGTCGCAAGACCTCACATCTATGTCTAATATTAGGAGGGATACATCCAATATCTCCGTTAATAGCCAGGATCGGAGTGAGTTTATGGACTCCGAGAAATGATCGAATTGCTCTATTTTGAATAACGTCAGATCCTACATTTTTATGGAACCCCCACAAACAGGACATACACAAGATTGATATAATTGAGTGTAAGTGTGGTATCCTACTGACCCCAAGGCTCTACCAGCAGAATCAGTTAAAACTCGTATGCCTTCCTTGAAGGTCAAATGTTCGTCTAAAGTCAGGCCAAGATATTTATATTGTTCAGTATATAGCAGATCTATTGTCCCAAACTTAAAGGTTTCCTAAAATGAACAATTTGTGTTTTATCTTTGTCTACAACAAGTCTCCACTTCCAACACCAATCAGTTACAATATTAAGCATATTTTGCAAATCTTGTTCACATTCAGCTAGTAAAATTATATCATCAGCATACAAAAGTATACCTACAATCATATCATCAACTTTAATTCCCAACCTGGCGTTTCTGATCTTAAAGTCATTTACATATATGGAGAACAACTTTGTTGACAACACATCACCTTGCTTCACACCAAAATTTGTCGGAAACCATCCTGTTTTAAAGTCGTTCACCTGGACACAAGCAACAGGTGCCAAATAAAGAGCCTTAATAGCAGCGTAAAGTTTCCCATTCACACCAGATGTTAATAATCTATATTCAAGGAGCTCCCTGTTTACCCAGTCGAATGCTTTCTGAAAATCTATAAAACATGCATATGTTGATTAATTTCCTTGGAGTCTTGCTCTTATGCTCTTGCACGTGACTGAATAGATATGGTCAATACAAGATCTTGCTTTACGAAAGCCATTCTGTTCATCAACGAGTAGGCCAGACCTTTCAAGATGGTTTACAAGTCTGTTAATTAAAAGTGAAGAACACAGTTTACCTACATTGCTAATGAGACTTATGCCTCTATAGCTAAGTGGTAGTTTTGTGTCACTTTTGGATGACTTTGGAATAGGCTTTATAATACTTTTGTACCACATAGAAGGAACAATGCCACTATCAAAACATAATTGAAACAATTGATATAAACTTTGAAGTACCTCAGGTGATTTCAAAACTTCATTTGAAATTCCATCCATTCCGACAGCTTTTCTTAATTTGGCTTTTTCAACCACTTTCTTCACCTCCTCAATGGTTAAATTGACATTTAAATAAAAATTACAATTATAGTTTTCTGCATGCATCTCATCCTCCATTGCCTTCTTTAGGCTACTAATTTCTTCCAAAAAGCCATCATCAAATGAAGAATGGTTACATCCGGAAAACAAATCTGCAAAATCTTTCTCCCACTTTTGTAATACTACCCCTATGTGTGAACAGCACTCTCCATTCTCCAATGTTACATCCATAGGGATCTCTTTCTTCTTATTAGGGCCCAGTTTATTAATTTCATTCCAGAATGTTTGTGGGCTATAAGTATGCAGTTGCTCAATATATAATGACAGTCCTCGGTCAAACCTCCGCTTCACGGAAGATCCACCTCTGGCGAGAGCAGAGGTTTTGAATGAGATATTTGCAACTTGTGAACTCTGAAACTGAACTTTGAACATCATCGTTCGCACTGCAACGCTACTATCACTGTTCCAGCGGGAGCGCAGGCGCGCTGCCCCCTTCATCGAACCGAGCGACAGTCAGATCACGTGCCTCCTCCATTCTTCAAGCCGACCGGCCAACAGCTCCAGACACCATGCTTTCAAACACCGCTACTAAGGTTGTATCCAACAGTCTCCATTGATTGTGGTGTGAGATGCCAAAGTGTTGTTTAAGCTTAGAAGATTTAGGATAGGCTGTGATGACATCCATGACATCATTCTTTTCATTCCTGCTGTCTTCATATTGCCACATGTGTTTTTCCATCTATTATTGAATTGTGTTATAATATTAAAAAGGACATCAAAGATGCATGGTAGCACTCACCAATAAAAGATACACTGTCCATGTATCTTTTATTGGTGAGTGCTACCATGCATCTTTGATGTCCTTTTTAATATTATAACACAATTGTAGAAGCTAGCCCAACTTGTGATATTCCCACTATTTCTTTTTTTCTTTCTTTATTTCTTATTCTCCTCAGTCTTTTGGCCCTCAACTACTTCTTCATACTTTGTGCTAGAAACTTCATTCAAACTTTAAAATGTTCATCGTCTATAGCTGTTTCCCGGATGTATTCAGATTTTTGATATTTTTGTAAATAGTTTTTTAGTAATTTAACTTTTAATAGTAATTTTTGTGCCATTGAAACTGCTGGTGGAATGTTCAGTATCATTATGTTTTTAGAGTGCTGGCAGCTGTTGCTTTGAAAATATTCACACATTTTGTTAACTGCTGGCACTCCTACAGTTTTGAAAGCTCACACATATTATATATCAAAACATTCAGACAACTGTGCTGATTCGTACAATAAGTATCTAAGCTGTGCGACTTATAGTTTTCACGGTATGACGATTTGTTCGGCAACTGTGTTCCCCATTGAAATGTATGGCACCGCACTCTAACTTTTGAGCTGTTAATTTTGCATTTTTACCCTTTTTCTAACTTGTCGCTATGCCTTCAGTGTTAACAGCTCATACACATATTATATATCGAAATGTTCACACAACTGTGCTGATTCGTACAATGTAAGTATCTAAGCTGTGTGACTTAAGGTTTTCGCTGTGTGACAAGTTGATTTAAGATATTAAATCCATTTTCCTTCATATTTGTGATAACCGTGGTATAATCATACATTATACCGGTCATAGTCACCATTCTAACCCTAGAACACGCTACATATTTTAGTGCCCCATGTGAGGCTCAAACTATATCTAAGATTAATGTTACCCGCACAGATTGTTAATCAAAAGCATTAAGACATTTTGTGTGCATGGTGAAAACTCGACAGCTCTTGTCCCAGTAGATCGGTCGTATCCCTCCCCACTCAGTGAGGAGTGTTGTTGTGAAGTCGTTTTGAGACGAGGAAGTGCGAGTTTATGCAGCGTTTTATTTAATCATTCCTTGTAGCAAGTCGCAATTTGCCACCTCCCAGTTATAAACGAAAGCACCATAACCTCAGCCTCATGCTTGCTCACTAGATAACATTTGCTAGCTGTTGATGATGCTGTTGCATGAATTTAACCTGATTTAGTGTCAGGCGACACAGACACTCACATGCATACCTGAAATGTGGCTATGTCATGTTTCGCTTGTTGGCTTTGATGTGTTTATTGCGCTTGGCCCCGTTATTGCTGCTTGCAGCTATATTTCTGCCTTTTTTGTATTTTTACTGCCTGCTTTGACTTGTACAACACTTGGGTCAATGTGAGTTGTTTTTAAATGTGCTTAAGAAATACATTTGATTTGATTTGATAAAAATATACAGCTATATAGCCTGAAATCTATGCTCCAAACAATGCAATTTCTCCTAGCTCACTCAGTCCGTATACAGTAGCCTAGTGTCTCACACTCCGACCTAAGTCTGTGACATTTCCGTTCCCTCCTCACAGGAATGTGTAACAATCTACAGCTATACAATTTGTGATATATATAAATGTGAGTAGTCCTACTCTATGGCACTGGGACATCACATAACCTTTTCAGCATAGTGAGGAATGAACTAGACTCTAGGCTAGAGTGAAGCAAACTAGGTTTATCACAGAGAGGGAGGTGTGGATGATATTGCCGATGCAGTTTAAACCAGTGTTGCCTGCTGTCTACCATCATCAACTAAGGTAGCACTACCTAACTGGCTGACAAAATTGGCAATTAATGTAAAACAATATGCTAAGATAACCATATAATCCGATACTGTAAATACACAACAATTGGAAATGCATAGCAAGCTGCTACAATAGCAACATCTAGTAAGCTACTGAGCTTAAGTTGAAAGCCACGGCTATGAAGAGCATAGCACTAATGCCACTTACTGTAACATTAGCAACCAGCTAGCTGGCTACGCTAGGTTTTGCTAGGTCATCTAGTCAGTCTGCTTATAGAAGTACACAACACTCACTGTCTGGAACTGCAACCGTTATGAAATGCTACACTATTCAGTCTAAATTGAAGTGCTGTATGAGATGAGTGACGAGATCAGAGTGAGTGAGAGAGAGGCAGGCAGGCTTAAGTGGCCACTTCAGCGGTGTGTGTGTGTGTGTGTGTGTGTGTGTCAACTGGCCTGTCTGTTGGAGAGACACGTCGGGGGAGAACAAGAGAGAGCAGCGATAGTGCGGAAAATTAGTATTGAAACCTTTTCAAATACAACATCAACATAGACCCAGTGAATCGATGATGAAATTCGTTGTCATCTATTTTTATAATAGAATTGTAGACTTTTTTTAGGCCTACTGGCACCAGTGAGACGCATTCAAATTTTATGTCGCATTACCCCAAAACAGGTCATGCATACGTCCGAAATACGACCTATTTTGTCACAGTTTTGAACCCTGCAGGTTTCTGTGAAAAATAATGTCAACGTGAGAGAGCATAGCAGAACAGCGTCCAGGCAGGGTGTGTCTGAGCCGGGCTGACCTGGACCGATGCACCAGGGGGGAGGGGCTTAACGGGTCAGGTCACCCCTCTCTTGTAAACACACACAAGGATGGCGGAAGGATGTTGGGGAGGGGAGAGGCGGAGGGTTGGGGAGGCAGAGGGTTGGGGAGGGGAGAGGCGGAGGGTTGGGGAGGGGAGAGGCGGAGGGTTGGGGAGGGGGGAGGGGAGAAGCGGAGGGTTGGGGAGAGGTGGAGGGGAGGGGAGAGGCGAGGGTTGGGGAGGGGAGAGACGGAGGGTTGGGGAGGGAAGAGGCGAGGGTTGGGGAGGGGAGAGGTGGAGGGGAGAGGCGAGGGTTGGGGAGGGGAGAGACGGAGGGTTGGGAGAGGTGGAGGGTTGGGGAGGGGAGAGGTGGAGGGTTGGGGAGGGGAGAGGTGGAGGGTTGGGGAGGGAAGAGGCGGAGGAGGGGAGGGGAGAGGTGGAGGGTTGGAGAGGGGAGAGACGGAGGGTTGGGGAGGGGAGAGGTGGAGGGTTGGAGAGGGGAGAGGTGGAGGGTTGAGGAGAGGCGGAGGGGGGAGGCGGAGGGTTGAGGAGAGGAGAGGCGGAGGGTTGGGGAGGCGGAGGGTTGGGGAGGGGAGAGGTGGAGGGTTGGGGAGAGGAGAGGCGGAGGGTTGGGGAGGGGAGAGGTGGAGGGTTGGGGAGAGGAGGGGAGAGGTGGAGGGTTGGGGAGAGGAGGGGAGAGGTGGAGGGTTGAGGAGAGGAGAGGCGGAGGGTTGGGGAGGTGGAGGATTGGGGAGGGGAGAGGTGGAGGGTTGGGGAGAGACGGAGGGTTGGGGAGGGGAGAGGTGGAGGGTTGGGGAGGGGAGAGGTGGAGGGTTGGGGAGGAGAGAGACGGAGGGTTGGGGAGGGGAGAGGTGGAGGATTGGGGAGGGGAGAGGTGGAGGGTTGGGGAGAGGAGGGGAGAGGTGGAGGGTTGAGGAGAGGAGAGGCGGAGGGTTGGGGAGGTGGAGGATTGGGGAGGGGAGAGGTGGAGGGTTGGGGAGGAGAGAGACGGAGGGTTGGGGAGGGGAGAGGTGGAGGATTGGGGAGGGGAGAGGTGGAGGGTTGGGGAGAGGAGGGGAGAGGTGGAGGGTTGAGGAGAGGAGAGGCGGAGGGTTGGGGAGGTGGAGGATTGGGGAGGGGAGAGGTGGAGGGTTGGGGAGGGGGGGAGGACTCATGAGAGCTGAATCCTCTCTACCATGAAGTGAAGGTTATCTATTGGTGGAGCGGGTCTCTGAGGACACCAGCTGTCCGCAGTGACATCACCTCTGGGGAGACGAGGGACAGCTGCACATTTGGAGGCTGTCAGGATCTCGAGCTGCTCTCGGCTACTCTCAGGGGAAATAGTTTTCTCTCCTTCTTTCTCTCTCTGTCTCTCTCTCTCTTATTTGAAATATTAATGTGTTGCATAAAAAGAATGTTGATCAAATGTGCCCACACACACACACACACACACACTATTTTGACATCCAGTTTATTTCAGGCAGTGAACCTAGATTGTTAATTTCTAGAACATCTACTCCAGGGCATTAGGAAGACACATTCAAGTTTCAGTTGCCCTATAGTATGTATAAACTTCATAATTGTGCACACCTTCATACCCCATACTTAGCAGTCTTGGATATACAAGTCTACCGTATACATGCACACTTAAGACAGGCGGCTGCTTGATCCATGTAAGAAGGGGTGGGGGGGTCATTGACAATATCGTAAACAATGCCAAAGATTTAGACTTTAGATTTCAGTAATCTTATAGTTCAAAATGAATGCATGATCAAGTCAGTGAAACAGTATAAAACATACAAAGAATGAAACAAGGCACATATGTCTAATATAATGAAAATACACACACACACACACACAGTCTAATACGATGAAAACCTGTTTTCTGTCCTCCGTTCTCTCTTAGACAGGAGCCATCTTTGCTTCCTCTGAAGCAGAGATGCTTCACCTCCTCCTCCTTCTCCCTCCCTATCTCCTCCTCCTCCCTCCCTGCCCCTCTTTCCTCCTCCTCCTCTCCTCCCTCCCTCTCTTCTCTTGCCCCTCCCTCACATGTCATCGGCATGCGGACGCAGGGCTGGCCTACGGCGGGGATCCAAGGTGACGGTTGCTATGTGACCAGTGATGGGGTCGCCATGATAATGCCCTTGCTCGTGCTCCTGGCTGCCGTTCAGAGGGAGGGGCTCCATGTCGGCCAGGCTCCGCCCCCCTGCCACGCCCATCTTTCCCAGCAGAGCGGTCATCTCGTCCACACCCCTGTCACCTGGGAAACGGCGGAGGAAGGCGTCTGACTCATCGTCAGGGGCGATGTAAGGGCTGTCGATGACACGGAGCACTCTGGAGGCCTGCAGGTTGTGGAGGGAACGGGACTGAACTGAGGGGAGGAGGAGGAGGGAATAGGAGGAGAGGAGGGAGGAGAGGAGAGGAGGAGGGGAGAGGAGGGAGGAGGGCAGAGAAGGGAGGAGAGGAGGAGGGGATGGGAGGAGAGGAGAGGAGGGAGGAGGGGATGGGAGGAGAGGGGAGAGGAGGGTGGAGAGGAGGGGGTGGGAGGAGAGGAGGGGAGAGGAGGGGAGAGGAGGGGAGGAGGGAATAGGAGGAGAGGGCAGAGGAGGGAGGAGGGGATGGGAGGAGACGGGAGAGGAGAGGAGGAGGGGATGGGAGGAGAGGGGAGAGGAGGGAGGAGGAGGGGATGGGAGGAGAGGAGGAGGGGATGGGAGGAAAGGGGAGAGGAGGGTGGAGAGGAGGGGGTGGGAGGAGAGAAGGAGGGGATGGGAGGAGAGGGGAGAGGATGGGAGGAGAGGGGAGAGGAGGAGGGGACGGGAGGGGAGAGGAGGGGGCGGGAGGAGAGAGGAGGGTACGGGAGGAGAAGTAGAAGGGTAAAGGGGAGGAGGGGACATGATTTTTTTGTTTAGTTTATTTGACCATAGAGAAACCATAGATGATGACATAATAGATTAAAAACATTGTCAAGGACATCCTTCAACGATAACCCAGTACAACTAGAGTAACAAAGAAACAGCAGCTGCAGCCACAACAGGAGGAGAGAGAGAGTGGTTGAGAGGAGGAGGAGAGGAAGAAGGGAGGAGACAGGAGTAGAGGTAGAGTGGTGGACAGAATGAGGCGACAGCAGATGTGAGAAGAACAGCGCCGTGTTTACCAGACTCAACCACGCATGAGTGACACTGGGCTTGACAGGTCTGGAACCAGATGACAGTTCTGGTTCAAGACCAGAGCTGTGTCCTTGTGTGTGTGTGTGTGTGTGTGTGTGTGTGTATGTGTGTTTGTGTGTGTGTGTGTGTGTTATAGAAGAAACTTTGAGTTGTCAGCAGATGTCCAACGTGGTCTCTGGCTGCTGACAATCAGGAACTGGTTGTTCATGCGCCATCGTTATCATTATCCTTCATTATCTGGCGTCGTATCCTTAGTCGATCGCACTCGAGCAGCTGTCAGACAGATTATGATCATATATTACGCCCCCCCCCCCTGCTTGAAACACCTGCTTGACATTTCGGAAGGCTGGTGTGATTTGTAGGTTTTAATGAACAGGGGCCGCATTTATAAACGTTGCGTAGAATCCACGTAACTAAGTTTGCTTAGCTAAGTAAGTACGAAAATATACGCAGAAAAAATCTCCGATTTATAAAACGCTGCGTATCACAACCCATGTTCACTTAGGCCACGCCAACGCCAGCTGCCCTTTATAAATCACAATCAACACTTAACTTGGCTCACGCGCGCGTTCTGATCACGCCCACAATTGCCTATAAATGGTCAGTGATACGCCCCTAAAACATATGCAACGAGAATGCAGCTGAGTGCAAAAGGCAGAAAGAGAAAGAGAAATTTTACTGAGTGTGAGGTGGAGGTATTGGTCAATGAGACGCGCCAAAAGGTTCTTTTCGGAACGATGATTTCATATGTGCACGACTGAGTGGTCCCAATTAGATTATATATAATTATCATGCAGGCTATATTGGCATTCGTTTAGTGCGGTAGGCCTTATTAGTTGGCTGCTGATATCCAAACTGATAATCATGCTTATAGTGTTTATTATTCAATATGTCATGCGTTTCGCAGACTTTCCCGAGTTTCATCCCTCTGCCATCGGAGTCGCGTTTTCCCCTTTCTCCAGAAACATGCTTATCGTAGTTACAGGAGGGTCGGAGTGGGCGTAGAGTTACGCACACCTTCCGCCACCTTATCGTTAAGCTCGTTTTTTATAAATACCGAAAGTTGCGTAGAAAGTTGCTCAGCATGGGTTACGCACGCTTTTGTACTTACGCAACGTTTATAAATGAGGCCGCAGGTTCCTAACACAAGCCGAGGTTGCCAGGTTTGCTCTGTGTTTATAAATGAGGCCCCAGGTTCCTAACACAAGCCGAGGTTGCCAGGTTTGCTCTGTGTTTATAAATGAGGCCCCAGGTTCCTAACACAAGCCGAGGTTGCCAGGTTTGCTCTGTGTTTATAAATGAGGCCCCAGGTTCCTAACACAAGCCGAGGTTGCCAGGTTTGATCTGTGAAGAGAATAGAACCCGACCATGCTGTGAAGATGCTCGCTCTGCAGGCGAGGTGTTTCTAGGCCGAGTGTGTGGTGTTTGTGTGTGTTTGATGTGTGTGTGTATGTGTGTGTGGTGTTTGTGTGTGTTTGATGTGTGTGTGTATGTGTGTGTGCGTGTGGTGTTTGATGTGTAGGTGTGTGTGTGGCGGGGAGGGGGAGGAGAGGGAGAGAGCGCTGGGTGAGGAGGAGAGGGGGGTGGGGAGGAGAGGGAGGAGAGGGAGAGACCTCGAGGTGAGGGGATGGGGGGGATAGGAGGGGGAGGAGAGAGGGAGAGCCGTGGGTGTGGAAGGTGAGGCGGTGGGAGGGCGGGTAGGAGGGGGAGGAGAGAGGGAGAGAGCTCTGGGTGGGGAGGAGAAGGAGAGACCTCGAGGTGAGGGGATGGGGGGGATAGGAGGGGGAGGAGAGAGGGAGAGAGCGCTGGGTGAGGAGGAGAGGGGGAGGGGGAGGAGAGGGAGAGACCTCGAGGTGAGGGGATGGGGGGGATAGGAGGGGGAGGAGAGGGAGAGAGCGCTGGGTGAGGAGGAGAGGGGGGTGGGGAGGAGAGGGAGAGACCTCGAGGTGAGGGGATGGGGGGGATGGGGGGGATAGGAGGGGGAGGAGAGAGGGAGAGCCGTGGGTGTGGAAGTTGAAGGCGGTGGGAGGGGGGGTAGAGAACTATAAGGAGTACTGGGAGGACGAGGGAGGGGTGGCAGACAGACAGACAGACTCACCCCTGACCGGGCTGTAGTCCTCCCCCTGGCTGACCTTGCTGTCAGAGAAGGGCCTGAGGCTGGGGAAGAGCAGCAGCGAGAAGGACAGCAGCAGCACCTGGCAGAGAGGGAGAGGTGATAATAGCCTCCTTCACACCGACTACCAGACACGGCAGGTAGACCCTGGGGGAACCCCCTCCGCTCCACGGTGTGTGTGTGTGTGTGTGTGTGTGGGTGTGTGTGTGTGATTCAGGAGGATGTTCAGGTGAGTTTATTCTGAGTGCTTCCCAGAGGAAAAGGCCTGTCTCTCTCTCTCATCTCTCTTTCTCTCTCTAGTCATTAGAATCTTGATTTATCAATTTGTATTTGAGTCCTCACTCTCATTATCAGCTTGTAGACAGTGTGTGTTATTAGGGGACCAAGCACTGAACGTTATGTTATGTAATTGCACCCTAGGGTTATGTAATTTGTTATTAAGGGGGCCAAACATGAAGTGCGAGGTCCCCTATAGTTATTGGTAGATTTATTAGGGGCCTCAGCTGCCAGTCCCTCTTGTATTTCCCAATATATATATATATATATATATATATATATATATATATATATTTCCCTAGGAAGTCTAACTTCCCATGCATGAAAAATCACCAGACTTTCCACATACATCCAGTCCTATGCCAAAAGTCCTGAACTGGCATTGTGGGCCAATAGTCCTGATGGTGGCGCTACAGCAACAGTCTAAAGTTTAAAGCTTTAAATAATCATATCAAATCAGCCTTACTCATACAGTACTACCACTTTGCAACCACCACTGAATGTAAATTTTATCTAAAAAACTGAATTTTTGACAGTGTTTTGAAGTCTGTCCTCATTTTGTCCCCTCAAACTACTGCTGATCATACAGGAAAAATACACTACCCACAATCCTATAGTGCAACAGCAATGTCTCCACCAATCAGAGATGTTGTTGTTGGCAACGCCTCCCCAATAGCGGATCCTAGGACTACAACTGGCTTAATTGACTGATTGAGAGGACACCTGTGCCACTGATTGTTTGATTGGTTTCCACCTGTCTTGTTAGTCTTGTTAGCTGTGTTCGGAATCGCTCCCTCGTTCCCTCACTCCCTATTCCCTATATAGGGTTCACCATGTAGTGAACTACCTAGGGAACGGAGAAAATGTAGGGCACATGCACTGTTCCCTGCAAATCAAGGTGAATTGTGGGTAATAAATAGTGGACTATATAGGGAACGAAAATTCCATGGAGAATTCGGACACTACAAACAAAATGGCTGATGCCCTATATAGTGCACTATATAGTGAATAGGGAGCGATTCCGAACACAGCTTACATGTAGCTCCAGTCCAGGGGCCGTATTTATCAAACTTCTCAGAATTACTACTTAGGGTGTATTCACAAAGACACTAGTTAGTGTGCACCAAATGAGCTTTGGGCCCGAGAGCGCTTCGTTTAGGCCTGTGTGAACACAGCAATCGCACTCAGGTGCGCACCAAAACAGCCGCACCGAGACCCTCCAGAAGGGGTGGTCTCGGAGCGGCTTAAACCGAATTCTTGTGCGCACCAGTTATGGTGTGAAAGCGCGCGACCTCAGACCGACGCAACTACCTTGTGTACGCCACGTTTGACCCAAAATGTTTTTCGCGACGCTCTTGCACCCAGCCCCAGAAAGATATTGATCAATGACAGCACTGAGCCTTTTCATGTGACTTGTGGTGCTGCATTTGATGTCAATAAATAAAATGTAACGTACGATTTCTTAGCAAAGCGAAATTAGGCATACAATGTTTAGCTTGCCAGCTCTGACAATGTGCCAAATCTCAAGCTTTTATCATATCGGCTTGTTTACATTTTTCAGAATGCCACGCATTCAGACAGTTTGCCTGGAACGCTATGAAGTCGTGAGTCGTGACTTGAAGTCGTAACTTACGGGCTCAAAATCCTATCTGGAACGCGGCATAAGTCGTTTGTTCTCCACTTGAGTTTTATTGTTTAGTCTTTGGTTTTATTTTGTTTTCCCCTCGTGGTGCCTTTAACATTTTGTGGAAACTATTTAGACTTGTCCTTGGTGTAACTTCCCCAGGGTGATGCAGAATTTAAAAAAATATTGCATACCCATTGTGCTTTTAAAGTTTTAATTCATGCTCCAGGCAGTTGTGCTGACAGACTCATGTATTTGTTCCTCCTTCTACCTCATGCATACTGTAGGAGCCAAAACTATGATTTATGTTGTATGTATGAGTTATGATGCTCAGCAAATGAGGTGGCCTCACCTCAGAGCTCACATGAGTATAAATAAAGGTTTCAATGTCAATGTCAATTTGTGCTTCTTTACATTTATGATTCATGTGTGTGCACTAATTGTTTTGTGAGCTTTTGCCCCCTGTGTAGGCTGGAGGACCCTATTAAGCCAGAGATGGAGTCATCTAGGCGTGGCTGTAATGGGAGCATGCAGTCTTTTGACCACACACACAAAGAGCCTTTGTTTGCAAGCCTTTTATTTAAGCTTTGACTATTTTATTTTCCTATATTATATGTAAAACCTTGAGACTGGAATAAACCATCAATTTACTTTGAAACTACTCCTCTGCACATTGGACTCTTTTTTCTTTTTGTGCGTCAGGACAAATCCCCCATTCGGCCTCCACAGTGGCTATGACTTTGTACCTGAACTTCAAAATGAACTTTGAAAATAGCCACCACATTAAGTCAAAAGACTAGCTTTGGATTGGACTGGCTTTGGATCTTTGGAGAACTAATAGCATTGGAAAGTGAACTCTTGGAAAGCATTGGAATACAGATTCAGCCAAGCCATGCCATGCTCACTGGAGGGAGCAAACTAAAGAGAAAACGCATTGGAAGTGGTATGTATGTAAGATTGTAGTGCTAGTGCTCTAACCAATATGCAAACTCAAAGAACCTGAATAAGGAAGGTAATCTACTATTGGAGTGTATTCATGGATATTGGAAATGAATGGAAATTGTCATTGAATTTGAAATGAAGTGTAACTCTTGACTTGGCTGCCAGAGCGGTCACTTCGCATTCTCAATTGAGTTTATCATCTTCCTTTTCCAGGACACCTCACTAAATATTTCGGTCTTTACCAGAGGTGCAATATTCCTTTGAGGAGGAACTTGAAGAACAAATGTTGAAGAACAAATGCTGGAAAATGTGGACAAGGTAAATGTGTCCAAAATGCGAAATGCTAGAAAGTGCAAACGTGCAGTTAACAAACAGCATGAATGTTTGGAAGTGGTTGAGCTATTTAAAATGTAACAATGCAGATAAAGCCTTGATTCAGGAGACACACATGGAGGGTTAAGAGGCAGACGAACTTCAGCAAGACTGGGTAGGTGAGGTGTTTCATAACTCATTTACTAGTAAAACGTTTCCTTGAAAATATGAAAAATACCTTCTGCACTCTTGGGCCAATTGCCTTGGGTAGCAGATGCATAGGAGAGCAGTGACTGAGTAAAAGGAGAGAAGGTCCTGGACACTGCTGACAGCTTGCAAAATAGAACTTACTTGACTAATGGCGCTTTCACACCTAAAGGTCTAGACCAAGGTCCGAACCAGAATCCCGTTCGCCGCTTTCACATTTGTTATTTTTTATTGATTAGTTCCATAACTTTCGCTTTCACACCAGCGGACCAAAGGATTTTTGGTGGCAGACCTACATTATGTCGTCATCGCTTGCATGGGGGTGCGTCTCCCTATACTTGACACTGATTGGTTTGTGGATGCACGCGCGTCTGTTTGATCCGAAAGTGCAAACCTTTGATTTCACATTAGGCAGCAGCGAACCTTGGTTCGAGCCGAAACCGCCTCTTGAGGTCGGACCAAAGACAGTCTTTGACCCGCGCACCGTGGTCCAGGAGGGTTCACACCTGACAATTTGGTTCGGATCAAACTGTAAAGTCTGAAAGTCCGGACTAAACAACGTAGGTGTGAAAGGGTCCTAAGCGACGATGTTTCGACCTAAGGAAGATCCTAACGGATGAAAACACTAATGAATGGAAACACTGTCTTTTTTTTGCAAGCTATCAGCAGTGCGCAGAATCTTCTTTCCTTTTACTAATAGGCTCTGTTCACCAGCTCCACTACTTCCTGAAAGTCACTTGGCATCTTTATTTCCTGTCCTATATGATTGGATTAAGTGATTAATCAGGTGTGCGGCAGACCCAGTGCACACCTGATTAATCACTTAATCCAATCATATTGGACAGGAAATAAAGATGCCAAGTGACTTTCAGGAAGTAGTGGAGCTGGTGCACAGAGCCTATTGTATTTTCCTTGACATTCTCATGTGTTGCCTTTGATGAACTCGTTACGCTTGACGCCGAGCTCCCGGTATCGCTGTATATTTGTTGTTGGTGGTGTTTTTCATGTTTCAAGTTTCAAGTTTAGTGTCATATACTCAATAACAATGCAACTTCATTATCATTTATGAAAATCATTGGCGCAGAGCCGACTCAACTTTGCGTGATAAAAGACAAAAAGGGCATAGAATATAACAAGAAATATAATAAAATTTAAATAAAACAGGTAAGCAGTGCAACATCATGAACAACCCCTCTGACATGGTGTATTGGTGTGTGTGTGTGTGTGTGTGTGTGTGTGTGTGTGTGTGTGTGTGTGTGTGTGTGTGAGTGACTGTGTGTGTGTGTGAGTGAGTGTGTGAGTGACTGTGTGTGTGTGTGTGTGTGTGTGTTCTATTTCTCTCTTTCTTTCACTAGACAAACATGATCTTTATTTATGTATTGGGGTCCTCATTCTTATGTTCAGCATGTAGACATGGTTGGTGGAGGTGCTGTTGTTGTGTGTGTGCAGGTTGTACAGAGGAGCAGTCGTCTGGTTCTGTCTCATCCCCCTGACTCTGATTAGGGGTACAGAGACTGTCTGGCATAAATGTGGGAAACGTAATACTCACTGATTAACTGTTCCACGTTTCATTTTCTTTTCATTTCACTTTGATTATTATGATTATTTGCACTTGTCTATTTGCTTATTTGCTTACCTGTTTGTCGGTTTGTTTGTTTGTTTGTTTGTCTGTTTATTTGCTGTTTGGTTTGTTTGTTGTTCTAAATAGGTTTTTGTTCAATTCTAGTATTTTTAGGGCCCGAGCACTGGCGGTGCGAGGCCCTATTGACATTGTAAGGATTATTATTCTCCTTCTTCTCCCCAAACAAATGCCTTTTTGGTGGCTCACTGCTGCTCACAGCCCTAGTTTGTTGTTGATTTTGAAGTGACAGTGGATATTTACAGATTTTGCGATTTTGGTGATGACTTATTACTATTCTGTTATTATAATATAGATACTTTGGCAATAAAGCACGACTCTCCCATTGTAAATCTACCTGTGTCTGTCTGTCTGCCTGCTTGTCTGTCTGTCTACCCACCCATCTTTCTGTCTACTCTGCCAATTTCCAGTTCAATTCAATTAACTGGCTTTATGTGTGTGTGTGTGTGTGTGTTCTGTTTTCATTTCTATTTTTTGTGTAGTTCTTTTTTGATTTTGTGGTCACTGAGCCTGTACTTGGTTCGGATCTGTCTCTGCTTTCTATCTCTGACAGTAGAGATATTCTGCCAATTAATCATCTTTTTGGATCTATCTGTCCCCCTGTCTTGCTGCCTGCCTGTCTTCCTGTCCCCCTGTCTGCCTGCCTGTCTTCCTGTCCCCCTGTCTGTCTGTCTGCCTGTCTTCCTGTCCCCCTGTCTTGCTGCCTGCCTGTCTTCCTGTCCCCCTGTCTTGCTGCCTGCCCATCTTCCTGTCCCCCTGTCTGTCCCCCTGTCTGCATGCCTGCCTGTCTTCCTGTCCCCCTGTCTTCCTGTCCGTCTGTCTGTCTGCCTGCCTGTCTTGCTGTCCCCCTGTCTTCCTGTCCCCCTGTCTGTCTGCATGCCTGCCTGTCTTCCTGTCCCCCTGTCTTCCTGTCCGTCTGTCTGTCTGCCTGCCTGTCTTGCTGTCCCCCTGTCTTCCTGTCCCCCTGTCTGTCTGCATGCCTGCCTGTCTTCCTGTCCCCCTGTCTTCCTGTCCGTCTGTCTGTCTGCCTGCCTGTCTTGCTGTCCCCCTGTCTTCCTGTCCCCCTGTCTGTCTGCATGCCTGCCTGTCTTCCTGTCCCCCTGTCTTCCTGTCCCGCGGTCTGTCCCCATGCCTGTCCCCCTGTCTGTCCCCCTGTCTGTCCCCCTGTCTGTCCCCCTGTCTGTCCCCCTGTCTGTCAGAGAGGTCTTACCAGGACGCAGGTTCCGGTCTGGGCCGGTTTATTGGAGCCTCCCATCACCAGGGACTGCAGTCTGCGCAGCTGCTCCAAGAGAGACCTGCAGGAGGGAGGAGAGAGGGAGCAGGGAGGGAGAGGGAGCAGGGAGGGAGAGAAGGAGGAGGAGGGGGGAGGAGGAGGGAGGGAGAGAGGGAGCAGGGAGGGAGAGGAGGAGGAGGGGGTGGGATGAGGAGGGAGGAGAGAGGGAGCAGGGAGGGAGAGGGAGCAGGGAGGGAGAGAAGGAGGAGGAGGGAGGGAGAGAGGGAGCAGGGAGGGAGAGAAGGAGGAGGAGGGGGGAGGAGGAGGGAGGGAGAGGGGGAGCAGGGAGGGAGAGGGGGAGGACGAGGGGGGAGGAAGGAGGGAGAGGGAGCAGGGAGGGAGAGGAGCAGTAGGGAGGGAGGAAGGAGGAAAGGGGGGAGGAGAGGGGGAGGGAGAAGGGAGGGAGGAAAGGAGAGGGAGAGACAGGTGGGGGGGTAGGTGGGAAGAAAATGGAACGGAAAGGAGGAGAGAGGGAGCAGGGAGAGGAGGAGGAGGGGGGAGGACGAGGGGGGAGGAAGGATGGAGAGAGGGAGGGAGGAGGAAAGGGGGGAGGAGAGGGGGAGGGAGAAGGGAGGAGGAAGGGAGAGGGAGGGACAGGTGGGAACAAAATGGAACGGAAGAGGGGGGAGTGTGTGAGGGAGGTAGATAGGAGAGGTGGCGGGAGGAGGAGGTAGGGAGGGAGGAGAGGTGGCGGGAGGAGGTAGGGAGGGAGGAGAGGGGGCGGGAGGAGGAGGTAGGGAGGGAGGTAAGGTTCAGGGGACACAGGAGGCAGGAACAGGTATAGGGTCAGCAGGTAATTGCTAGCATCCGGTGCATTGAGACATGAGAGATGGTGTGATGAGAGAGAGAGAGCAGAGGAGGAGAGAGAGAGAGCAGAGGAGGAGAGAGAGAGGGCAGAGGAGGAGAGAGAGAGAGAGCAGAGGAGGACGGTCTCCCTACGTGTTGCTCTTCTCCAGCTGGAACACCTTCCTCTGCAGCTCCTGGTTGTGGGCGTTACAGGCCGCCATCCTGCAGGAGAGGACAACATGTATTACCTTCCTCCATCTCCGTCACCGTCTATCTCTCCTTCTGTTTCTCTCTCCTCTACCCCTCCTTCTCTTTTGTTCTTTCTATAACCCTCTCTCTCTCTCTCTCTCTCTATCTCTCTCTTCTCTCTCTCTCCCCGTCCTCTCCTCTCCTCCACCTACCGTACGGTCTCCTCTTCTCCTCCCTTCCCCTCTCCTCTTCTCTCTCTCTCTCTCTCTCCCCCTCTCCTGGTGTGGTCATATGGAGCCCCTCTCCCCCACCCATTCTCTCATTCTCTATACCCCCGCTCCTCTCCTCTTCCTCTCCTCCTTCTCCTCCCCTCCTCCTCCTCCTCTCTTCCTATACCTGCTCTCCAGCCCATCAATGTACTCCTTCTTCTTCTTCCTGCTCTCCTGGGCAGACTGCTTGTTCCGGATCTTTCTGCGGATCTTCTTCAGGATCCTCTCCTCATACTGTGGGAACAGAACAGAACCCCCCCAGGTCAAACACGCTCAGACCCCCCCCCCCCCAAACCCCAGGGGACTGACTCTTTTTGGGGGTGGGGGGGCTGGCAGCGAAACGCATTCTCGGTTGCTCAGTAACTATGACCGTGTGTTGCTGACCAGCAGCTACAGGAGGCAGTAGTCCCTCCACCCAAATCTACCGTTGTGACATTATCAATTGCCTAGACCAAACGAATACTCAGAGAAAGCAGCAAACGCAAGCAAGCCGTCTAATTGTTGTCATTGTTGTTGTTGTCGTTATATTTTGTTTGGTTGTGTCACATCCTGTGTAACAGTGGAAGATGGGAAGCGCTGTAGACTTGTCTTCGCCCACAGCACGGCAGATGGTATTTATATGAAGATACATATAGCTCTCGCCAGTG
The DNA here is from genome assembly GCF_949987555.1 of Borostomias antarcticus. NCBI lineage: Eukaryota > Metazoa > Chordata > Actinopteri > Stomiiformes > Stomiidae > Borostomias > Borostomias antarcticus. Next base: position 6,207,347 of record NC_140259.1, on the reverse strand, counting down.
CCAAAAGCAACCCAGATGTCTGCAGATGGATATTTGTTGAGCAGGGCATGGAACTTGCCAATTAGTACAACAACAACATCTGTATCCACGGTGCGTACCAAGCAGGTAGGAGTTCCTGCTTATTCAGAGGGTCACGCAGGAAGTCTGTCCAATTCCCCGGCAGCTTGTTCTGACCAACTACTCTCCGTCGTATCCTTTTGCCTCGCTTCTCTCTTGTTGACTCTTTTATGCTGCTGGTGATGTAAGTATCCCAGACCACATCAACTCTTTTGGAAGTCTGGGGCGCCCCGGTAGCTCACCGGGTAAGGCGCGTCCCATATGAAGGCTAGACCTTCGCGTGGCGGACCAGGGTTCGATTCCCGGCTCGGGTCCTGTGCCGCATGTCCTCCCCTCTCTCTCTCCCACGTTTCCTGTCTCTCTAAACTGTCCTGTCCCATTAAAAATAAGCTGAAAAACCCTAAAAAAAATATCTAAAAGAAAAAACTATTTTGGAAGTCTCCAGGTGTTTCATGATGTGGGGAACAAAGACACAGTTGGCATACTCATCAACAGTGGTTATGTTGGTAGTTGACCAACCACACCACAGCAGCTCTGTCGAATACTTTGGCATCAAAAGTACATGGAGGTTCTGGTTGTGTCGTCTGTGTCGAGACATTTAGCAGATCTGACTCCTTTCCCAGCTGTAGTTTCCCTCAGTCAGATAGAGAGGGAGGGTATGGATGGTTTTCATGCTTAAAGAAGGTGCTCATGTCGCCCTCTCTGTGTTACGTGGCTATATATAATCGGGAGAAGAGGGCCACATCATCTTTCATTATTGCAATCTGCCCTGCCTGCTTGGTCTTTGGAGTTGGGCATCTGAAGAGAGGCAGTGAGTACTTTTTGATGGGCTCATGAATGTGTGCGGTCTCTGATCACTGTCTGTTGGTACTTGTTTTACTGATCTCTGCCCACTGATTCCACAGTGCGGACTGTGTTAACCATAGACTCGTCCATCATATTTTGTGTGTCCAACATTAGAAGCTTGGGGATATCATCTAAGAATGGATTGCCCATCTCACTGATGGTGTGCACCAGAGCTAGTGCTTGCTCTTTGAATGTCTTCTGTGTAGACATTCCTTCTTAATGGCTTGTTCGTGCCCAGCGATCATCCACAAAAGTGAAAGCTATGGTGATAGAGAACCTGTGGAAAAAATGTGGTGCTTTTGTCCGGCGCGTCCCCATCCTTCTCAAATCTGGTCCTAAGCCGCCTGATTAAATAGGCTAGCCTACTGTTAGCTTTGACCAGGTGCATACAGCCATCTAACCTCATTGCGACGTGCTGACACACGTTTTGTAAAATGACTACTATACCAGTAGTCAAGTTTTTTATTAAAGTGTTTTTTTTAGGGCTGTCAGCATAGCAACTCTTTATTTAACCAAACACTTCAGTGTTTCATTCAGTCCAATAATATGTGCTAAAAATATATATATTTTCCACTGACTGATTTAGCTACAATGTCCGCAAACCTTAAAGCTATGCTGCCAAATTACTGTCGCCTCAACATCCACCATATTTGTTGATAAATTATTGAGACATTGCAAAGAATTGTGGGAGCAAAGGGAGCAAAAGTGACCATCGCTTGTTCACTTTGAAAGCGACTGTTACAAAGGGCGCTTTGAAGGGAGTACTTTTGCACCCTTCAGATTGGAACGCCCTTCAATATGTTGGTAGCTGACCCAATATCACCGTATACACAAATATGTAAAAATTTATTTATTTATTTATATCATTACAGTTAATGATGGCCATCCTGTTAACTGATATAGGGTACAGTGATGTGGGTTAGTTAATGATGGCCATCCTGCTAACTGATACAGGGTACAGTGATGTGTAAGGGATCTTGTGTCAGTTACAAACCTTGAGCTCCATGGTACAGTGTGTATAATGTCCAGTATTAGTTCTGATACCTGTTGGAGCCGTCACTAATTGGCCATTAAGTCCATTGTAGGCAGCTGGAACACTGGGGGCGGGGTTCTATTCGGAGCAATATTTCTATTGGCTGCCGGCTCAGATCACTATTTTCTGGACATTTAGGATTGTCCATATCCTAAATTAATAAAAAATCTGGCCCTGTCATGGTCTGTTCAGGACCCCCGCGGAGACCCGTGCCAAATATAAATGCTGTCAGGCCAACGATGTCCGAGGAAAGTCGGAATAGAGTAACAGACAGACAGAAAGGCCAAGAGTAGCTTATTGTTATGTACAATTTAATATAAGATGTACGATTTAAGATAAGATAAGATGTAAGATGCAGATTTTGACGTGTATATACAGGATATCGCTATAGTTCAATAAAGTTTAGTGTAGTTTATTTAAAGCAGGAGACTTTAAGAGGGTACCTTGGTCAGGGGCAGCTGGCTGGGCAGGGTCACCCCCTCCTTGGCTAGGAGTTTCTTCTCGTCCTCATTGAGAACCAGCTCCTGATAGGACTGCTGGCACTGCTGAGGGGCCTGGCAGAAGCACAAGAACACTGATATGTAAAACATAATAACTAGTCTAGACCAACTCTCTCTCTCCGTCTCTCTCTCTCTCTCACACACACACACTCATCTACGGCGCCCTGAGAGACCCCGCTCCGACGAGCTCCGCTTCCCTGATGCCCTGCAGCGCACCGCGGCTACCAGTGGCAGCTGGTGACTCAAAAAACTGAGGAGGACAGGAGGAAGAGAGGCGAACCGCCCATGGGCGCCGGGGGGCACTTTCCCTCAGTCAGTTATTTGAAATATCAGCTTTAAAGTGGATTTACAGTCAATTTTAGCATATGAAAAACGGAATAACACTTTCTTTAACTACATGCAGCATTTATTTATCATATCCATGATAAAATATTCCAAAACAACAATAAAACATTGTAAGCAATAGTTGTTGTAATGGATTGTAGGCTACTCTTCTCTAAAGAGAGAAAATAATTGATATTGGTGAGGTGCTGGAGAGGTTAGGTGATATATGAAAAAAAAATTTGATTAGGGTACACTGAGGTGTGCTGGCTCTCAAACAGTTTGTTGGCAAATAGATTTGACAACTAGACAATGGAATACCTTGCACAGCAAATGCAGTATCCAACAGTTCGCTCATGGCTAGCTAGCAATGGTACAGCTATGGGATTAGCTAATTTGGGTTGCTGTCAAAGCAACCACTCTTATGTTGCTATAGCCTACGATTAACACAACAATATGAACATTCAGTTGAAAGTTTTCCATCCACCCATCCATCACTGGATGCCTCAATGGACGAGCCTCCACTGGCAGCTACGCTGGACACCGACTTCTCCATTGATCTCAGTTAAGACGGCAGCCATAACAGAGCTAGCCTGACCCCGGCACATCTCTGGACACTCGCTCTCTACGAAGTTACCATGCCCTCGTACCACTGTCCTGCTCCTCCCCTCTGACACACACTCACACACATGCCAACACTTTTCTGTTGAAACGCAGCACTGTTGCAAAACAGTCAAATATAAGACCATGTGATTCACACAAAAAAACATGAACAACCCTCTCTCTCTCTCTCTCTCTCTCTCTCTCTCTCTCTCTCTCTCTCTCTCTCTCTCTCTCTCTCAATTCAATTCAATATGCTTTATTGGCATGAATGTCTGGTGAACAATATTGCCAAAGCGTCAAGAACACAATTCAATAATAACATGAAAAAAACCCAGAATTGGGGTTACAAACTCATCATTACCAGACTGATTGTTTTTCACTGCCTTTGTTTTCGCATTTGGAAATACATGGAGGTGAATGAGCCATAGTTAGCCGTCAGCTGCATTCACTCCCATGTATTTCCAAACGCGAAAACAACGGCAGTGAAAAACAATCAGTCTGGTAATGATGAGTTTGTAACCCCGATAGTGTATTCAGCCTGTTATTTTGACTATTTTGGTTCTTGAAGTGGTGTTTTTACAGTGAACTTTTAACATTGAAGTCAACGGGCACTCCCGCATCCGCACCCCTAATTACGTCAGACTGACCAATATGGCAGCTGAGGTCAATAAAGCGAATTGTAAAGGGTTACCAATTTGTCCGATATGTCTCACGCTTCATGAAGGTTCTGTCCTGAACACATCTGTGTCAGTATTGCGTCATACTTAAAGCCACTTATTGGCGAAACAGGAAGTCCTCATAACTCCTCCATACATTATCCGATGTGCACCAAATTGCCGACGCTGCATGAAGGCCGCATTCTGAACACATCTATGCGTCGGTATTGAGTCACACTTACAGCGCCACCTACTGCTGAAACAGGAAGTCCTCATAACTCCTACATACGTTATCCGATTTACTCCAAATTGCGCAGGGTTGATGAAGGTCGCATCCTGAACACATCTGTGCGTCAGGATTGAGTCATACTTATAGCGCCACCTACTGCTTACAGGAAGTCCTCATAACTCCTACATACATTATCCAATTTACCCCAAATTGCTCACGCTTGATGAAGGTCGTGTCCTGAACACGTCTGTAGGTCAATATTGAGTCATACTTATAGCGCCGCCTACAGGTCAAGCAGGAAGTCATCATAACTCCTACATACATTCTCCGATTTACACATATTTCTCATGCTTCATCAAGGTACCGTCCTGAACACATCTATGCGTCGGTATTGAGTCACGCTTAAAGCACACGCACACAGACATATACACACCCACATGGACACACACACACGCACACACAGTACATACGCACACAAACACGCCAGAAAAACAAATACCCACCATGTCAGTGATACCAGAGAGCAGGAGATCCTTCACTGTGAGGGGGAATGCAGAGGACAGCTGGGTTTTGTGGACCTCAGAGGGCCCCTCCAGACCCCCAGGCCTGCCTGGGTGGAAGCCTGACTCCCAGCCATCTGCAGACATACGCGCACACACCAACACATCAGCACAACAAACTATCCAGAGGCAACATGCATTTGTTATGGCAACTAACACTTTTGAGAAAGTCTGATAATTTCTCTACCACCGTTTTGGTCATACAATGGATGTGGGTGGGCATCTTGAAAAATCTTTCAAAAACATGTTAAACTCTCGATTTCAAAGACAAGAAACTCACTGAGGTGTTAGGACCACAGTTCCTATCAAAATTATTCTTGTTAAATGTAGCCAGTAAAGGCTTACCGAATGTTAAACAAAAAAAATGGGATACACTTGGAGTTCTATTTGGCCATCTAGCTAACGTAATGCAATTGTTAGCTAACGATACCTTAGCTAGATAGCTAACGTTAGATGGGTGCCTCTTGCGCATGCTCACGACCAACGTCCAATTTCCTGTCAACTGCATAGGTCACGTGATTTCCTGTCAATTGTGGAGGTGCCTCTTGCGCATGCTCACAAAAAACAATGGATTTCCTGTCAACTGCAGAGGTCACGTGATTTCCTGTCAACTGCAGAGGCGCCTCTTGCGGAGGTTGGCCATTTTGTCTGCGGCCAGGTACTCTTGGTCTATCTTCAGGTTGTCTTTCATAAAAGATTTCACCAGTAGCTCCGTTGATTGGTAAGTTTCTTTATTAATTTCGTGAATCCCATGGATTATGATATTATCCCTCATGCTCCTACATTGCATTTCGAGAATGTCATTTGACATGTTGTGATTCTTTTGTTGCAGCTCAGTTGTCAATTTTTCTGAGATTGCTCACTTCCACTCTAAGTGAGGCGTTGTCTTCTTTGAGAACTTCAATAAGGGCATTATTAAAGTCCATGGCTTTTTTTAAATCCTCGACATCGTCTGATGTTTTCGCGTTGTTTTTCGGTAGACATGTTATTATAAATCTTGTCGATGTATGATTCCAAATCTCCAAAGCATTCATGCACAAACGATTCCAGCTTAGTTTGGAGAGGTTAATAAAAGTTCACACTTAATTTAGCAGCATGTTAGGGACGGCTGACACAAGGTATTGTTCACAGTGTCACGCCAATGGCCGCCATATTTTCAAGTTGGTGCTGATAATCTTATGAGAGTGTGATATTTGCTTTAACAAAATACTCAAGACCCCCCCCACCTGCTGAACGTGGGACAGTCAAGGGGCCAAATGCAAAGGCCGAATATATGTCCCAGTCCGCCTCTGCATCCTTCCCTCTCTCCCTCCTTCCTTCCCTTCCTTCCTTCCTTCCTTTATCATTCATTCATTCATTCATTCATTCATTCTTTATTGTCCGTGAGTGTGCGGAGATAGCACCTGAACTGTACGCAACACATTCACCCGCATGCTTACACCATTCTGATCAGCATTCTCCATCACTGCAGGTGCAGTAATTATTGTTAAACCCCCCCCCCCCCCCCCCCCCCCGGTCTCAAAAGGTTTTACCTGTATAAACAATGGATGAGCTGAGCTTTGGGCAGCATGTCTGTGGCCCTGTGTGAGGGGTATGCGATGTGACACCATGCTCTTACTGAGATCAATGGAGAAGTCGGCATCCGGCGTGGGTGCGGTGCGCTGCAGGGCATCAGGGAAGCGGAACTCGTCGGGGGGGGGGTTTTCGGGGTGCCGGGGGCTGTCCATCTGGTCTGAGGGGTGGTCCTCGCTGATGCCGCTGTCGCTGGGGGAGGGGGACCAAAGGGGGGACCCCGAGACTGAGTCACTGCCCCCCAGCAGTACGTTCAGGAAGTCCTCTCCATGTTCGGACGGATGCAGCATCTGTCATGTTTGCAGAGAAATAGTGGTGATTGTTTGGGGGGGTTTTAATGGAGGGAGTGGTGAGACACTCTTCCGCTTGTTTTGATTGACAGGGTAAAGAGTGAGCAGACAGGACGGGAGAAACACGTTACCAGATGTGGTTCAAGCACAGTTGCGGGACTACTATTGTTATGGTGTAAAATCTGGATAAACATGTTTGTTTGTGTGTGTGTGTGTGTGTGCGTGCCTTGCCTGCGTGTTTGTGTGTGTACACATAACTCCTCCATACAAAGTATGTGTTCCATACTTTGTATTTTGTATACTTACTGTACATCATTGTGATGGATGTTATACCACCAATATATATGGAGGATGAAAACCTGCACCACACCTGGGGTAACGTCAAGGCGCACGACGGAAAACCCCTGGACACAGTGAGTCCACTTGTTCCCCTCTACTTTTGCACCAAGAACAAACTCCTGTACCGTGTAGTTAAACAGAACGATGTCATGGTGGAACAACTGGTTGTCCCCAAGTGTTTTGTCACAACGGTGCTGTTCATGGCGCATAACCACGTCCTGGGACCCCACCTGGGGATGGACAAAACCCGGGAGAGGATACTGGCCCGGTTCTACTGGCCCGGGGTGAAACAGGCCTGGGAACACCTCAAGCGGGTCCAGCAGAGCCAGGCTCGAACCTACAACCGCGGGGCCCAGCCAAGGGAGTTCCAGGTAGGCGACCAGGTGTTGGTGCTCGTGCCCATGGTCGACTGCAAGTTCTTGACCCGGTGGAGGGGACCATACGAGGTGGTTGAACGGGTGTCGGAGGTCAACTATCGGGTCCGCCAGCCAGATAGGCGGAAACCCACCCAAATCTACCATGTGAACCTGTTGAAAATGTACCAGGAGCCAGACGAGCCCGCGGGGGACGTGGTGACCACATTCCTGACCCCCCCGACCCCACTAGAGGTACCTCGGGGAGAACAACTGGGGCCCGACCAGGTGCAGGACCTAAAGGAGTTGGTGATGCAGAATCAGGACGTCTTCTCTGACCTGCCGGGCCACACCACCCTGGTCCACCACGAGATCCACACACCACCAGGACAATATGTTCGCCTTCGGTCCTACCGCATCCCCGAGGCCCGGAGGAAAGCCATAAAAACGGAGGTACAGGCCATGTTAGACCTAGGCGTGATCGAGGAGTCCCATAGTCCCTGGTCCAGCCCCATAGTCCTAGTCCCTAAACCCGATGGCTCCTGGATTTTTTGCAACGACTTCAGGAAGCTTAACGAGATATCCCTGTTCAACACCTACCCCATGCCCCTGGTGGACGAGCTTATCGAGCGGCTAGGCCCGGCCTGGTTTATTGCCACCCTCGACCTAACCAAAGGCTATTGGCAGGTGCCTCTCTCTCCCCAGGCGAAGGAGAAAATGGCGTTCGTGACCCCCGATGGCCAGTTCCAATACACCGTGCTGCCGTTCGGAGTGCATGTGGCCCCCGCGACCTTCCAACGGCTGATGGACCGAGTTCTCAGACCACATCGGGAGTACGCGGTGGCCTACCTCGACGCCATCGTGGTGGACTGCGACGCCTGGGAGGTCCACCTGGCCCATCTCCGGGCTGTCCTTCGAGCCCTCCGCCGCGCAGGTCTGACCGCCAACGCCTGAAAATGTAGGCTGGGCCTGGAGGAGGCCGGAGGAGACGACGAAGCACCAGGTGAGGTCGTTTCTGGGGCTGGTAGGGTACTACCAGAAATTCATCCCGGGCTTTGCCACCCTGGCGGCACCCCTGCACGACCTGACCCGGAAGAGGCTCCCGGACAAGGTGAAGCTGGGGCCAGAGGCTACTCAGCCCTTCCAGACCCTCCAGCAGGCCCTCTGCCACACAGATGCCTCCGACATGGGGCTAGGGGCTGTCCTTTCCCAGGACCGGGGCAACGAGGAGCACCCTGTGGTCTTCGCCAGCCGGAAGCTGCTGTCCCACGAGAAGGCCTACTCCACCATCGAGAAGGAGGCCCTGGCAATCAAATGGGCCCTGTGTCACTTCCGATATGACCTCCTGGGCCGTAGGTTCCACCTCATCACTGAGCATGCACCCCTGAAATGGCTGGACCTCTGTTGCTGTGCTCCCCCTCTCTCTGCCCTGCCGGGTGCCTACAGTATGTATGTACATGTAAGTATTGTGTACATCCAAGAAGCTTGCTTGTACAGTACCTATGAAATGTGACACGCATGAAATGACCAAACAACATGACGGCAATGGAATTATATTTGGGCCCCTGCAATGTATTTTTAAAATGTGGACCTAAATAAAGAATGTGTGTGTGTGTGTGTGTGTGTGTGTGTGTGTGTGTGTGTGTGTGTGTGTGTGTGTGTGTGTGTGTGTGTGTGTGAGAGTGTGTCAGGACCTGTAGACTGATGTAAGGGAAGTAGGTTGTGAGGCGGAGCCAAACACACAAAGACATTTCCACATCTGTGGAAGATGAACTTCAAAGAGAACATGCTCTCACTCACGCTGGGCTCTGTGATTGGCCAGCCAGGGTTGCCATGGTGCCCCATCCCTTCGTGACGCAGGATTCCGTTATCCTGGTCGAATAGCAGGTCCAGCAGCTCCATCTCATCACAGCCCTGCGTAGAAAGGTGACATCACACCACATACCTGTTTACACAGCTGAGATCACACACATACTGAACAACAAAAGCACACACACTCACATAAAAACAAACACACACACGCACACATACACACTCACACAGAAAAACATAAGCACACAAACACAGACACACACATACACACACACACACAAAGACATACACACACACACACACAGAAAAACATAAGCACACATGAACACAAACCAACACACATACACACACACACACACACACACACAGAAAAAGGTTCTGTGTGTTAAGCCCACACATTCACACACTCACAGAGACAGACACACATGCAGACAGGGAGAAACAGACAAACACACACCAGGGGTGCAGTGAATTCCTTTTCCAAATAAATCATTCTAGAATCTAAAAGAAACTTTTCAAATGAAACATAAATCCAAATAAAAAAGCCTAATAACTTTTCAGAAAATATTGATGATAGAAGTTGCTCACATCAAAAGTCTTAGAGTTTTAAATCAAACTCGCCTCCTGAATTGAAATGGAACGGAGCCCAACCTGATACACAATCCTGCACACACACACACACACAAACACACACACACACACACAAAACTGAACTATAGAGGAGGTCTGTAATAGGCTCTGTGCACCAGCTCCACTACTTCCTGAAAGTCACTTAGCATCTTTATTTCCTGTCCAATATGATTGGATTACGTGATTATTCAGGTGTGCGGCAGACCCAGCGCACACCTGATTAATCACTTAATCCAATCATATAGGACAGGAAATAAAGATGCCAAGTTACTTTCAGGAAGTAGTGGAGCTGGTGCACAGAGCCTGTACCAATCGTAACCCAGTCTGTTTATGACCTCATGATAATAGTCTTCGGTGACCGTGCCCTGCGTTGTACCGCCCTGTGACACTATTTTACAATAGGCCTACTTTTGTGATCTAAACCACTAAGTCTTCTCCACAAACCCCTCACACACACTCACCCCTCACACACACTCACCCCTCACACACACTCATCATCTTCTTGTTTGTTACAAGGGTATTCTGCCTACTTGGACTTTGTTTAGTTCTTCCGGACTATCATATGGTATCCACCCTGCCAACCCACGCAGAGAACACACCAGCCAGGCAACGCCAACTCTCAACCCAGAACCCCGGGCCTCTAGGCCCGCTTACCTGTTCTTGATACTGATCCATGGTGCTGTCACGTAGGCCGGACGATAGTTCCCCTGGAAGAATACAAACAAATCCAGAAGAAAAATGGGTTTCTTTTGTTGTGAAGAACTGTTGCCGTTCTCTAAACGTCTCGTCTGCTCTCTGGGAGCTGGGGTCCAAAGTTTAAACTCCAACGCAGCACACCCCGTCATCACCCTCGCAACTGGGCTCTCATTGGCTGACATGCATAGAGGATATTTGATTGGGGGTGGGGGTGGGGAGCAGGTTGGTCCGGAGACAGGGAGATATGACCTCAGGGATGGACAGGACAGCAAAGGTCAAAGGTCGCACTTCACTCTCTGTTTTTGTTTGACAGCTTATTGACGGAGGAAGAACTCAATCCCCTTTGACACAGATTCAGAACAGATCAAAGCAGAACAAAGGGTAGGTTACTCACCACGGGTCTTTGGCATTTCAATGTGTTTACAATTGCGTTTTAATGGCTGTGATAAGTGTGTCAGGACTGGTGAGGTGAACTGGCGCTGTTGGGTCCAATCAACAGGAAACAGACTGTAGTGAGAACTATACAGAGAAACAAACATGAGTTCGCTAGTTTCTATTTTAAAAACACATTAAGCACCAGTTCAAGTTCCCTAAACTACAAAGTTGTAGAAGTGCACACACAAGCCCTGGTATCATCAGTCTATTGGCAAAGCAGAATAAAACATGAGAAAAAACAGAAACCAACTAGGGCTGAGAGCAGCAGTGAGCGGGCCCTCGCACCCCACGCGTGTCGGGGTGTGGCGCCGTTAAAGGGGGTGCTATTTCGGTGTCCAATACTGAGAGAAACTTCTTGTCACCAGTAGGTGGCGCTCTAAGCGTGACTCAATACCGATGCATAGATGTGTTCAGGACGGTACCTTGATGAAGCGTGAGAAATGTGTAAATCGGACAATGTATGTAGGAGTTATGATTACTTCCTGCTTGACCTGTAGGCGGCGCTATAAGTATGACTCAATACTGACCTACAGATGTGTTCAGGACGTGACCTTCATCAAGCATGAGCAATTTGGGGTAAATTGGATAATGTATGAAGGAGTAATAAGGACTTCCTGTAAGCAGTAGGTGGCGCTATAAGTATGACTCAATGCTGACGCACGGATGTGTTCAGGATGCGACCCTCATCAAGCATGAGCAATTTGGAGTAAATCGGATAACGTATGTAGGAGTTATGAGTACTTCCTGTTTCACCAGTAGGTGGCGCTGTAAGTGTGACTCAATACCGACGCATAGATGTGTTTAGAATGCGACCTTCATGAAGCGTCAGCAATTTGGTACAAATCGGGTAATGTATGTAGGAGTTATGAGGACTTCCTGTTTCACCAATAGGTGGCGCTATAAGTATGAGGCAATACACATTGATGTGTTCAGGACAGAACCTTCATGAAGCGTGAGAAATATCGGACAAATTGGATCATGTATGTACGGCAAGGGTGTTTGGTGAAAACTAAATTTTTTGGATAACTTTTTATCACAAAGGTCTTAAGATGAAGCTGACCGAATATGAAGTTGATGGGATGAAATCTGTAGGAGTTCATTAAAGTACGAGGTATGGAAATGGTAAAAATAAGGAAAAAATGGCACGTTAAGAGCAAAATGGCTGACTTCCTGTTGGATGTTGGATATAACTCCAAGAGACATTTTAGTGTGTCTCGATGAACTATATATGCTCACCGAATTTCGTTCGCCTACATCAAACTGAAAGGTGGGTCTCGCCATTTTAAATTTTCCAGGGGGCGCTCTTGAGCTGTTTTGCCACGCCCATTTCCATCACCCATGAAATATCAAATTTTTCACCGGGACTGACGTATCTGCAAAGTTTCAACCGTTTTCATCGATGTTTAGGCCGCCAAAAAGTCATTTGTTTGGGGAGAAGAAGAAGAAGGTAGAAGAAGAATAATAATCCTTCGAATTTCAATAGGGCCTCGCACCGCCACTGTCTGGAGAAGTCACTGGGTTCCTGCTGTTTTTCACAGACTCACTTTGAAGGATCCACATGATGCTGTCTTTCTGGTTCAGCGCGGGGCTTAAAATATGTCTTCAGATGCGCAAAGCAGGGTGAAATCAATAGTACCCAGAGAGATTGTGATGTGTATGCCTCTTCAAAACTCAAAGTTCTCTGCTTTTTTGTAGTAATAAGTCTTGCAAAGCCACAAGGCTGGAAGACCCTTTCAAAGGATGGGAAAAACAAATGATCCAGCCAGATGTGGCCATGCACAGTCAGAATATATATTACAGACACAATTATCATAATAATCACATAATTATTCCTTTCAAATTCTTAAAAAACAAAACGGTCAGGTGTCAGATTGGATGTAGGCAGTGGTATTGTTCTGTAACTGGGTGCTTTCTTTAAAATGGTGTTTACAAAGCAAATATAAGGTCCTTTTCTTATTTTTTCTCTCTCCAGAGTGTTTTAAAAGAGTGTTTACCTGTCAGAGGACAACTTCACCTTCTTCCCTCCAAGTACTGCCACAACACTGGCCTGTCTGCTGTGTGTCACTTCAGCTTACTGGTGGATCACTATCCAATAAGCAGCTGGCCCCGAGCTTCTCCATACGACAGGGCCCTATCACTAGAACCACTCTATCTGATCAGGAGCCGATCCAAAGGTCATTACTATACTCTCGGCTCACAGCTGTATCTCCACTCTGTTTCAACATCCAAAAAAAGCAATATAGCAATCACTGTGTCCAGCCTCTGTGGCTTTGGGATACACGTGTGATGTAACTGGTTGTCGGTCATATGTTTGTTCAAAACACACATTGATCAATGGGGCAGACAGATACATATCCATCAAGAAAGGTTTAAGCAGGCTGGTCCCACTGTGATTAGGTTGTCATGGGATAGTGTGTCCTGTCAGTCACAGGCAAGGGATACGACAATGAAATGTGGAAAGTGCAATTAATCCCAGTGCAATGAAACCAGTGGAGCAGTGGTAGAAAGGTCAACTTGGAGGTATATTAAATATACCTCAAACATTGCCGTGTTTCGAGCAAAGACCCTTGATGTGTATCTTTCGTATTTTATCTATCTCTCTTAATTGATTTTAATTATATCTCTTTGTTTATTTGGTTTCATTCTAGTTCATTGATCTTAAAACTTTCTACCTTTTTGCTGGCAAGCCTTAGTATTTTATTTGTGCCAGTCTTTATGAAGCACTTTTAGATTTGTCTCAGCACATGAGGAGCGATATATAAACAATATTATTATTTTTATTATTGTTGTTGTTGTTGTTGTTATTATTATTATCTCTACCTATCTTCAGGTCCCAGAACAGAACGTCCCGTCTCTCTGCATGTCTTCGGCCGGTCAGGACCGTATCCTGACATCTGATTACATAATACCTGATAACAGCACTCTCCTTAGTGCGGTTCCTGTACCTATTCAACCCCTAGAACCTGCCATGCAGTGCGGTTCCTGTACCAAGTCAACGCCTAGAACCTGCCATGCAGTTGTGGATGCAGAGATTCTAAATGATTGGACAGGGGAAAGCAATATGGTGGCGATTCCAATTATCTGTTCACAGGACGATTATTATTTATTTATTTATTTATTTATTTATTTATTTATTTATTTATTTATTTATTTATTTATTTATTTATTTATTTATTTATTTATTTATTTATTTATTTATTTATTTATTTATTTATTTATTTTCTTCTTCTTCTTCTTCTTATTATTATTATTATTATTATTATTATTATAGTATTAATTACACATGTGAGATGCCCTCAGCTCTGTCACTATAGAGACAGGGTTGATTAGGGACAAAGTCGGGCAGCAGGATGTACATGGAAGATGGAGCTGAACAAGGTAGAGCCTGAACATGGTAGAAAAGGCCACCTACTGGACGACTCGCGAATTACACTATCATACCCTGTTCATAAATAACATTCTGTTCAACAACATTAATTCATATTACCATGCATTGCTATAGATTCATGATTCAAGACTGCTTTATTGTCATGTATATGGTTTACACATACTGGGAATTTGCTGAGGTCCATGATGCATACACCAGAGATGACATTAGACAGGGTACAGGACAGGACAGTGCGAATACAAAATACAAAAAGTATTGGGGGATATATTGTATTGTAACTGTACAAGTATATAGGTCTAGTACACAATATGTATACAAGATACCTGCGTACACTCGGTCTGTATAAATATATAAACAGTAACTATACAAGTATACAAGTCAAGGAGTATACATATACATACGTATGTACGTACATACATACATACATACATACATACATTACATTACATTACATTACAGTCATTTAGCAGACGCTTTTATCCAAAGCGACTAACAATAATTGCATTTAACGTAGGAAGAGCCAATGTACTACTACTTGCCAGAACTCACAAGTGCATCTTCTTTCTAAAACAAACAAGTGACTAAGAGCATAATCTAGTGCTGAAGGCAAAGTGCAAGAATCACAATCTAAAGTACAGTGCAATATAATATAATAAGTGCATAACAATAATAATAACAATTAACAATTAATAATAAATAACATACATACACAGACATACATACATACATACATACATACATACATACATAGGCCTACAGGCTGTCTTGGTATATCTAGTAATACACATGTATAAATACAGTACATTCAGCAAACCTCAATGACACACAGAACAGTCAGGCGCTGTTCATCAGACTGTTATAGTCTGATGGCCGCTGGAACCAAGGAACGTCTAAACCGCTCCGTATTGAACCCGGGTGGGAGGAGCCTGTGGCTGAAGGTGCTCCCCATCTGCCACAGCTCGTCATGGAGGGGATGACGCACAACACACATCAAAGGACCTGTTTCAATTCAATTCAATTCAAACAACGTTATTAGTCCCACTGGGGGCGATTGATTTATAGCAGCTTGTTGAACATAAAACATCACACAGGGAGGGCGAGGGACGACAGTCTGCTCTGTCCTTTCCTGTAGAGGGTCTCAGTGTTGTCAGTCCAGTCCAATTTGTTGTTCAGATGCACTCCTAGGAACTTGTATGAGCCCCCCCCCCCCCCCTTCAACTTCCTCCCCCTTGATGGTGATAGGGCTGGAAGCCTCCTGTTCTTTCTGAAGTCCATCACCTTGATCTCGCTGAGCTGGTTCTCCTCAGACCATTCAATCAACCTCCTGACTACGTCCCAGAGTTGTCTGAAGTCGGAGGTGTAGAGGGTGAACAGGAAAGGTGACGGGACTGTTCCTTAGGGGGGAGCCTGTGTTGCTAATCACAACGCCGGACAGGCAGCCCTGCAGACGGACATACCGAGGCCTGCCTGTGAGGTCGTCTGTGATCCAGGCCAATGAGTCGTGGTCTACCTGCATAGCTGGGAGCTTCTCCGTGAGAGCATAGGAGCAATAGTGAAGTTCATTTGGATTCCAGCGCACATTGGGGTGGAGGGGAATTAGTTGGCAGACAGATATGCAAAAGGTTAAGAGATCAGAAGTAGATGTGACAGTTGGGCTACTTACCGCAAGGCTTAGGTTAAAAGTGTCACCAAGACAGAAATTAAAGGGAAGTGCAAGGTCAGTGTGATGGGGATACTAAAGGGAGGCATCTTTATAACATCCAAAGGCATGTAGGGGAGGTGAAGAGTACTAGCAGGAGCAAGAAAGAAGAAGATATCATTTCACGAATGAGATTTGGGCACACAAATGGCACTTTGCAGTTAGTAGGGAAACATGACACTGGAATGTTGAGTGTTGTAGGGACAAGGTGTGGATTGCCTCTCTCTCTCCCTCCTATCTTCTAACCAGGTCCAGTGGATGCCCCACTGTCACCAGCAGACCTCCCTGAGTCCGATAGATACCCCTGTGTCTGCTGTGGATGTCGTAGCATTTAGTTAATACACACACATGTACACACAGACATACACCAGCCCACTTCCGGCTTTAGGCCTGGGCCATAGCAAACACACACCAGTATTTGCCATATCTCTCCTATGTTGTTTTTTAGCTTCTCTTACTCTGAAAATATAATTTAATGTAATTTATTGCTTTATAAATGCTCTTATCTGGTAGTCTACCGTAGACAAACATACTCCTGGAGCTTGCTCGATCGCCTTGTTGAGAGGGGATATGTAGAGGTGGGTCGTATGCCCACCTCCCTTGTTCTCTGGAAAGCGCATTGTGTTTTCTCTGGGTATGAAATGCGCTATACAAATAAAGCTTTGATTGATTGATTGATTGATTGATTGATTGAAGGTAGAGACAGTAAGCCATGTTATAATAGAGAGCCCTGGGTATGCACAGGAAAGGCAAGAGCTTAAGAGAGGGCTGGAAAGGGAACACATTAGGTTTACCTACGAAGAGGTGTTGAGTATGAATTCTGGTCATGTGGGATAGAGGGTTCTTTTCTCCGTAAAAAAAAAATACAGGGCTATTTCAGAGGATGTAGAGTTTAAGGAGGCAGTGTATCGGAGCATGTCCTTATGACATGCGGTGGTGTGGTAGATTACGAGGTGTGGTAGATTCAAGTCTGAGAGAGTTGTCCTCCGTCGTCAGATCTGTGAGTTGAGGGTCAGGCAGGGGATTCTAGGGCTGGGTGAGAATTTGTGGGAATGCTGTAGGGCTCTATTTACTTTCCTTACAGATACAGGGATTGGTCGTCGGGTTTAGCTGTATTCTCTTTTACCTGTGTCTCTCTTTCTCTCTTTCCTTCTATGACCTGATGTTTTATTTGCTGTGATGTTGCACACTCCGGTATGGTAGGTGGCGGTATGCACCTTTAATGTCGGTGCATAATCCGCCAATAAATTGAGAGAAGAAGAAGAAGAAAGTGTAGTTGACCCTATTAGTTGTTCTATTAATACATCCATGAGTTCACCCCACTCCCCACTGAGTTCTGATCCACTCCATTTCAGTAGGTGGCAGTAATGCACACCATAAGTTGTTTCCCTGTCGCCATTAAACAACAGAAGAAGAACCAATTAAACAACAGAAGAAGAACCAAGAGAAGAAGAACCCTGATGTCGTCGGCCTGTGGGGGGCAGTAGCCTCGCGTCACCAGTCTCTCCTCGGGGAGGAGAACCTATCTATTTATATATATAAATATATATATATATATATATATATATATATATATATATATATTTTCTTTCTATTAGGTATCTATTTACTTCACTGCCTTAAGCCCGCCCCCTCATCCGGCTCGAGCCTGTAGACCCCGCCTCCAACTTCCGCTTGCTTTATTTTTCCTTAACCGGTAGTTCTCCTCGCATCTTCTTTTCCAATTTTCGTCGGTGTTATGCCTGGTGATGCCATCGCGAATGTTATCTACTCGAAACGTCACCATGTGCAGCCTACAGTAAAAACATTACAACAACTGTTCGTCTTCCGGTCCAGACCGGATGATGATGCGATGCGTCATCGCGCTTCCGCTCTAGACCGGCGAAACCATATATATAATAGTAATACTAATATAATATAATTATATATATATAATGTCTATGGGCGAAACAACACCGAACGAGAGCCAGTTGTGTCTCTGAGGGTCCTTTTGGGTCATGGGAGTCACCAGTATGAGGTGGGGAGGGCGGTGGCAAGATTTATGTTCGCTACTGGCCTACATCTTGGGGTGTGAGGGTCTGGGAGGGGTGTAGTACCGTGTCTGGCCAGGGAACGGCAGCAATACGCCACGTCGGCGTCTAGCCTGCCAGAAACCAAACGAAGAAGATGCATGACGCTGTTGCGTGCAGCCGGCCGGAAACCCAAAGAAGAAGAAAAACCCTCATCTCTTTTTCTGCGACCGCGTTACAAAGAACATCTCGAACCATCCGTCACCATGGTGAGAAATATGAATATACTGATGTCATTTACAATTGATAGAAATGCATATGGTGCCAACTGTGTGAATAGTCCACCTTCCGTTCGTGTTAACACAGCAGATTTGTAATTTGCAAATTGTGTGTGCGGAAAATTGCTGGAGGGACCTCAACTCCTGGCTAGCTAATGATAGTTAACCTAACATCCAACTGTTGCCAGAAACTCTGTGACATGTTGAAATGACATGTTAAAGTTGGTCAAAGTTAGTCAGTGAATACCTATTAGTCCCTTATCTAGCTCGCTAGGTTTAAACTTGAGGACAGTCATGCTTTGCCAGCCGACCCACGTGGTTTTGTGAGGTAGGTGGTTGACCCACGTGGTTTTGTGAGGTAGGTGGTTGACCCACGTGGTTTTGTGAGGTAGGTGGTTGACCCACGTGGTTTTGTGAGGTAGGTGGTTGACCCACGTGGTTTTGTGAGGTAGGTGGTTGACCCACGTGGTTGTGAGGTAGGTGGTTGACCCACGTGGTTTTGTGAGGTAGGTGGTTGACCCACGTGGTTTTGTGAGGTAGGTGGTTGACCCACGTGGTTGTGAGGTAGGTGGTTGACCCACGTGGTTTTGTGAGGTAGGTGGTTGACCCACGTGGTTGTGAGGTAGGTGGTTGACCCACGTGGTTGTGAGGTAGGTGGTTGACCCACGTGGTTGTGAGGTAGGTGGTTGACCCACGTGGTTTTGTGAGGTAGGTGGTTGACCCACGTGGTTGTGAGGTAGGTGGTTGACCCACGTGGTTGTGAGGTAGGTGGTTGACCCACGTGGTTTTGTGAGGTAGGTGGTTGACCCACGTGGTTTTGTGAGGTAGGTGGTTGACCCACGTGGTTGTGAGGTAGGTGGTTGACCCACGTGGTTTTGAGGTAGGTGGTTTAACGTGTGTATCCGTGGACCCGGTCAGTCCTGTGGTCAAATCTGCCGCTAACCTTATACAGTTCTTTAGAGTGTATATTACTTTACTTTACATTATTTTATAGCATTACAGTTGCCTAAACGTAGACTGCATTGTAGCAAAGATAGTCATGCTCTTAAACTCGACTGTGTATGAGGAGTCATGGGACACAGAAAAATGATACCAGAATTAAATACACGTTAAAGCAATACATCGCGATATTTGGATCTTTACAAAGAATGCCTGCAGCTGAATGATGACTTTAAACATTCTTCACTTTGACCTGACTGTCCAGTGATGAGAGCCTTCAGTCTGACAACGTGCATGGCAATTCAACCCCCTTTACCCCCAACACACACACACACACACACCCAACACACACACACACCCCAACTGAATTACTGTCAATGTGCGGTTATTCTCTGTGCTTATAACGATGCTAAACGACTCCTCGACTCGACACAACTTGAATAGTGTAACCAGTCATGTTTATGTCCCCAGTGTCAGGAGGACGGCCCTGCATGGTTCTGGACTGACCCCTGACCCCTCTCTCCCGCAGGGCCATCTCCCTGTCCTACTCGCTGAGCCAAAACAACCAGGCCTTCGTCAGGCGGTGAACAACGGGTCCAGGGTTCCTGATCGACCTCTAAGCAACCTGATCGATTCGCTTGGCCATCTGGGCGTCTCCTGGGCGGTGATGGACGAAGAATTCCGGTGGTCGATGCCGGCGTCTGGTGAGTCTGACCGTCGATGTTTACTTCTGTTCAGCAGACTAGGCTGTCCCGAAGTGTCCCCAACATGCGTCTCTCCAGACCAGAATGCCTGCGGCTGAATGATGACTTTAAACATTCTTCACTTTGACCTGACTGTCCAGTGATGAGAGCCTTCAGTCTGACAACGTCCACGGCAATTCAACCCCTCTAACCCCCAACACACACACCCCCAACACACATTACATTACATTACATTACAGTCATTTAGCAGACGCTTTTATCCAAAGCGACTAACAATAATTGCATTTAACGTAGGAAGAGCCAATGTACTACTACTTGCCAGAACTCACAAGTGCATCTTCTTTCTAAAACAAACAAGTGACTAAGAGCATAATCTAGTGCTGAAGCAAAGTGCAAGAATCACAATCTAAAGTACAGTGCAATATAATATAATAAGTGCTTAGGTGGGAGGATTGTTGTAGTACTTCTTGAAGAGATGAGTTTTGAGCCTGCGACGAAAGATGGGCAGCGACTCTGCTGTCCTGACATCAGTGGGCAGCTCATTCCACCACTGCGGGGCCAGGACAGAGAAGAGCCGTGACCGTGTCGATCGACCGCAGGAGCCTCGGAGTGACGGGGCAACCAGTCGCCCTGAGGTAGCAGAGCGTAGTGGTCGGGAGGGGATG
This sequence comes from Borostomias antarcticus, assembly GCF_949987555.1. NCBI lineage: Eukaryota > Metazoa > Chordata > Actinopteri > Stomiiformes > Stomiidae > Borostomias > Borostomias antarcticus. The sequence goes on along the minus strand of NC_140259.1, from coordinate 6,186,733 downwards.
TAGGGTTTGACCATGGCCTGGAGGTAGGAGGGGGCTGTTCCTTTCATTGCCCTGTAGGTTAGCGCCAGAGTTTTAAACTGGATGCGAGCCGCTACAGGGAGCCAGTGTAGGGAACGGAGAAGGGAAGTTGTGTGGGAGAACTTGGGGTGGTTGAACACCAGGCGAGCAGCAGCTTTCTGGACAAGTTCCAGAGGTTTAATGGCTGACGCCGGTGCCCCCGCGAGGAGGGAGTTGCAGTAGTCCAGGCGGGAGATGACCAGGGCCTGGATGAGTACCTGCGCCATTTCATTAGTGAGGAAAGGGCGAATCCTCCTGATGTTGTAGAGCATGAATCTGCAGGAACGTGTGACGGATGTGACATGTGAGGAAAATGACAGTTGGTCATCCAGGGTCACACCCAGATTCCTCGCAGTCCGAGTCGGGGTCACCACTGTGTCTTCAATGGTGATGGCCAGGTCCCGGTGCGGACAGCCCTTCCCCGGGAGGAACAACAGCTCAGTCTTGTCCAGATTGAGCTTGAGGTGATGTGTCGTCATCCACTCCGAAATGTCAGCCAAGCACCCAGCTATGCGTGTCTCCACTTCTGTATCAGAAGGGGGAAATGACAGAACCAGTTGGGTGTCATCGGCATAGCAGTGATAGGAGAAGCCATGCGAGCGAATGACAGAGCCCAGAGATGTAGTGTAGAGGGAAAACAGGAGAGGACCCAGGACAGACCCTTGTGGAACCCCCGTAGTCAGACTACGCGATTCCGACGTCGACCCTCTCCATGTCACCTGGTAGGAGCGGCCCGTCAGGTAGGATGCAAACAGGGAGTGTGCAGAGCCATCGATGCCTTTCTCCTCGAGGGTGGAGAGGAGGATCTGGTGGTCTACCGTATCAAATGCTGCTGACAGGTCTAGGAGTATCAGGACAGAGGAGAGAGAGTTCGCTCTAGCGGCATGGAGTGACTCTGTTACTGCAAGGAGGGCGGTCTCTGTCGAGTGGCCAGCCTTGAACCCGGATTGGTGGGGATCTAGGAGGTCGTTCTGGTGGAGGTACGAAGACAGTTGGTTAAAGATAGCACGTTCAAGTGTTTTGGATAGAAAGGATAGAAGGGAAACCGGTCTGTAGTTTTTGACATCAGATGGGTCGAGAGATGGTTTCTTTAGGAGGGGGTGACTCTGGCAGTCTTGAAAGCAGAGGGAAAACATCCTGAAACAAGAGATGCGTTGATGAGGTGGGTTAGGAAGGGAAGGAGTTCGGGTGCAACAGACTGAAGGAGAGTCGAGGGAACAGGGTCTAGGGAGCACGTGGTGGGGCGGTTAGATGTTACAAGGTTGAGGGCCTCGTTGGGGGAGAGGGGAGAAAAGTGGGATAAGGTGGGGCGTGGAGAGGAGGGGGGGAGCAGGGAGTGGAGAGAGGGTGGGGATGGGGGGGTGAGTTTCGTGCATGGAGCGTTGACCGGGGGAGGGGGGAAAGAGGATCTGATATCGTTAACTTTCTTGTCAAAGAAGTTGGCGAAATCATCAGGGAGAAGGGAGGAGTTGGGAGTAGGAGGTGGGGGCTGGAGTAGTGAAGAGAAGGTTTCAAAGAGTTTTTTAGGATTGGAAGCAGAGGTTAAGATTTTAGAGCGGAAGAAAGCAGCTTTAGCAGCAGACAGAGAGGAGGAGAATGTGGAAAGAAGAGATTGGAAATTAAGAAGGTCCTCTGGGAGCTTGCCTTTCCTCCATTTGCGCTCAGCTATTCTCAGGCTCCGTCTATCAGTACGCACTGAGTCCGACAACCATGGGGCAGGTGGAGTTGGGCGTGCAGGCCTGGAGGTGAGGGGACAGAGATTGTCCAGAGAAGAGGAAAGAGTAGAGAGGAGAAGATCAGTGGCAGTATCAGAGGGTAGGAGAGAGAAGGATTCAGGGGCGGGGAGGGCGGAGGTGACAGTAGAGGAAAGGTCAGTAGGGGAGAGCGAGCGGAGATGGCTACGGGCGGTAACCATGTGGGTAGGAGGAGGAGTTACAGGGGAAGAGGGGATGGAGAGGGAGTAGGACATGAAATAGTGGTCAGAGAGATGGAGGGGAGTGACAGAGAGGTTAGGGGTGGAACAGTGTCTAGTGAAGATGAGATCCAGCTGGTTGCCGGCTTTGTGAGTGGGAGGAGAAGAAGAGAGGTGAAGATCGAAGGAGGAGAGGAAGGAGAGGAAAGGTTCCAATTTCTCACTCTGGATGTTGAAGTCCCCGAGAAGGATGAGTGCGGACCCATCATCTGGGAAGTGCGAAACTAGTGTATCGAGCTCCTCTAGGAATTCACCAAGAGGACCTGGTGGGCGATACACAACAGCAATGGTGAGCTTGATTGGATACATGACAGAGACAGCATGGAATTCAAAAGAGGGAGGGGAGAACTGTGGGATGGAGACGAGTGAGTATTTCCATGTTGGGGAAATGAGCAGGCCAGTACCACCACCTCGCCTCGCAGCTCTGGGAGTGTGGGAGAAAGAATACACATCTGACAGGGCTGCGGGTGTGGCAGTGTTCTCTGGTGTGATCCATGTCTCGGTGAGAGCAAGGAAGCTGAGGGAGAGCAAGGATGCATAGCCTGAGATAAACTCAGCTTTGGGCACCGCCGACTGGCAATTCCAAAGTCCCCCTGTCACCACTTGCTCTCTATGAGTTGAGACAGTCGGATAGATGAGGTTAGAGGGGTTACGGAGTCTGGGGGTGACCCAGTGTCTGCGTGACCCCCGGAGAGGGAACACAACAGGAATAGGATGCAAACACATAATGGTAACAAAACAGGTACTGAGGTAAATGTAGATGTACTACCTTCCTGACAGTCTTACTTGACAAAGTCGCTCTTGAATAAGTCGCCCGGTGCCTTTGGCCGCCCTAGCCTTCGGTCGCACGCCGGAGGGAGCTGTCTCCTTCCCGCTGTCGCCGTCTAAGCCGTCAATGCTTAAGGCCTGTCACTGCTGATTGCTAATCGTCTGCCAGGAGAGTAGGCCACTCCCACAGCCCACTCAACAGGGCAATTAGTCTAGCTCAGGCCGAAACTAACTCTCACAATAACCTTGAATAACAAAGCAGTTTCACCACAACACTGATGACTTAGCACTAGCCAGTAGAGAAACCAAAATATACTTATGTTTCTAGTTCAGTCTAGTAGCTCCAAGTTCCTACCAGGGGTTAATGCAATCTGGGGAACACTTGGCCCTGTGCTGTTTATAAATCCTCACTTCAGCAGGCCACTCCCACAGCCCACTCAACAGGGCAATTAGTCTAGCTCAGGCCGAAACTAACTCTCACAATAACCTTGAATAACAAAGCAGTTTCACCACAACACTGATGACTTAGCACTAGCCAGTAGAGAAACCAAAATATACTTATGTTTCTAGTTCAGTCTAGTAGCTCCAAGTTCCTTCCAGGGGTTAATGCAATCAGACACACACACACCCCCAACACACACACACCCCAACTGAATGACTGTCAATGCACGGTTATTCTCTGTGCTTATAACGATGCTAATTGACTCCAAACCGCTCAAAGGCACATAGTTCGAATCTGTAGGTTGAGAGGAATCCAACCATGTCCAGCTCTTGACATTCGGTTGATTTTGCCGACCGTGGGTCACCATTTTCAGTGCAACACAACAAGCGTCAGGTTAGCCAGGTAAGCTAACGTTGATCGCCATGCCAGTAAGTAAGTAACATTTTATTTATATAGCTCCTTTCATAGCACGAGTGCAGAGTGCTTTACAGTAGAAACATTAAAAACATCAGTCAAATCAGTTACATACACGTGTAACTGAATACATTAAAGATAAAAAACACATAAACACAGTGACATAAGAGGTCAGTGCCAGGGGAGAACAGGCCAGCTGAAAGGAGAGAGTGCGTCAGATAGAGACGGCCGAGCGCTCGAAGGCTCGTCTGTAGAGCTGCGTCTTTAGCTGCTCTTTAAAACTGTCCACAGACGCGGCAGCTCTCAGATCCTGTGGGAGCGCGTTCCACAGTCTAGGAGCCACAGCTCCAAAAGTCCCATCCCCCTTTGTCTTTAGCCGCGTCCGAGGCACTGTCAGGAGCCCCTGGTCGGACGATCTCAAGGTCCGGCTGGAGGTGTGGTGGTGGATGAGGTCACGGTTGTAACTGGGGGCTAGTCCGTGGATGGCTTTGAAGGTGAACAGCAACACCTTGTACTGGATTCTGTACAGCCAGCGTCTAGATGTACTGTAGTCGCTTGGCGGACGCACACAGTAGCTGTGCTGCGATTCTGGCCGCGTACCCTGAGGCCTTCTCAGCAAATGCTAATGATTGTGGTTTGAATAGTGTGACCAGTCATGTTTATGTCCCCAGTGTCAGGAGGACGGCCCTGCATGTTTCTGGATTGACCCCTGACCCCTCTCTCCCGCAGGGCCATCTCCCTGTACTACTCGCTGAGCCAAAACAACCAGGCCTTCGTCAGGCGGTGAACAACGGGTCCAGGGTTCCTGATCGACCTCTAAGCAACCTGATTGGTTCGCTTGGCCATCTGGGCTTCTCCTGGGCGGTGATGGCCGCCCCGTGCGTCACCGAAAGAATTCCGCTGGTCGATGCCGGCGTCTGGTGAGTCTGACCGTCGATGTTTACTTCTGTTCAGCAGACTAGGCCGTCCCCAAGTGTCCCCAACATGCGTCTCTCCAGACCAGAATGCCTGCGGCTGAATGATGACTTTAAACATTCTTCACTTTGACCTGACTGTCCAGTGATGAGAGCCTTCAGTCTGACAACGTCCACGGCATTTAACCCCCCCTAACCCCACAACACACTCACACACAAACACACACACACACACACACACTCTCTAGCCATCAAGACTCTCTTCCTATCTCAGTGGACTACCATGTCTTTTCCTCCTTGATCTACAGCCGATGTCATTAACAGAGGATTAGTTCTGGACTCACCATATTAAAGCAGATGAGGCTTGGATGACCCATCAATCTGCTTTTCTCTTCTCTCTGAACTGCGATTACAATGTTCCCCGCTCTGCTTTCTCAAGATGGCGCGCCCCCCCATGTCCACTGTGGGCGGAGTCTCCTCCAGGTGTGCATCATCGTGTCTCACCTGGGAAGAATGACCATCCACACCCCAAACCCAGTAGCTGAAGCCCTGGTCGAGGGCAGCGTCACAGCGTGGCAGGAGCTCAGGTCTGGGCCTGTTTCCAAGCAATCAGTCGGCTCTTGGATTAGTTTACTGGTGCATTGCAAAAAATTAGAATATTGTGGTTCAGTAGAGTATTGAAGTTCATTATTTTCCATAATGTAATTCAAAAAGTTAAACTTTCATGTATTCTATATCTACAGTATTACACAGTGAGATATTTTAAACCTTTTTTCATTTAATCTTAATGATTGTTCACTTACCTTACTTTCCATACTTGGTCGGGGCTCCTTTTGCACAAATTACTGTGACGTGTGGCATGGAGACATTCAGCCTTGAAATATTTTGCTTCATGTGTAATGAATCTATAATAAGTTTCTCTTTTTGAATTAAACTATGGAAAATAATGAACTTTCCACAATGTTTGAGATGAGCCTGTATTTCCTATACAAAGTGAATTAATTGTATCAGATGAATTAGTGATAGAATGTGAGAGAAAGACCAGTGATAGAAAGACCAGTGATAGAAAGACCAGTGATAGAAAGACCAGTGATATTTGAATGTATGGATGGATTGTTGTGGGGAATATATCAATGTGCTTTCTACATTATTTTATTTTATTGTAGATATTGTGTAACCTTTTTCTTCTTTCCTTGTTATTTACCTTGTCACTGGTGCCTCACATCTTGAAAAAATAAAGATGTATATTAAAAACTGGTTGCTGGGCTAACTTGCATTTACGCCACATTCAAATAAATTCTGGATATCAAGTGCATGTGCAGGCTGTGTTTATTGAAGGGTGAGGTATATACAGGGGTTTTGAACATCACTAATGTTCTGTACACATGTACTGTTCAACCATGTAATAAATGTTTGTTTTTACAGTTTATATAACTCACAAAGGGGCCAGGTGATATAATTAACATTTTTATTTACAATGTGCATTAGCCAGATGGTTAGTGTAGTCAATTAATTGCCTGTCTAATACATGTCATCACAGACCAGCTTGCGATATCACAGCTTTACATGTTACAGGTGATCAGTCTGTTAGTGACAGTACCTCAGGACTACCGGTCAGTCTGTTGGTGACACTACTTCAGGACAACTGGTCAGTCTGTTAGTAACAGACTACCTCAGGACAACTGGTCAGTCTGTCAGTGACAGACTACCTCAGGTAATCAATTTTTGCCTCGGCAGCTGCCTGGCAGTTACCTCAAGTGCATGTCTTCTTTCCGTTAGGTGAGCATGCGACCATGAGTAAAATATCTATATCTTCTTTTTAAACCTGTTTAGTCGACCAGATTTGAAACCATGTGAGCTGATTCAGCAATCGGGCCGCTCAACCAAGCCATTACATCCAACATGGCTTTCTGAGTGACGTCAATCCATTGGCTGCTCAGTGTAAAGTCATCTTTGGATTTGAGTTCTATCAGTATTATGTACAGTCTGTCTTCCTGAAGCATAAAGACTGGCATGAGTGACCTCATTCACATAGGTAGGTATTCCATTATTCACCTTCTGACATTTATAGATGAAAGAAATTGTACATTCAATTAAAGAAATTTTAATTTAGCCCGATGCCGGGTCACAACATGACAAGTACAAGTTCATTTTTTACATAGATTTTAGTAAGTTCACGTTTTTTCGTTTTTTTTTTTCAGAGACAGAGAATTTTGCAAATCTCACAATAGTTTTGATTGCCCGTGTCCTTCCAAAAGTGCGTAAGTGCAAATACATAATGATTCTAGCACAGAGTAAGGTGACAGGATTCAGGCTCCCACCCCCCGCGGAGGACAGCACGGCTTGCATTGCTTCTGCACTTCATATACACACACGCATGGGAATGGATCCGCTCTTAAGCACATCCTGACAGGCAGCTTTGGGGAGCCGTTCCGCTCAGCGAGAGAAGAGCTCCCTCTCGTGACCGTGTACGAGCCCAACGTTGATGTGGTAAACTAGTATGGCTATTCGATGATGAAACTTTTTTTTTTTTTTCCATTGATGTCTTCTTATAGTGGGCGGGGGAGGATCTGTCCAATCGGAAATCCCCAACATGCTGCCTGCCCCCCCCCACCCCCCATCTGATCTAACACGATTGGATAGGTGAACGCCTGTGTTCCTCTACGCAGCTGTTACCAACCCAGTCGTGTCAGATCAGTGATTACTTAATAAGAGAAGGATAGGAAGTATATATTTTCAGAGTATACGGACAAGGCCGGACAAGCCCTCCTCTGCGATTGGTTGTCCCAGATCAGCGGTGAGGGTTCGTAGGTCGTTGCCCTATGTGTAGAAGATGACCTCTGGGATCTGCCCGTCCTCCACCGAGGTGCCGTTGTTGTTTCCGGCCGCGTAGCAGAAGGTGAAGCAGGTCTTGGTGCCGGTGGCCGGAGCCTCGTGGGTCACCTTCCTCATCCCCTTGGTACCGTAGTGGGAGTCCGGACCCTTGGGGAAAGCAAACAATTGTGAATGAATTTCAAGTCTCAACAAAGTGTTCTGTTTTCCTACTTGACTGTTGTTCTAACTTTGTAGTTCGTTCTCATAGATCAGTCTGTTAAAACTACAAATTCTTCCTGTGTGACATCACTTCCCTGTCCTCTTCATCCTGAAACTATGTCACTTCCTTTTTCACTGTATAACCTATCGACCTCATCCACATCTGACTCACTCAGCCCGGATTCACTTCCTGTGCTAGAGTCCGACTCTGCAGACTCGTAACAGAATAAAACTATTGCCTTTGTTTAAAACCAGCTTGACCGACCACTCGCGTGCTCTTCTTTTAAACCAAGTATAAAAATACTTTAACACAGTCCATTAATTAATCAATCAATCCTTCGTGCCGTGGGCGGTGTGTCGGCTGTGGCTCAGGAGGTAGAGTGGGTCGTCCGATGATCGCAGGGCCGGCGGTTCGAATCCCAGCCTTTGCTGTCCACATTTCGAAGTGTACTTCAATCAATCAATCAATCAATCAAAGCTTAATTTGTATAGCGCATTTCATACCCAGAGGCAACACAATGCGCTTTTACAGAGAACAAGGGAGGTGGGCAAACGACCAACTCTCTACATATTCCAGAGGGAAGCAAAAAAACTGTAATCACCCGGGGGCCAGATAAGTGAGCTGTAAAAATTCTTCCCTGACCCCTCTCAACAAGGCGACCGATACTTAGGCAAGACACTGAACCCAAAATTGCTCCCAACGAGCAGGTTAGCGCCTCGCTTGGCAGCCGCTGCCATTGGTGTGTGAATGTGTGTGTGAATGGTTGAATGAGAGGCCTTTGTAAAGCGCAATCCATTTATCCACGGATGGACTCGGGAAAGGCCACGGTGCTGCTGATGAGCCAGTGACGCATGCTGTGGTTGACCTCTGCTCCCATCCCTGACCTGACCCTGTCTCAACATCCCATACCAGGCAGGTGCTCAACAACAACTAGAGCATATTCTATATAATAACTAGAGCATATTCTATATAATAACTAGAGCATATTCTATATAATAACTAGAGCATATCCTATATAATAACTAGAGCATATTCTATATAATAACTAGAGCATATCCTATATAATAACGAGCATATTCTATATAATAACTAGAGCATATCCTATATAATAACTAGAGCATATTCTATATAATAACGAGCATATTCTATATAATAACTAGAGCATATCCTATATAATAACTAGAGCATATTCTATATAATAACTAGAGCATATCCTATATAATAACTAGAGCATATTCTATATAATAACTAGAGCATATTCTATATAATAACTAGAGCATATCCTATATAATAACTAGAGCATATCCTATATAATAACTAGAGCATATTCTATATAATAACTAGAGCATATTCTATATAATAACTAGAGCATATCCTATATAATAACTAGAGCATATTCTATATAATAACTAGAGCATATTCTATATATTAACTAGAGCATATCCTATATAATAACTAGAGCATATCCTATATAATAACGAGCCCTATGTATGTTGAACTTGTTACCTTTCTTCTTTTTTGTAACCGGTCAAAAACAGATTAAAGTTGCACTGAAATGAAAAAAGCATTCTGTCCCATTTTGGTTCACATACTTGGTCATAGTGTTCACCTATTCAACGATGTATGCCAAAAAAATTACAAAATTCTACTTTTGTCATAATCTTATATCAAAGTATATAATTTCTTACTTCCTGGAAAACGGTAGGTCACGTGCAATGACGACAACAGGTACCTTAGATTTTATGCCAATAATCTGACAACATCCACCCGTCAATCAACGCTATCCTTCTATCGAATCTGTCTAAAGTTCTTAAAACCCGTCCACTTGTCAATGTTCCAATCAAATTCCTCTAAACATATGTCCCACCCTCATAGCTTGTTTGCGTCGGAAATACGTCAAACTACGGAAGTTAGATGATCTCAAACGTCCGTTTCAGTGCGACTTTAAGATGCCTAAGTCACCTGGTTCATCTACAGATTAAATTGGGTATGAAGATGCCAGATCGATCGGTAGATTAGATGACGGTACCTTGAGGGTGGCGCAGGCGATGTAGTTGACACTGGGAAGGATCTCCACCGGTTCTTTGAACATGACCCGGAACGTGTTGGCAGAACCATCGCAGCTGAAACCCGTGTCGTTCTGACCCAAAACCGTGTTGCTGTCGGTGTGGATGATCTGGAGTGGGGGGGGGGGGGACACACAGGAAGAGAGTAAAGCAGGGTCAGATCTAGAGGGGTGTGACGGGGGCTCCGGCGTCAGCCATTAAACCCCTGGAAAAGAACGTTGCAGCTCACCTGGTGTTCAACCACCCCAAGTTCTCCCACACAACTTCCCTTTTCTGTTCTCTACACTGGCTCCCTGTAGCGGTTCGCATCCAGTTTAAAACTCTGGTACTAGCCTACAGGGCAATGAAAGGAACAGCCCCCTCCTACCTCCAGGCCATGGTCAAACCCTACACCCCTCCCGACCGCTACGCTCTGCTACCTCGTTGACCCATCACTCCGAGGCCCCTGCGGTCGATGGACACGGTCACGGCTCTTCTCTGTCCTGGCCCCGCAGTGGTGGAACGAACTGCTCACTGACGTCAGGACAGCAGAGTTGCTGCCCATCTTTCGCTGCAGGCTCAAATTTCACCTTTTCAAGAAGTACTTTAGCTTTTTTTTTGCACTTTGGCTTTAACACTATTTTATACTCTTAATCACTTGTTTAGAAAGGAGAGGCACTTGTGAGTTTTGGCGAGTAGTAGTACACTGACTACCTACGTTAAATACTATTAGTGTATTTAGGGTAAACTAGTATGGCTAGTTTAATACAATTAGTGTATTTAGGGTAAACTAGAACACACTAAAACACTGAAGAAGGCAGAGCCGAAACGCGTCTGTCAGGTCTGTCCACCATCATGTATTAAAAGAGCATAAACATAGTTTTGAGTGCGGACCCTTCTTTATTATTGATCCAAGTTTTTGTACATTGGTCCTGCACCGGTTCTGAGCGCCGTGGTCCCGATTATTTTCGAAAGGTCAGAAGATCGAAATAAATAATAGGAGAGATGTATACTAAATGTGTGGATAGTGCAGAGAGAGCCTCCCCCCGCAGGCATGAATGTATTGTGAGAAAACGTCATAACGTTAACTAGCAGCAGGTGCCATCGAGCTAACTTAGCTGTGTAACGTTATGGGCTAGCTAACGCTGCCTTGCAAAATGGACACATTTGGGCGGTTGGGGGGGTGCGCGGGTGTGTCACTGTTTTCAGAGGGGAGGCCCACATTGATGGAGTTTGGGAACCCATGGCCTAGAGGTCGGCCTCCCACCTGGATGTTGACCTGGTAGTCCGTGGGACCGTGTATCGACCCGTAGAGACCCAAGCCCACCACGAATATCCTGCGGTTCACAGAGAAGCTGGAAGAAAAGAACAGGATCAATTGTATAAAAATCAACTTCTACTAAGGACCTGGATAATAATGTGTGTGTGTATCAGTGTTGGGCAGTAACGCCTTACTAACCGTAATAATATTATAGATATAGTAATATATAGTAATAATATTACTTTCCCCAGTAACGAGAGAATACTATGTAAATGTATTGTTGCATGTACAAGCAATGATGTGAAATTTAGAGTTTCAAGCACTACAGTATATTTATATCTATTTATATCTATCTATGTAGATGTAGAGTCTGTGTGTGTGTGTTGTGTCAGAGTCTGTGTGTTGTGTCGGAGTCTGTGTGTGTGTGTTGTGTCAGGAGTCTGTGTGTGTGTGTTGTGTCAGTCTGTGTGTGTGTGTCGTGTCAGAGTCTGTGTGTGTGTGTTGTGTCAGAGTCTGTGTGTGTGTTGTGTCAGAGTCTGTGTGTGTGTGTTGTGTCAGAGTCTGTGTGTGTGTGTTATGTCAGAGTCTGTGTGTGTGTGTGTGTTGTGTCAGAGTCTGTGTGTGTGTGTGTTGTGTCAGAGTCTGTGTGTGTGTGTTGTGTCAGAGTCTGTGTGTGTGTGTTGTGTCAGAGTCTGTGTGTGTGTGTTGTGTCAGAGTGTGTGCGTGCGTGCTGTGTGTGTGTGTTGTGTCAGAGTCTGTGTGTGTGTTGTGTAAGAGTCTGTGCGTGTGTGCGCGCTGTGTGTGTGTGTGTCAGAGTCTGTGCGTGCGTGCGCGCTGTGTGTGTGTGTTGTGTCAGAGTCTGTGCGTGCGTGTGCGCGCTGTGTGTGTGTGTGTCAGAGTCTGTGTGTGTGTGTTGTGTCAGAGTCTGTGTGTGTGTTGTGTCAGAGTGTGTGTGTGTCAGAGTCTGTGTGTGTGTGTTGTGTCAGAGTCTGTTTGTGTGTTGTGTCAGAGTCTGTGTGTGTGTGTGTGTGTGTGTGTGTCAGAGTCTGTGTGTGTGTTGTGTCAGAGTCTGTGTGTGTGTGTTGTGTCAGAGTCTGTGTGTGTGTGTTGTGTCAGAGTGTGTGCGTGCGCGCTGTGTGTGTGTGTTGTGTCAGAGTGCGTGCGTGCGTGCTCGCTGACCGTATGCGGTCACTGGTACCGCTGTAGCCCCAGCGACTCTCCACCTGTCCGAAGCGCGTGATGCTGCACTCCTTCCCCCGCAGGCAGCAGCGCGGCCGGTCAATGAAGTCCACCTGGGGCTTGGGGTTGACGGTGAAGTGGAGGAACAGGCTGACCACCTCGCGGTCCGACAGGATGCCCGTCTGGGCCGGCCCTGGGGGGTAGGGGGGGGGGGGGGACACGGTCAACGTTATTACCTCACAGGCGGCAGGTATATAATAGTGGTCAAATCAACTTAGAATCTAAATATAGCCAAACATACTCGGTCCATTTCAATTTTGTCAACGACAACAGACCCTTTTCAAAGTCTGGTACTACAGGCCAACTCTGTATCTAGGGAACGAGCTGATTGAGCAAGTAAATCACTGAAGAGTCTGTTACACTGCATCTTCTTACATTAAACTCATTAAATCCATTTCCATGGTAATCAGGACATTAATCTGAGTTCTCAGAGTTCCCAGAAGCCCTTGCTGCAGTGAGAACGTCTGGGAGCAAGCTAAGCTATATTCGTGGACACCAATGAGAACGCGTTTGGATATGGAAGGCGGGGGTTGATTGGCCCGCGCAGACAGTGGGTTGTGCGGGGGAGGCTGATTCGGCCTCTGATTGGTCGCTGACCACAGATCTCCACTTTACAAGCACCCAATGGGTCCTGCACCCCTGCCTGTCGGTAGCATGTCTGCCACACAAGGTATGATTGACTTGGACTTTCTTCACAAACGGTTAAGTGTTTTACCTAAATCAGTTTTTCATTTAGTCTTATCTATACACTCCCGATGAAATCATATTCAAATGCAGCTGGATTTAACCCTTTTAACCCTGAAAGTACAGTGACAACATTTTGAATATTAATTGGATTTTCCCTATAATACTAGAAAGCGCAGTTTCTCCGCTTTCAGCAAGTGTTGGAGTGAGGAATTTTTGATTTGTTACATATTTTTTTTTATATTATTAAATATTTATTAGATATTTTTAAAATGTTGCCGGTGACGTGGTCGCATCGAAAGGGTTAAAAGGTAATGTACTGGCTCCGCACCTCTGCCCATCTTTTGTGGCGCTTGATTCCAGACTATCGGGACATAGATGGACTACCCTAATGAAAAAGTCACATTTTTAAATAACTGTTTGAACGCGCGTTCCCTCCTACCTGCGGCAAACTCCTCGATGGTCATGAGCGGGAAGCGGATGAGCGCCAGCGCCTTGCCCAGCACCTTGCGCTTGTTCTCGGGCGTGGGCTGGTACTGCTGCCTCTGGGTCTCCGCCTCCGCCCAGCGCACCGCCGCCCCGAACAGACGCACCTCCCGCACGCCCAGCGTGTCCCGCTCCAGCACCGCCACCAACGTGTCTGAGGGGCGGGGCGGGGGGTCACGACAGGGTCATGGGGAACAGGGTGTGACAGAGAGAGATAGAGGACGACAGATAGAAAGTGTTAGGGAGAAGAGTAAAGAGAGAGATATGGAGAGAGGGAGTGGAGGACAGAGAGAGATATGGAGAGAGGGAGTAGAGGACAGAGAGAGATATGGAGAGAGGAGTAGATGACAGAGAGAGATATGGAGAGATGAGTGGAGGACAGAGAGAGATATGGAGAGATGAGTGGAGGACAGAGAGAGATATGGAGAGATGAGTAGAGGACAGAGAGAGATATGTAGAGTCGAAGTTGAGGACAGAGAGAGATATGGAGAGAGGGAGTTGAGGACATAGAGAGATATGGAGAGAGGGAGAGGAGGACAGAGAGAGAGAGATATGGAGAGATGAGTGGAGGACAGAGAGAGAGATATGGAGAGATGAGTGGAGGACAGAGAGATATGGAGAGATGAGTGGAGGACAGAGAGAGATATGGAGAGAGGAGTGGAGGACAGAGAGAGATATGGAGAGAGGGAGAGGAGGACAGAGAGATATGGAGAGAGGGAGTTGAGGACAGAGAGATATGGAGAGAGGGAGAGGAGGACAGAGAGAGATATGGAGAGAGGGAGAGGAGGACAGAGAGAGATATGGAGAGATGAGTTGAGGACAGAGAGATATGGAGAGAGGGAGAGGAGGACAGAGAGAGATATGGAGAGATGAGTGGAGGACAGAGAGAGATAGATATGGAGAGAGGGAGTGGAAGACAGAGAGAGAGATATGGAGAGATGAGTGGAGGACAGAGAGAGAGAGAGAGAGATAGAGAGAGGGAGTTGAGGACAGAGAGATATGGAGAGAGCGAGTGGAGGACAGAGAGAGATATGGAGAGAGCGAGTGGAGGACAGAGAGAGATATGGAGAGAGCGAGTGGAGGACAGAGAGAGATATGGAGAGAGCGAGTGGAGGACAGAGAGAGATATGGAGAGAGCGAGTGGAGGACAGAGAGAGATATGGAGAGAGCGAGTGGAGGACAGAGAGAGCGAGTGGAGGACAGAGAGAGGGAGGCGGGACTACAGGGAGGCCAGTGATCAGTACCGATGTCTATGTCGGTGAATCCCTCGGCAGCCAGGGCGTCCACGGTGTTCTTGTCAATATTCTCCAGACAGAGGCTGGCCAGCTGGGGCTCATCAAACAGTCTGGCCTGCAACACAACAACAGCATCAGCACACACACTCAGCTACACCAGGGCTGCGTTCAAATTCAGCGAACAAAGTGAACGTTTGCGAACGTTAGCAAACTATTTTCCGTTAGCTTTGTGTTCGCCGCAAACATTTGCTAACAGAAGCTAACAGTCGGGAGAGGTAGTTCGCCAGTAACTGAACTATTTGGAACGTTCATTAAAAGCCGTTCAAATGTGACCGTTTGGAGAAAACATGTTTGCGACGAACGTTCGCCTCTGTTAGCTGAATTTGAACGCAGCCCAGCTAACACGCTCACATCAGCTAAAACCAGACTATCAACACCAACATGAAGCAGACACACTCATACCAGCTAGCTATACCAGCTAACCACACTAGCTATACCAGCTAACACGCTCACATCAGCTAATACCAGATTATCAACACCAACATGAAGCAGACACACTCAGCTATAACAGCTACCAGCTAACACGCTCACATCAGCTACTACCAGACAGACTCTATCATGTCAATAACTAGTCAATAAACCTTTATTACATAAATCTGTGTCCTTGTGAGTGTGTATTACTGTGTCTGTCCATCCATCCATGTGTATCTGTGTGCGCATGTCCATGTGACAGATGGTATGTGTGTGTGTGTGTGTGTGTGTGTGTGCGTGTGTGTGTGTGTGTCCAGACAGGTCCTCCAGCAGCCTGGTACCTGGGTGAGCAGCATGAAGGCGTTGTCCGCTCGCAGGTTCTTCTTGAGGAACTCCACGCAGTGGGCCTCCAGCGCCGGTACCGCATACTTCTTCGCCGTGTACAGGGTGGTCATCACAGTCTCGGGGCCGATCTGCACCTCGTCCGAGTACAAGAACCTAAAAAACCAGCTAGAGGTCACACAACGACCCCTACACGATCTAGGTCCAACACAGTCCCCACAACAGTCTAGGAAACTGTACAACACAGTCCCCAGACACACAACAACACAGTACTAGGCTACGACACAACACAATCTAGGCTACAACACAAAAGTGCATGATCTAGGCTAGTACAACTCAGTCCTCGTTGGTGAGGCGGAGGGTATAGACGCCTACAGACTGTACACAATCACTTCTTTAGTCAACGCTACACACCAAGGTGCATTGTCATCAATGGGGACGTCAGCACATATCCCTCTCAGAATGACCCGTTGAAAAGGGTCGTTCTCTACGCCCGCCTGGACTTTTATAGACCTATTGATGCTCAACAAACCTGCACCCTTTCTCCTATCCCTCTGCAAGCAGGGGCCATGGAAGAGATACAGAGAGAATGGATAAGAAATACAAGGAAACGGCTGCAGACAGACACAGAGTCCCCTAAGGCAGATTTTTGTTGTGCTTACTTGAGCAGAGCCAGGAAGGCAGCGGGCTCTACATCAGGCAACTCGATCTCTGTGGAGGTGGTGGCCATACCGCCATTGAACATGGCATCGAACACGGCGCTGCCAACCGCAAGGGCGAATCTGCCGAGAGAAAAAGGGAGATATAGGATCCAAATGTAGATATAGGATCCAAATGTAGATATAGGATCCAAATGTAGATATAGGATCCAAATGTAGATATAGGATCCAAATGTAGATATAGGATCCAGTTTGGGGGGGGTTATTGTGGTTGCAGTTGCCCATATACACGGTGATTCGTGCATAACCATGCACTGCCATTCCAGTATCACACATCATCTATTCAGAATACATTAATTATAGTAGACTAACGTTAACCATCCACTGTTATGAAATAACAGACCGCCGTACCCCTCAAATGTCACTTTATCCTTTAGAGCCGGGTTAGGTTGACCGAGCAGCGTTAGGTTGTTTTATTCCTCATCAAACCCACCCGTTTTTCTAACCCACTGGCCTGGTATAGATGGCCTAGTGAGGGGTCGTACCTGTGCGCTGGTATCCGCTGCACCCCCGCTCCCTTCCCCACCAGAAAATGCACGTCGCTGAGCACCTCGTTGTTGAAGAGGAACGCGAACCGCTCTTTCACCGTGTTCTTGGTGGCCTGCCAGTTGTACACCGGCTCCCGGTAAACCAACACTGCGGCAGACGACGGACTGTTGTTGGGGGGGAGCGTGGAGGAGACGGTGGGCTCCGCGGAGGAGGAAGCGGCGGCGGCTGTGGATGCTGCCGCCGCCGACGCTGCTGTCATGTTCATGGCCGTTCCAGACGCTCCTCCAGCGGGTGTCGCGGCGCCCTGCTCCGCCGGGGATGAGCGCTGTCTGCTCGGGGAGTTCTCCACCCTCGCCTCGGCGCTACCCCGACCCGCCGGGCCCGGTTGAGGGTTTGGGTGTCTCGCTGCCCGCGGCGCACCTCCTCCGGTGGTCGTGGTGGTGGAGGCGGCACCCGCCGGACCCTCGTTGGGCGAGGAATGGGCGCTGTTGCTCGGCTGAGCGTTGCCCAGCGGTCCGGGGCTGGAGAAAGCGAGGCACGGTGCTCTGCTGTTGCTCTCCCCAGCAGCCATCTTGGAGGGTGAGCACTGCAGGGTTTGCTGCTGGGGGAAACACGCACAACAGCGCCGCATCCCCGGCGAGACAGGCGGAATGAGCCGACCCTCAATGGGAGCGGACCGACGGATACGTTATTATGGGCTGGTTATTTTTTATTAGACTGCTTATCGATCTACAGTGTTTTTTGTGTTATTTTAGGATGGCTTTTTATAACATCTTGGCCACGGACCACAGACAAAATAGCCTCCTGGATGAATCTGGCGTATTTACATTTGTTATTGGTTGATAAATTGGTTGATAAATAAACTGAAATTTTAATTTATTATATCAGTGCCAGTGTACAAAATCCAAATGCTTTATTTATGTATTTAAAGTTGTGTTTTTCTAGACGAGATATTCTTGTGTCTTCTTTCTTCTCTCCGTCTCTCGGTGCTACATAGCAAGCCTTTATTTTGTCCAATTGTTTGGTCTATACGTACTATATGTAGTTCTTTTATCAGTAACCCTTTGGCATCAAGCGCATATGTATCAATACTGTGTCTGTCTCTACCAGGGTCTGTACATTATGTTTTATGCTTTATTGTTTGTGTGTATGTGTATGTTTTGCTTCTCTGTTTTTATTCTCCTGTTTTAGTCTTGTTTTTTCTCTGGATTACTTACATTTGTTTCAAATGTAAAGTACATTACAAATAAAATGTATTATCATCATCATCATTATTACAGTTTTGGGGTAGAATCATGGATGGGTAGAATGAACTAACCAATCATGGAAAGTTACTGTATGAACCAATCAGAAAGCAGATAGCACGTTGTTTCCTTTCCTGATCCAGCTGAAAAAGTTTGGTTGAGAGGTCGGATATCACGGTGAGTAACAACACAGCTAGGCTAGCTGATCAAACCTCTAGCCTGGCTTCTGGACATGCTAATGAATGATCCCTGAAATGCCCTGATTGATTAACACCCGCAGCGTGTAGAAGGCTAATTCATATTCGTTTCGTCTCTTGCAATGAAGTGTTTTCCCAACGTGTGATCACCGTTTTCCCATTGTCCCTCTCATGTAGCTTAGCCATTAGCTAGCCATCTGGTGTTTGCTGATATCACCATAAATCCCATCAAACTATCTAATTAACAAACAATTTTGCAGTACTGGAAGATGATATTTACCCATAACTTTCCCCCCACGGGTCAACTCTTTGGAACAACAGAGTAATAACAATCAACAGTCATTGTTTATAAAGGACTGGTATGAAAAAGGTGTGTTTTGTAAGTGATATACTGGATTCCTATGGTAACCCTATAGATGCAGTCTTTTTAGGAACATTTGACATCTGTACTTTCAGAGAGTATAATAAGGTTTGCAAAGCCATTCCTCTACTGCTGATCCAGTTAATTGTAAACACTATGCTATATTCTGATGTCAGAACTGCATTGCCAAATTTATTGATAGAGTATACTAACTTGAAGGATAAAAAATTTAATAACAAAATGATCTGCAACCTTCTGAAATCTAATGTTTTCTATGATTACAATAGAAGGCTAAATGTACAAGTTCCTAGTCGAGCAGCGGTGATTATAATGGAAAATGCACATTGCAAATTTATTAGTTGACCCATTGCACCTAAGGTTAAGGAAACTCATTTCAAAATAATTCACAAGGTACTGTATACCCTGTTGCTGAATTTCTCAGGAAAAGGTTTAATTTTGAGGTGGATCCTTGCAATTTCTGTAAGATGGCAGAGGAAACATTAGAGCATGTTTTTTATATTATGTTTTTTTCATGTCCAGTGTCAGCCAGTTTTTGGATAGATGTAAATTGGTTATCACTAAGGATAAATGATGATCCAAAATTTGATATTTCTCATATTCTTTTCTATATGGAAAACTTGAATCCATCTGTGGCTGAACTAATTAATATTGTCATTCTCATGGGCAAATATCATATTCACTGTAGTAAGTGGAGAAACGCCAAACCCTCCTTTATTTGTTTTATAAATGACTTAAAACAAATAAAATTAATCATTTTTCTCTTCTCTCAACAAACTACAGTCAATTTAGGCAAGAAATACTTGTGCTAAAATGTCTCGTTATTTGTTGATGTAGCTTACCAAATATTTACACTCCTTTTTTGTTTGCTTACAAGATTGAGACTGTTTTTTCTTTTTCTACTCTTTTTTTGTATCCAAATGCAGTAATGTGCCGGGAATGTTATTGGTTTCCTGAGAGATTTTGTATATTTCTTGTTCTTAAATAAAGGCTATACATTTTTTTTTTTTAAGATATCACCCTAAATATTAAATATATGTCGTTAGCTAGCAAGCACAGCTAGCCTTGTGAGAGGTGAGCTACGTTAACCAGCAATAACTGTCCAGACAGATCCAGAAACTGCGCAGAACATTGCCACAAAAAAGTTTGTTTGGTTAATAAACGTTTTATGAAATCTGTTATCAAACGGGACACAACAGAAAAGCCGGAGTTGGGATGAAAAGCTCTCGTTTGACTGACCGGTCTGTTTCAGACCAGCTGTGCCGGTGATCATCCACTGACATCATCCACACCATGGGTGGAGTGAAGCAGGAGCAGGGAGACGGACCCCATCCTAGGGGCCCTCACTCCTCAGAAACAACACAGGAAGAGGCAAGCACACACACACAGGACACACTCTGACCTCGTTATGTCTGACAGCTCATTATGTTCACAGATTGATTAGATTATTGATTAAGTGAGCCCACGCCATGGAGCTTGTCGGTATGTGCGTACGGTGGTTGGAGGTATGCGTACAGGTGAAGGGCGAGAGGTGTCTGGAGGATTAATACAGCACAACAACAGAAGTTGTTGCTTCATGTTGATAAAATTCAGGCAGGAACTTTTCAGCTACGTTTTTTTTTTCCAGACAATATCCAAAAGCACACTTTTTTAAACTCAGCTAGCTACTGACTCTCTCTCCCTCTCTCTCTCTCTCTCTCTCTCTCTCTCTCTCTCTCTCTCTGTGGGTCCGACAACCTCGTACAGAATGTCCGCTCCCTGTCTGCGCAGCCCGCCAAGAAGCGGGGCTGGCCGAAGGGCAAGAAGAGAAAGAAGGTGCTCCCCAACGGGCCCAAGGCGCCGGTCACTGGCTACGTGCGTTTCCTGAACGCGCGGCGGGAGCAGATCAGAGCCCAGCACCCCGACCTGCCCTTCCCCGAGATCACCAAGAGGCTGGGGGCCGAGTGGAGCCGGCTGGCCCCCCACGACAAACAGGTACCATCCAGACCTAATTTTATTTTTTTTAAAGATATTTTTTAGGTCTTTTCAGCTTTTAATGGGACAGGACAGTTTGAGAGAGACAGGAAACGTGGGAGAGAGAGAGAGGGGAGGACATGCGGCACAGGACCCGAGCCGGGAATCGAACTCGGGTCCGCCGCGCGAAGGACTAGCCTTCATATGGGGCGCGCCTTACCCAGTGAGCTACCGGGGCGCCCCACAACACCGTACTCATAACGGAAGAGACTGGGGGCTGTGTGGACAGCCAACATTACACTATATAGTCATTTAGCAGACACTTTTATCCAAAGCGACTTAGAATAATTGCATTTACCGTAGGTAGTAAGTGTACCACTACTCACAAGTGCATCTCCTTTCTAAAACACGTGACTAAGAGCATGATCTAGTGCAAATTAGAGAGTAGCAAACTACAAAAAAACACTAAAGTAGAATGTGGATCATTTTTATCTGTGTTATCAAGCTCAGCACCTTCTCACTGCTGAGATTCTGCACCCTGATAGTCTGAACCCATGTTTATTTATTTGTGTTTGTTTGTTTGTTGTGGGCAGCGCTACCTGGACGAGGCGGAGCGGGAGAAGGTGCAGTACGCCCGGGAGCTGAGGGAGTACCAGCAGAGCGAGGCCTACCAGATCACCACCGCCAAGATACAAGACAAGAAGGTCAAGAGAGGTGGGGCTGACTGCTGACACACACACGCTCTCACACACACACACACACACACACACACACACACACACACACACACACACAAACAAGCTCTCTCTCACACACACACGCTCTCTCTCACACACACACACACACAAACACACACACATGCTCTGCCTCTCTCCCACTGTCACACACACACACACACACTTGCTGTCTTCTGCTGTCACGTTTGTGTGTGTGTGTGATCTCAGGATGGTTGTGTGTAAGGATGCACCGATATAAAAATTTTGGCCGATAGCAGATATTATCATTGCTATTATGGCCGATAACCGATATTACTAACTATGACTAACATCGGCCGATACCGATATGATTGCCAATATATCGTGCATATCTAGTTATATATGTTGTTTACATTAGTCTAACTAATTAGTCTAGTTTGTTACGTAACTTTTTACACTTCTCTTCTCAGAGGAGTCTCCGTCAGTCATCATCAACGCCAGCAGCTCTGGATCGGCCTCCATGAAGGTACACCGTCCGTCTCCATCTCACCGTCCGTCTCCATCTCACCGTCTGTCTCCATCACACCGTCCGTCTCCATCTCACCGTCCGTCTCCATCTCACCGTCTGTCTCCATCTCACTTAGCTGTGTGTGTCTAGTGTTGGTTAGCTGTGTCTAGTGTTGGTTAGTTGTGTCTAGTGTTGGTTAGTTGTGTCTAGTGTTGGTTAGCTGTGTCTAGTGTTGGTTAGCT
>NC_140259.1:6154943-6159943 GCF_949987555.1 Borostomias antarcticus | reverse complement strand
TGTAGCGACTACTGGAGACAGTCAAAAGGGGTCGGTTTGCAAACTAGTTGACGCGCTGAACAAAAACATTCGCTGAGATCCAAAATATGCGTTTTGAAGTTTTATTGCTAAGAAAACAAACTTAATATGACGTGCAGAAATCATATCAAAGTAATCACAGCGATCAGAAACCTAATAAACTTCGGTCAACAAAAAGTACAGCGACCCCATGGATGTATTAATAGAAGGAGTTTGAAGTGTGTCTGACTTTGCAAACAGTAGATGAGGGAGTCATATTTTAAATTCAATTCAAACCTTTGTTTAGAGGGAAACCCATTGAAACCAGGGTCTCATTCATAATGGTGCTCTGCTTACAACAATCAGTGAACAGTTATAATAAACATGCATTACAATTATATCATAAAAAACAATAATATAAACAAAACACACATAAAAAACAATACCAAAACAGTGCATAGAGATACCAAATTATTACATGGTAGTTGCCAAATTATGGCTCCCCCTGAAAAATGCTCCCTGTTGTAGGCTAACTAAGTGTGCTGTCTAGGAATGGTGTAGTGGTGACGAGTGACTGAAGAAGTGGGTAGGCTATAGGCTACTATAACAGCAAATATTCAGAAATTATTGTTTTTACATCCGTCGTGGATACAAGTGGGAGTGGAGACGAGCCTGACATATCTTACTTAAAAAGCTGAGATGGACAGACAGACAGACACAGACACAGACAGACAGACAGACAGACAGACACAGACAGACAGACAGACAGACAGACAGACAGACAGACAGACAGACAGAATGAGACAGACAGACAGACAGACAGACAGACAGACAGACAGACAGACAGACAGACAGACAGACAGACACTTTAATCACCCCTGTGGGAGAGCATTTATATTTGAGGTTATAGCGTAGGCTACATTGGGTCGCCTACGGTGATGTTCGCATTACGATGTCTTCATTTCCAAACCCATTATAAAGGCTACGATCGCTTTCTGTGATAATTGAGCGGCTCTTGTGACGAAGCTGCTCTGAGAACCAGCGGGGAAAGCGAGTGCGCGTTCACGTGGAATGCAGTCGTCCACTAGAGGGCGCTGTTGGTCCGCTTTGAAACAGTTTGGGGCCTGTCTGGTCTGGAGAGGGTTTGAGCGGTATTTAGGGCCTGAGATGTAGGCGTACTGTAAGTTGAGGGTTCATATTTAGCAACAATGCTCCCTCCTAAGCACTTATTGTATTTTATTATATTGTATTATATTGCTATTCTTGCATTTTGCCTTCAGCACTAGATTATGCTCTTAGTCACTTGTTTTAGAGAGAAGATGCACTTGTGAGTTCTGGCAAGTAGTAGTACATTGGCTCTTCCTACGTTAAATGCAATTATTGTTAGTCGCTTTGGATAAAAGCGTCTGCTAAATGACTGTAATGTGAGGTAATGTAATATAGCCTTTAGTTGATTTTGTCAAACGCTGCTTTAATTTTCAGTTGAAATGAAGCCTAGCTATGTATATCAACTATTATCTTAAAGTAGGTTACAACGGTGACAGAACTTGGGCACAGAAATCATGGTGCGTTCCAGGCAACCCGTAACTCGTGTTTTTCAGACCTCCTACACGTGAAAATGCTCTGGAATGGCAGTCAAACCCGTAACTTCCCACCCGGCAACTGGGAGTAGGCCTACATCGATCTGTACGAGTTCACGGGTGGGAAGTTACGGGTTTGACTGCCATTCCAGAGCATTTTCACGTGTAGGAGGTCGGAAAAACACGAGTTACGTGTTGCCTGGAACGCGCCATCAGTTGCTTATCGGAGATAAAAATACATATAAAAGATAAAAACCACCACATTTCAACGGCGTGGGTTTTTCGGGGGGGACAGCGGCGGTGGGCGTGGCTGATCGGAAGCTCTGACGTCAGTTCCGGGGAGCTGTCCACGCAGAGGTGGTGCTGAACCCAAGAAGATGGCTGCGCGTCGGGCGGCGGACAGCTGAGACGAGACGAGGGAACCCGGGACGAGACAGCGGCCAGAAGGAACACATTTATCCCCCGACCTGTGTGGATATTATTTTTTTAGTACTGGTATCAGTAGCCTGAACGGTGACACGTGGTAGAGTAGAAACTGAGATTTCTCCATCCGTTAACCGATCTACACACAGGAGCTGAACCGAGAACCGTTACCGACGGAAGACGAGGAGGGGAGCCGGTAGAAACATCAAACACTCACTAAAGACACATTTAAGAGATGTCATTGCTGTGTGTGGGAGGTAAGAGACCATCAGACTCGACTGGAAGCTGCTGCGATGTCGCCTAGACAATAATCCTGCAGATGAAATGAAATTAGAATAAATGTGACTGTTTGTTTACTGTAACCAGAGAGCCTCTCTCATCTCATCTCACCACTGATTTGAATGCTGCGTATTTCACGACGGGTGAATGTGGCTCATTCGATCTCATCTAGATCTAGTCTTGGGGACCGTGTGTCCACTAATCGCAGGAAACATCTTGCCTTGAGGCTAAAGTTGTCAAATCATTTTCATCGTCAACGTTTCCAGTCTTACAGTCATAAATGGCCGCTCCAATTCCTCCAATATCCACATCGTTTCTCCTCCACTCTCCAGAAATAGATTCTCAGCTGGTGTTTGTAACACTGCTGATCACACGCGGAGTTGTAGTTATTGATTTGGTCACCATGGAGAGTCAGGTGCAGGTTGCTTCGTCGGTGCACTATACCAGCCAGCTGAGCCATAACATTCATAACATTCATAACATTCTCGATAACAGAACGATATTATCTCACATGTTATGGTGCCCGAGGCCTAATGCGAATATGAAATGACTGTCTAGGCTACTGACCATACTGAGTTCAGGTCCTATGCGTAATTGTGCGCATACGCGCTTTAATCCTACAGGAGGTTTCCATTCCGCTGCGGAAATAGGGAGCGGCTTTTACTTGAGAAACTTCGTGTCTGTATTTGGACACTGTGTGTCTACGAGGTCCCACGGTTCCACTGACATGTTTTGTTATGAGTCGTGAGCTTCAGATTATATGGTCAGCAGCGTCAACTGAGGGCTATGCGTAACCAGAGATGATGGCTGGTTGGCTGTGCTGCCTTGTTGGACAGGCCTATTATATCAGGTGAAACAGTATTCCAAATAGTACTACAGTTGTTGGAGCCAATTTTGGAAAGAAAAGTATTTGTTTTAAATATTAAATGAACAATGACTCCACCCGATGGACATCTGTGAAAGCCAAGGACAGTAAATATATTCCACACATGGCTGCCCCCCAGTGCATTGAGACAGGTGTGGTGGTCCTTGGTAGATGCCAGCGGGGAACTTTTAATCAGCCGTATTGTACCTGTATAACGAGCTCTGATTTATTTACACTTTTGTTGAATTTGGGAAGATATTATTTGAACTTTGATTTGTTTGGTTGGACGCAAACACACACACATACACACACTTGCATCACACAACCAAACACATGCACAATCAAACACACACTCATACACGCTGAATAGAATATACACGCTGAATGAAACAAGCTGTAATTGTATTGAAAGAAGCATTCAAAGAAATTAAGTAAATAAAACTGGCAGAAATGGATGAGAGATGTGTTGACGTAGACCGTACGGACATCTGAAGGATTTGGCATAGAAAAAGTGGAACAGTAGAAAAGGCCAATACAAGAGTATTACCTGAGTTCAAAGCGGTGTTTGTTAGTGATGGCGTCCATGGTAAATGGACTGCACTTATATAGCGCTTTTCCACCTTAGCGGCACTCAAAGCGCTTTACAATGGCCTCTCATTCACCCATTCACACACACATTCACACACCAATGGAGGCAGCTGCCATGCAAGGCGCTACCCTGCTCATTGGGAGCAATTTGGGGTTAGGCGTCTTGCTCAAGGACACTTCGACATGTGGACAGTCGGAGCTGGGATTCGAACCGCTGACCCTTCGATCATTGATCGACCCGCTCTACCAACTGAGCTACAGCCGCCCGTCCATGCCTGGGCCGTGCTGGGCTAAAGAGGCCGCTGCCTTTTACTGCTGTTGTTTTTGATTGCATGTGGAGCCAAGAGATCTGTGTCCCAGAGGACCCTGGTGTGAATCCCGCTGAGTGTTTGTGCACTAGCGTGTGTGTGTGTGTGTGTGTGTGTGTGTGTGTATTTGGCGTCAGACTAGAACAGCAAGCTGACAGCACAGATGTCAGGATTGAGCCACGCCCCCCCGGTGATCCCTCTGTGTCCTGGAGCTTTGTTGGCGTAGCCCCCCAGTCAAACCCTACACCCCTCCCGACCACTACGCTCTGCTACCTCGGGGCGAGTGGCTGTCCCGTCACTCCGAGGCCCCTGCGGTCGATCGACACGGTCACGGCTCTCCTCTGTCATGGCCCTGCAGCGGTGGAATTTCATTTCATTTCAAACCTTTATTTATACTTGTGAAGCACCGAGGTTTCCCTCATTTACAGTGACGACAAGTTTACACAGAGACACAAATCAACAAAACAAATGCAATGAACGATAATAATAATAATTAAAAACAGTTACAGGTTGAAGTACGTAGGTCTAGAGCGGGGGTCTCAAACTCCCGGCCCACGGGCCATTTCCGGCCTGCCTCACCCATCCATCCAGCCCGCGACATAATGTCAGAAATATAATGTTATCCGGCCCCAAAAAAAGAATTCCCTGCCTACAATGCAAAATTCAAGCCGCTCAAACGTGGGGGTAAATGATGTTATTGTGCGCAGCTTGCGAGGTGAGTGCTGCCAACGTGCTGCATACAGTCACAGGTGCAATCAATCCACACGGGACTATGAACTATGAACGGAATGCAGCTCGCCACCGAGAGGCTGTTTTCATAGTTAACTAACGTTTGGAACACAGACAGTTTCAAGAAAGATGGACATTACAGTATTTTTTGTGGAGTTCAATGGAAATGCTACCTGCCTGATATGCAAGAAAAAGCCGTTCTAAAGGAATATAATGTCAAGAGCTGTTCAT
>NC_140259.1:6147392-6149743 GCF_949987555.1 Borostomias antarcticus | reverse complement strand
CCCTCTCCTCTCTCCACCTCTCCTCTCTCATTCTCCCTCCCCTCTCTCCTCTCTCATCCTCCCCTCTCCTCCTCTCTCCTCCTCTCAACTCCTCTCCTCTCTCCTCCTCTCCACTCCTCTCTCATCCTCCTCTCTCATCCTCTCTCCTCTCTCCTCTCTCATCCTCCCCTCTCCTCCCCTCTCCCCCTCTTCTCTCCTCTCTCATCCTCCCCTCTCCTCTCTCCTCTCTCATTCTTCCCTCTCCTCTCTCCTCTCTCATCCTCCCCTCTCCTCCCCTCTCCCCCTCTTCTCTCCTCTCTCATCCTCCCCTCTCCTCCCCTCTCCCCCTCTTCTCACCTCTCTCATCCTCCCCTCTCCTCCCCTCTCCTCTCCTCCTCTCATCTCCTCTCCTCTCTCCCCCTCTCCACTCCCCTCTCATCCTCCCCTCTCCTCCTCTCTCCCCCTCTCCTCTCTCATCCTCCCCTCTCCTCTCTCCTCTCTCATCCTCCTCTCTCCCCCTCTCCTCTTCTCTCCTGTCCTCTGTAGAAGAGCCATGTGTACAAGAAGACCCTGCAGGCTCTCATCTACCCCATCTCCTGCACCACGCCCCATAACTTCGAGGTGTGGACGGCCACCACGCCCACCTACTGCTACGAGTGCGAGGGGCTGCTGTGGGGCATCGCCCGCCAGGGCATGCGCTGCACCGAGTGCGGGGTCAAATGTCACGAGAAGTGCCAGGATCTGCTCAACGCAGACTGTCTGCAGAGTAAGATATGACGTTGTTTTGTAACAGGGGGTTTAGGCTGGCGGGGGGGTGGGTTGGGGGGGTTTGGGGGGGTTCTGTTGTGGGATCTTAGCTGGTTCGGTTGGTAGGAGAACAAGGCATTCTGGTGTGGGATTTGAAATGGTTTGGTAGGAGAACAAGACGTTCTGTTGTGGGATCTTAGCTGGTTCGGTTGGTAAGAGAACATTTCTCATCTCTCCAACCTATTGCTCTCTCTCCTCCCTCAGTCTGCTGCATCTCTCCCTTCATCCCACCAGGGATCTCATCCATCCGTCACACACACACACACACACGCACACACACACACACACACACACACACACACACAAACACATACACACACACACCCAAACACAGTATCTTCAGCATTAATTTTCACTAACATGTTTGGCCTGCACCCAAAGAATTGAAGTTAGAGTATTTGTTTGAGTTCCCAGCATGCCATTCTGTCCTTGTCCGACTGTCCTTCAACTGTGTCACAAAGCACTGAACCTTGACCCCACTCCCGTCTCCGATCTACCGGCGTTGACCCTTAACCTTTGACCCCCTGTCTCTGCTTGCCCTCCAGGGGCGGCGGAGAAGAGCTCCAAGCACGGGGCGGAGGACCGCACCCAGAACATCATCATGGTTCTGAAGGACAGGATGAAGATCCGCGAGAGGAACAAGCCGGAGATCTTCGAGCTGATCCAGGAGGTGTTCGCCGTGGTCAAGGCCACGCACGCCACGCACATGAAGCAGATCAAGCAGAGCGTGCTGGACGGGACGTCCAAGTGGTCGGCCAAGATCAGCATCACTGGTGAGGGATGAGGAGTCGAGGTCTCACCATGAGAGATACCATACCGGTCTGAGGTCTCACCATGATAGAGACCATACCGGTCTGAGGTCTCACCATGAGAGACCACACCATACCTGTCTGTAACCATGAGAGACCACACCATACCTGTCTGTAACCATGAGAGACCACACCATACCTGTCTGTCACCATGAGAGACCACACCATACCTGTCTGTCACCATGAGAGACCACACCATACCTGTCTGAGGTCTCACCATGCTAGAGACCACAGCATACCGGTCTGAGGTCTGGGAACAGTTACCTTCCAGGTGGAGAGATTAGAGGTCGAAGGTCAGATATATTGACCACACACACACACACACACAACCCCCCACCCCACAGACACACACACTTACAAACACACGCACACTGACACCCTCTCTCTGTCCCCAGTGCTGTGCGCCCAGGGCCTCCAGGCCAAGGACAAGACGGGCTCCAGTGACCCCTACGTCACCGTCCAGGTGGGAAAGACCAAGAAGAGGACCAAGACCATCTACGGCAACCTCAACCCGGTCTGGGAGGAGAACTTCCACTTGTGAGTCTGAGCAGAGATACGTCTAGTGCAGTAGCTGGCGTCCATTTTGCTAGAATGTTCGTATTCAAAACAATAACACCACTTTGGTCCATCTCAACATCCGGTTTGCGCGATGATAACACGGTCAAGCTAGCTAGCGTTAGCAATGATAGCCAATGGTAGAATAGTTTAGATATGTAAATAATAATCTCAACACCGAACAACAAGGTCCCAAAGGGC
>NC_140259.1:6132392-6139892 GCF_949987555.1 Borostomias antarcticus | reverse complement strand
TGAAATCAGACGGGGCTGTGTATTTTCCATCCACCCTGTGCCAACTGCAAAGACAAAAGCGTGTGTGTGTGTGTGTGTGTGTGTGTGTGTGTGTGTGTGTGTGTGTGTGTGTGTGTGTGGGAAGTGTGAGGGGGTGTCAGTCAGGGGTCCCGGTTGTGTTCTCTCATTAACGGAGCTTCATTCACAGTTCTTTCATGAATTTTAAAAGAACAGTTTTCCTGTGAATAAAACATTGCTTCCTGCGGCTTCCTGCTGGTTTTATCCCCTGGAACAGTTTTCTGCGTTTTTCGGACTTTTTCAACTCTTTCAAACAACTCGCTAATGCTATTTTTTTTAAATGTATTTTTACAGAAACAGTTAGAGAAGGAGGCTAGAAAAAGTCTGACAGGATGTAGATGACAGGAAGTAGATCACAGGAAGTAGAGGACAGGAAGTATAGGCCAAGTTTAGATGTTTAGAAGTTTAGAATTAGATGACAGGAAGTAGAGGACACGTTTAGGACAGGAAGTAGATGACAGGAAGTAGAGGAAAGTTTAGGACAGGAAGTAAATGACAGGAAATAGATTACAGGAAGTAGAGGACAGGAAGTAAAGGACAAGTTAAGAACAGGAAGTCGAGGATGGGTTTAGGACAGGAAGTAGAGTTTAGGACTGGAAGTAGAGGACGTGTTTAGGACAAGAAGTAGAGGACAGGAAGTAGAGGACAGGAAATAGAGGACAGGTTTAGGAGAGAAAGTAGAGGTCAGGAAGTAGAAGACAAGTTTAGGACAGGAAGTAGATGACAGGAAGTAGATTACAGGGAGTAGAGGACAGGTTTAGGACAGGAAGCAAAACGCAGGAAGCATAGGACAGGTTTAGGAGGGTTATCTGTACTATGGTAGCCAGTACATTGTGCATACAAGACAATACAATTATCTCACACACACACACGCATACACACACACACACACACACACGCACACACAGTGTGTAATGTCCCCGTCCTGTCCCTCCCCAGGCCAAGCAGGGGGCGCTGCCCCCAGAGGAACAAGGTCCCAGCATCAAGAACCTGGACTTCTGGTCCAAACTCATCACCCTCATCGTCTCCATCATAGAGGAGGACAAGAACTCCTACACACCCTGCCTCAACCAGTACGCCTACCTCTCTCTCTCTCTCTCTCTCTCTCTCTCTCTCTCTCTCTCTCTCTCTCTCTACATATATACTGTATATATATATAACGATATACGATACGATATACGTTATTGTCCTCTTAGGGAAATTTGTCTTAGACTCAATACTGCGCATACATAGATCGCCTCTATACAGAAACAGACAACACATATCCCACATAATGCACATAGTACATATTGCACATAATACATATATTGCTCATAACCCGTATTGCATGTACCCCAGTGAAAAAAACACCTTGACCCATTGACCCCTACAACCTCACTTAACACCATTCACATTTGTAATTGAGGTCGGCACCAATGAATGTTTGAAACAGATTAATTTCCAAATGGGCGCTTTATACCGTCTGCCCGAGGGCAAAAGCTCAAATTCAGCGTATAGGATATGAGATGGGTCAGACGGTATTCGGCCTGCCTGGAAACAGACTGCTCGTATATAGACTGGAGGGACTGGTGTTCCTCCCTCCCCATGACTTTCATGGCAGTCTGTACCAGACGAGCAAGCTTAGCTTTGAGCTTGACAGTGAGGTTGCCGTACCATGCAGTCATCCCATACCCAACTATGCTCTCTAATACAGCCTGGTCAAATACGAACATGATCTTCTTGTCCACCCCATGCACCCTGAGTCTACGCAAAAACTATAATCTCTGCTGTAAACAAGAACATAGGCTTTCCACATGGGTGTTCCAGCTAAATGTATTGTCTAAGTGAACACCCAGGTATTTATATGAGCAGACCTGAGGAATGGGTTCCTCATGTATGACCACTGGACTATATATAGTATATATATATATATATATATATATAATCTTTATCTCTCTCTGTTTACTCCATTCTCACCCCGTCTCTCTCTCTCTCTCTCTCTCTCTCTCTCTCTCTACCTCTCTCTCTCTCTCTCTCTCTCTCTCTCTACCTCTCTCTCTCTTTCTCTCTCTCTCTCTCTCTTTTCTCCCAGGTTTCCTCAGGAGTTGAATGTGGGGAAGATCAGTGCAGAGGTGATGTGGAACTTGTTTGCCCAGGATATGAAGTATGCCTTGGAAGGTAAACAACGACACACACACAGACACACATACACACTCCAATATTAGTCTGGCTATGCCACGGCTTATGGGGGGTGGGAAGTGCCACGTTTCGCAGGTGTGTATGTGAGTGTGTGTGTGTGTGTCTGTGTGTGCGTCTATAGACACACCTTATCCTTGCAAAGACATAGTTAGGGAATCAGCCAATCAGATCGCTGGGATTTGCAGGAGATAGAGTAATTTATCTGACTCCAGCTTTGTATACACATATAAACGTAACCTATTGTTAGACAAACTAGGACTTACACATCAGTACATAATGGGTGCTGGATCAGGGCTCGGTGTGAATAGACATCAGTACATGATACTGTAGGCTGTTCTGGATCAGAGCTACATCAGTACATTATAGGCTGTGCTTAATCAGGCCTCTGTGTGAATAGCGAGTTTTTAAATCACCGGCTCCACTTATACAATTCATTACTACAGAGTGAAATCTGAAGGCCTTTTGACACGTTATTCATGTACTAGGGAGCTACTGTAACTTAATTTATGATATCTGCGGCTTAATAGATAAACCAACATAAGACTCAAAAGGCCATAGAAATACAGCTAAGAATGTGTGTAAGTTAGCAACACTTACAGTACACCTATAGGATCAGGTACTTTAGATGCATGAATTTATTAGCCAATTTATTAGCATAGTTTTCTTGTCAACAAGAAAACTATGCAAAGTTGATCCTATGGAAGTCACTTCGCAGGGAAAACTAGCGTCAAGTACCTAGGACTTACGCTAGAGCAGTCTCTCTCGTGTGAATCTACTGCTGACAATATTTGATCTAAGTGTGCAGGCAAACTTAACTTCCTGTATCGGAATACCAGGCTTTTCGACTTTGCTGTTAAAAAACTGTTAGTGTCATCTTTGCTTCAGTGTCATTTTGATTATGCGAGCGTAGCATGGTACAGTGGCCTGTCGACCAAACTTAGGAATAAACTACAGGTGATGCAAAACAACATTATTCGGTATGAACTCGGTGTGCCTCCCAGAACGCATGTAGGAAGAGACGAATTCAAGAAGGTGGGACTGTTACCAGCGCATCTCAGGGTTGAACAGATGAAACTGAACCACATGTTCAACATAGTTAATGGTACTGCCCCAAGATATCTACGCAGCATGGACACAATACCAGGGCCAGTGTTCGCTCCTGGAAAGTGCCGCGAGTTCAATCAGAGCTCCTTTTATTACACAGGGATCTCATCGTAGAACAGCCTTCCACTTAGTATTAAACTGTCAGAATCTAGAGGAGGGTTTAAAAGTCAGGTTCGCTCATATCTTTGGGGTAAAGTGGCCAGATAGCCCTATAGGTGGCAGGTCATACATGTTGAGGACTATTGTTTAATTTATGGTATTGTGGAAATGTCTTGTGTTATTGTTGTCTTGTATGTAAATATCAAAGGACCATGTTGGAAATAAGTGTTTACACTTTCACATGTCATCCCTTGGATTACTGTTTTTACTCAATCCGTAAATAAAATCAATCAATCAATCAGTCATTCAACAAAAGTGAATACAGGCAAAGCAATCTGAGTGTGGCCTAATTCAAAGACTATGGGCTGTGTGCTTTACTCAAACAGGAGCTCGTACTAAAGATAATCTCAAAATACTGTTGATGCTCCTTAAATACACAACCCAACTCAACATGTACCGAAATGTGCATAAAAATACTTTACGGAAACACGTACGACATTTACAGAAACACAGCTTTGAATGCAGATTCAGTCTTTGTCAGTTCTTCTTCTTTTTCTTCTTCAAGGACACACACACACACACACACACACACACACACCCTCCTCAGACACGTGACGCCCTGTCTTTGTCTTTATCTTCAGAGCACGAGAAGAACCGTCTGTGTAAGAGCGCTGACTACATGAACCTGCACTTCAAAGTCAAGTGGCTTTATAACGAGTACTGCAAAGACCTGCCCTTCTTCAAGAGCAGGGTCCCCGAGTACCCTGCGTGAGTACACACACACACACACACACACACACACACATACACACACACACACACACACACACATACACACACACACACACACACACACACACACACATACACACACACACACACACACACATACACACACGCACACACACACACACACCCCACACACACACACACACACACACACACATACACATGCACAGACACACACCACACACACACACACACACACATACACACACACACACACACACACATACGCACACACACACACATACACAAATACACACACACACACACACACACACACACACACACACACACAGTCTCTAGCCCTACATTGCTGCGCCTGAAGCCCCGCCCTATCTGTTCTCCCATAGGTGGTTTGAGCCGTTTGTCATCCAGTGGTTGGACGAGAATGAGGAAGTGTCCCGAGACTTCCAGCATGGTGCCCTGGAGAGGGACAAGAAGGACGGGGTAAACTTTCTCTCCCTCCATCTCTCCCTCCTCCTCCATCTCTCCCTCCTCCCCCCCCTCTCCCTCCATTTCTCCCTCCCTCCATCTCTCCCTCCATCTCTCCCTCCTCCCCCATCTCTCCCTCCATCTCTCCCTCCTCCTCTACCTCTCCCTCCATCTCTCCCTCCTCCCCCACCTCTCCCTCCCTCTCTCCCTCCATCTCTCCCTCCTCCCCCACCTCTCCCTCCATCTCTTCCTCCTCCTCTACTTCTCCCTCCATCTCTCCTTCCTCTACCTCTCCCTCCATCTCTCCCTCCTCCTCTACCTCTCCCTCCATCTCTCCCTCCTCCTCTACCTCTCCCTCCATCTCTCCCTCCTCCTCTACCTCTCCCTCCATCTCTCCCTCCTCCTCTACCTCTCCCTCCATCTCTCCCTCCTCCTCTACCTCTCCCTCTACCTCTCCCTCCTCCTCTACCTCACCTGCGCTCATCATCAAAGAAGAATTGAAACAGTAGAGGTCCAGAGAGTAGAGCCTCCAGCTGAGAACAGAAAACAGGTTTCCCAGCTGTACGGAGTAGAAAGACACATTAGTTGAAAGCCTCCAAAAGAAAGAGACTGCGTGTATGTGTGTGCATGTGCGCGTGCGTGTGTGCGTGTGCGTGTGTGTGC
Source organism: Borostomias antarcticus (assembly GCF_949987555.1). Classification (NCBI taxonomy): domain Eukaryota; kingdom Metazoa; phylum Chordata; class Actinopteri; order Stomiiformes; family Stomiidae; genus Borostomias; species Borostomias antarcticus. The sequence continues at coordinate 6,134,573 of NC_140259.1, read as the reverse complement.
GTGTGTGTGTGCGTGTGTGTGTGCGTGTGTGTGTGTGTGAACCTCAGCTGGTTCTCAGCTACCTCAGCAGGCCACAGCGCAGACAAGTGCTCACCTCCAGCCAATTAGAGGCAGGCAGACAGAGGAGTTCTGGCCAATTAGAGACAGGCAGACAGAAGAGCTCCAGCCAATTAGAGACAGACAGACAGATGAGCTCCAGCCAATTAGAGACAGGCAGACAGATGAGCTCCAGCCAATTAGAGACAGGCAGACAGAAGAGCTCCAGCCAATTAGAGACAGGCAGACAGGTGAGCTCCAGCCAATTAGAGACAGGCAGACAGATGAGCTCCAGCCAATTAGAGACTTCTAACTAACAGGCTTCCAGCTGATATCAAGCCCAGCGGAACTCAGACACAAACTTCTGGAACTCCTCCTCTTCCTCGCCTCCCTCCTCCTCTTCATCACCTCCCTCCTCCTCTTCCTCTTTTTTCACAACCCCCCCACACCACCAACAAGGCTCTTTCCTTCCCTCCCTCCTCTCTACCTCCTCTCACAAAGCTCTCCTCTCTCCTCTCTCTGCTGTCCCTCCTTCATCTCTAACCTCTCCTGCTGTCCCTCCTCCATCTCTAACCTCTCCTGCTGTCCCCCTCCAGTTCCAGGTGACGTCCGAGCACGCCCTCTTCTCCTGCTCCGTGGTGGACGTCTTCTCACAGCTCAACCAGAGCTTCGAAATCATCAGGAAGCTCGAGTGCCCCGACCCGCAGATAGTGGGACACTACATGAAACGCTTCGCCAAGGTACCCCAGGCAGCATACTAGCCCGGCATACCTCACTTCCCCAAGCCCCGCATACCTCACGTCCTGTAGACCGCATACTTCAGATCCGGTAGACTACACTATCACTTCCTGTAGCGTGCACAGCTCACTTCCTGTACCTCACTTCCTTTCGACTACAAACCTAATTTTCACAACCATAACTATAATAATAATAATGACTGACTATACCGACTGTCTATTTCAAACATCTTATACAACATTAGTCCCAACCATAACTATAATAATAATAATTACTGACTATACCGACTGTCCATTTCAAACATCTTATACAACATTAACCCCAGTTCAAGGCGGGAATGTTGCGCCTCTGTTCTGTCTGGCCGTTCTGTATAAAAGGTTTGAACATGGAATGGGGGGGGGGGTGATTTTTTTCCGCCTTTAAGGTAGTCATAGTGGAGGTAGTCACAGAGCCAAACTGACGCTGTGTAAAAAGCCCGCTAGCTACAGTAGCTATAAGAGGTGGAACGGCTCTGATTCCGGAATGCCGGCATTCTGTCTAAAATCACACACTAGGGTGGTGTCATGCCAAAATGTGTCCACTTACCAAAGGTGTCTGGGGTAAAAAGTACAATTGTCTGATAACATTTTGTGATTTTTTTTTTGTTGCTAGCTTGCTAGCTAACTTGTCTGAAGTCAGTACACATATAATATCAACGTTTCTAATTCATTTGAATGAAAAATATGTCTATTGAATTGAAAAATCTCATCCACAACCATAAGCTACCAGTCTTGTTTAAGAACATTAGCCAGCTAGCTAGCTCCCAACGTTAGCTACCAGCTCCCAAGTAGCTAATGTTTGTGGATGAGATTTTTCAGTTCTTTAGACATATTTTTCATTCAAATGAATTAGAAACTTTGATATTATTATTAAGTAGGGATGCACCGATTGCAAAATTCTGGGCTGATGCCGATGCCGATGTTTAAAATAACAATCCAGCCGATGCATCGGTGCATCCCTATTATTAAGTTAGCTAGTGAGCTAGCAACAAAAAAATGGTCACGACAGACTTCGGACACATTTTGGCAACCCAGACACTATTTGGCATGACAGTGGCATTATGCCAGGTTGGTTTGGTTCAGTGTAAACAAGCAAACCCAGCATAACGAGGGGTATTCTGTTTAAAAGGGGCTATCCAGTAGATGTGTTGTTTTCAGTGCTGTGTTGGTTGTCATGTCCCGGTCTCTCTCCTCTCTCCCCAGACCATCAGCAACGTACTCCTGTCCTACGCCGACGTCATCTCCAAGTGCTTCGCCAACTACGTCACCATGGAGAAAGTGGTGTGTGTTTGTTTTGTATGGAGAATATATCTCAGTACAGTAGGTTCAAGTGTTGGGTTGCGGTAAACAGAAGTATTGTGAATGAGAG
>NC_140259.1:6119892-6129892 GCF_949987555.1 Borostomias antarcticus | reverse complement strand
AGTCAGTGTGTTTGTCAGGGTGAGCTGGGGAAAAGAGGATTTGATTCATTTAAAGAAGAGAGAAATCAAAAAGGGCACTTCTCTATAGGAGACCAAAAGGCTGGAGCACAGCCCCCTTTGAAGTTTATCTGTACACGCGCCTGCGCACACACACACACACACGCACGCACACATACACACACACACACACACATACACAAACACACGCATACGTACATGCACGCACACGCACAAACACACGTACACACACACGCACACACTGCACACTCCAGTTTTTCCCTTTTGTACATATTGATTGAATCAAAATATAAGATTGGTAAATTGGTACCCTTGATTGGTACTGTATTCTAGATCCATTACGCAAAATGAAATATTTCAAGCCTTTTTTGTTTTAATCTTTATGATTGTACAGTATGTTCAGCATGTTCATTTATACACTCAATACTTGATGGGGGCTCCTTTTGCACAAATTACTGCATCAATGTAGAGCAACATGGAGGCAATCAGCCTTGAAATATTTCACTACATGTTTAATTAATCTATAATATATGAAAGTTTCACTTTTTGAAATAAATTACGTAAAATAATGAACTTTCCACAATATTCACATTTTCTGAGATGCACCTGTATGATGAGTGTGTGTACGTGTGTTTCTGCCTGTGTGTGTGTGTGTGCGTGTGTGCATGTGTGCCTGCTTGTGTGTGTGTTTCTGCCTATGTGTGTGTTTCTGTGTGTGTGTGTGTATCTGCCCATGTGTGTGTGTGTGCTTATCTGCCCATGCGTGTGTGTGTGTATCTGCCCGTGTGTGTGCGCGTCTGCCCATGCGTGTGTGTGTATCTGCCCGTGTGTGTGTGTGTGCGCGTCTGCCCATGCGTGTGTGTCCTCCCCAGTTTCCAGCCTCACATCGAGGAGTGTGTGAAGCAGATGGGCGAGATCCTGGCGCAGGTGAAGGGCAGCACCACCGTGGGCAGCGCCAGCAGCGTAGCGCAGGACGCAGACAATGTGCTCCAGCCCATCATGGAGTTCCTGGACAGCAAGTAGGAGCGTACTCTATACACACTAACACGTCTCTCTCTACGTCTCTCTCTCTCTACGTCTCTCTCTCTGCCTTCCTCTCTGCCTTCCTCTTAGGACCGTACTCTATACACACTAACAAGTCTCTCTCTACGTCTCTCTACGTCTCTCTCTACGTCTCTCTCTCTACGTCTCTCTCTCTACGTCTCTATACGTCTCTCTCTCTACGTCTCTCTCTGCCTTCCTCTTAGGACCGTACTCTATACACACTAACAACTCTCTCTCTCTCTCTACGTCTCTCTCTGCCTTCCTCTTAGGACCGTACTCTATACACACTAACAAGTCTCTCTCTCTCTACGTCTCTCTACGTCTCTCTCTCTCTACGTCTCTCTCTACGTCTCTCTCTGCCTTCCTCTTAGGACCGTACTCTATACACACTAACAACTCTCTCTCTCTCTACGTCTCTCTCTCTCTCTACGTCTCTCTCTCTGTCTTTCTCTTAGGACCGTACTCTATACACACTAACAACTCTCTCTCTCTCTACGTCTCTCTCTGCCTTCCTCTTAGGACCGTACTCTATACACACTAACAACTCTCTCTCTACGTCTCTCTCTGCCTTCCTCTTAGGACCGTACTCTATACACACTAACAACTCTCTCTCTCTACGTCTCTCTACGTCTCTCTCTGCCTTCCTCTCTCTCTACGTCTCTCTCTGCCTTCCTCTCTCTCTACCTCCCTCTTTCTCTCTCTCTCTACCTCCCTCTTTCTCTCTCTCTCTACCTCCCTCTTTCTCTCTATCTGTCTCTCTGCCTCCCTATTTCTCCCTCTCTCTCTCTCTCTCTCTCTACCTCCCTCTCTCTCTCTATCTGTCTCTCTGCCTCCCTATTTCTCCCTCTCTCTCTCTCTCTCTACCTCCCTCTCTCTCTCTCTCTACCTCCCTATTTCTCCCTCTCTCTATCTGTCTCTCTACCTCCCTCTTTCTCTCTCTGTCTCTCTACCTCCCTCTCTCTCTCTCTCTCTCTCTCTCTACCTCCCTCTTTCTCTCTCTCCGTCTCTCACATGCCTCTACTGTTTCTCTTTCGTTAATCAGCTATCATTTTGGCTTTCTTTATGCTAGGGATCTCTTCATCTCTCTCTCTCTCTCTCTCTCTCTCCCTCTCTCTCTCTCTCTCTCTCTCTCTCTACCTCTCTCTCTCTTTCTCTCTCTCTCTCTACCTCTCTCTCTGTTTTTCTGTCTTAATTTTGGACTACAGATGAAAACTCCTTCTTGGCTAATTCTGATATATTCTTTAATGTGCACTGTCTCTGCCAAACAAACAAACTAACTAAACTAAACTAAGGAGAGGTTCTGGCACTCTTCTCTAGCTCATTATTACTGCTTCTCTCACTGTCGCTCCTCCCTCACTCCTCCCTCACCCTGCCCTCCTCCTCCCTCACTCCTCCCTCTCTCCTCCCTCACCCTGCCCTCCTCCGCTCTCTGTCCTCCCTCCCTCCTCCTCCCTCACCCTGCCCTCCTCTGCTCTCCCTCCTCCCTCCCTCACTCCTCCCTCACCCTGCCCTCCTCCGCTCTCTCTCCTCCCTCCCTCACTCCTCCCTCACCCTGCCCTCCTCCTCCCTCTCTCCTCCCTCCCTCTTCCTCCCTCACCCTGCCCTCCTCCTCCCTCACTCCTCCCTCACCCTGCCCTCCTCTGCTCTCTCTCCCTGCTCACCCCATCCTCCATCCCTCTCTCCCTCCTAATACACCCTCCTCCTCCCTCCTCCTCCCTGTCTCCCTCTCTTCTCCTGCTCCCTCCCCTTCCTCCCCCCCCTCCTCTCTTCTTCTCCCCCCTCCTTTCTCCTCCTCTCTCCTCCCCCCCCCTCCACCCTCTCCCCTCCTCTCTCCTCCTCTCTCCTCCCCCCCCTCCTCCGTCTCTCCCTGCAGTCTGACTCTGTTTGCTAAGATCTGTGAGAAGACGGTTCTGAAGCGAGTGCTGAAGGAGTTGTGGAAGCTGGTTATGAACACCATGGAGAAAACCATCGTGCTGCCCCCACTCACCGACCAGACGGTAAGAACACACACACACACACACACACACACACACACACTCTCTCCATGCCTTCTCTCAATAGCCCTATACACACACAACCTTAACATCCTCAATCCCCCCCCCCCACACGCACAAACACAAATATCATAACACATCATAACACTGCCCCCCCCCCCCCCCCCCACCCCCCCACCCCTTAGACAAACAGACCCACTTTTCTACTCATTCAGTAGCTGAAGGTTAACCCTGAGCTAAAGGAGTGCATCATATCATTCTAACCCGGGATAGTCCATTCTAACCTGGGATAGTCCATTCTAACCTGGGATAGTCCATTCTAACCTGGGATAGTCCATTCTAATCCGGGATAGTCCATTCTAACCTGGGATAGTCCATTCTAATCCGGGATAGTCCATTCTAACCTGGGATAGTCCATTCTAACCTGGGATAGTCCATTCTAACCTGGGATAGTCCATTCTAATCCGGGATATTCCATTCTAATCTGGGATAGTCCATTCTAACCCGGGATAGTCCATTCTAACCTGGGATAGTCCATTCTAACCTGGGATAGTCCATTCTAATCCGGGATAGTCCATTCTAATCCGGGATAGTCCATTCTAATCTGGAATAGTCCATTCTAACCTGGGATGGTCCATGCTAATCCGAGATAGTCCATTCTAACCCAGTTTAGTCCTAGGCTAAAGGAGTGCACCATATCATTATGACCCCTGCTTATGGCTGCTTTCCAGGACGCTAATATCAGTCCAGTATTTATAACCAACCAAACCAGAAGCACTTTGATAACATCGCAAGATGTTTACAAAACCAGCTGTGATCTGATCTGTTGTGCGGCCAGTCAAAGCTGAGCCAGTCATGCTGGACAGCAGCCCTTGGTTTTTTGTTTTTGTTTTATATCTATATATCTATATATCTGTTCATACAGTATATGTTTGATTATAGAGAGTCCCTCATCCCATTCTCCAGTAGGCTGAGCCAACCTCCACACACTGGTTCTGTTCTGTCCCGGGGTCACTAATTGGGGCCTTTAGTCCCCCTAGGGGCCTGGACAGACTCCCTCTAGTGGTTGTCACTGGCACTGCAGAGTCACACTGTTAGCTATGTAACAAGTAGCCTCCTCCTAGTTCCCTAGCGTCATAGCTCTCTATCTGCCTAGCTAGTGCTAGCCTAGTCCTAGTCCTAGCCTGTCGCTAGCCTCCTAGCCTCCCTAGCTAGTCCCCTGACTCCGCATGTCGCTAGCCTCCCAGGCTCCTAGCTAGCACCTTAGCCCCTGGCTCCCTAGCTAGCTCCCTACCTGCCTAGCCTCTCTAGCTAGTCCCCTACCTTCCCTATTTTACATCGCTAACCTCCCAGGCTCCTAGCTCCTTAGCCCCCCCAGCTAGCTCGCTAGCCCGCTAGCCTCCCTAGCGCCCCCCTGCTGTGTGTTGATGCTGCTGACTGTGCGGTTCCTGTGCAGCACCACTGACCCCGTTCTCTCTGGTTGTTATCACGTCTGTTCCCTCTCGCCCACCCTCCTCCACAGATGATTGTAAGTACGACACTCCTGTGTGTGTGTCTGTCTGTGCGTCCACACGTCCGTTAGTGCAAGTGCAAGGAGGTCGGCCCTCTGCTACATGTCGCTGCAATCTCCCCCCCCGTCAACCAGCCCCTCCCACACACTCACCTGTCTCTCGTTCACCCCATCTGTCTGTCCTCCCTGTCCCCTTCTCTCTCCTCTCCTCTCCTGTCCTCTCCTCCCCTCTCCTCTCATCTTCCCTTCCCTCTCCTCTCCTGTCCTCTCCTCCCTTCTCCTCCCCTTTCCTCTCCTCCCCTCTCCTCTTCCCTTCCCTCTCCTCTCCCCCCCCCACTCTTTCCTCTTCCACCTGTTCCTCCTTTCTCCTCTCCTCCCGTCTCCTCTTCTCCTCTTCTCCTCATCCCTTTCCCCTCCTCTCCTCCCCTCTTTTCTCCTCTTCCTCCTCTTCCCCTCTCCTCTTCCTCCTCTCCCCCCCTCTCCTCTTCCACCTACTCCTCCTTTCTCTTCTCTTCTCCTCATCCCTTTCCCCTCCTCTCCTCCCCTCTTTTCTCCCCCCCCCTCTCCTCTTCCTCCTCTCCCCCCCTCTCCTCTTCCACCTCATCCTCCTTTCTCCTCTCCTCCCGCCTTCCCTTCTCTTCTCCTCATCCCTTTCCCCTCCTGTCCTCTCCTCCCTCCATCTTAGAGGAGAAGATAGCATGGTGCATTCCTGACTGATTCTGTACTCAGGCCCCGCCCCCCTATGGCCTTATCCAATCAGGTGCTCCTTGCCTCCTCCTACCCCTCTGCTCTCTCTCTCTCTCTCTCTCTCCCCCTCCCCCTCTATCAGGCAGTGGGAAGCACTCGTCTCTTGTTCCTGGTGTTGCCTTGTTCTTCTCTGCACCGTGTCACTGGGAACGCCCCCCCCCCCCCACTCTGGTGTAGCCTAGTGGGTGTTCAGAGCCTATTGACCACCCCCCCCCCCCCCACACCCTCACCCACCCACCCACCCTGTCTGTTGCTTGTGTCCGATCCAGATCCACTGTACTGTATCTGACTGTAGTCTCTACTCCCCGACGTGTCCACCTGCCCACCAGGCCTGCTGTGTCAGTCTGTCCTGGTCCGGTTCTATGTCCTATTGATGATGATGATGATGATGATGAGGATGGTGGTGGTGGTGGTGATGATGATGGTGGTGGTGGTGATGGTGATGATGGAGGGGATGATGATGATGGTGGTGATGGTGGTGGTGATGATGGTGGTGGTGGTGGTGATGATGGAGGTGATGATGATGGTGGTGGTGGTGGTGGTGATGGTGATGATGGTGGTGGTGATGATGATGATGATGGTGGTGGTGGTGATGATGATGATGGTGGTGGTGATGATGATGATGATGGTGGTGGTGGTGATGATGATGGTGGTGGTGATGGTGATGGTGATGGTGATGATGATGATGATGGTGATGATGGTGATGATGATGGTGGTGATGGTGATGATGATGATGGTGATGATGGTGGTGATGATGGTGATGATGATGATGGTGGTGATGATGATGATGGTGGTGGTGATGATGATGATGGTGATGGTGATGATGGAGGTGATGATGATGATGGTGGTGGTGGTGGTGGTGATGATGATTATGATGGTGGTGGTGGTGATGGTGGTGATGATAATGATGGTGATGATGATGATGGTGGTCGGTGGTGATGATGATGATGATGGTGGTGGTGATGATGATGACGGTGGTGGTGATGATGGTGATGATGATGATGATGGTGGTGGTGATGATGATGATGGTGGTGGTGATGATGATGATGATGATGGTAGTGGTGATGATGTTGATAAAGAGGAGAAGGAGGAAGAGGAGGAGGATACTTATATTGACAATGATAACCGTAACCATAAGGTATGTACTTAATTAACCCAAGGCTGGCCAACTCCTGAATGACTCAGGCTTGCTCTGACACACACTGCGCACACACACACACACACACACATTGAAAAGCTGGTGAGATCACTACCGACTGTACGTTAATTGCAATTATTGTAAGGTACTTTGGATAAAAGAGTCTGCTAAGGGACCGTTCAAAATGTATGGGCGGAGGTCACTGCTTTTTTTGAGTCCAAGAAAGGGTCATACAAATTGGAATTGATCCCCCAAAAACAGTTTCTTCAGCTTTTCGGAATTCAGCGAGCAGGTTTGTGTGACGGGGTGGCGCTCTGCTGGCGATGACGGGGTAGATTAGCAGCGTGTGTAGAACCATAGGCATTAGGAACAGCTGGTCGTTAAAGCAGCATGCTTTCACATCTTTCATTCGCTACTGACATCACAGTAACATGTATAACGTAATCAGTATAATAAGCAAAACTGCTTTGAACCTTATTTCGAGGAACAACATTAAAATGAATATTGCCTATTTTGATGGGGGAGGGTCAATCTTTTTTTTTCCGATCACTTGGGGAGGGTCAAAGAAAAATCTATTTCTGTCAGAGGGAGGGTCATGCATTTTTATTTCCAGGCATTTTTAAGTCCTCTAGTGAACCCCTCTCATGAATTTAGAACAGTCCCTAAATGACTGTGATGTAATGTCTTCACAAACTGTTCATCTGCAATGTCCCGCTCGGAAATCTGCTTGGGAAGCTTGAACAGGAAGTGTTATGAACGATTTCCTGTGTCTGAAGGGCAGAAAATAACACCCTCTGCGTTTTCCCAACTTCCCTAGTTTCCGTGAGCAGCTGAAGATGCGCGCTACAGTCTACAGTAGCTGTCAGCCAATCAGAATGCGGGGAACAGCATACTTCCTGTAGTATTAACCAATGTCCTCTCTTCACAGGGGAGGGTGAAGAGTGCTTGTCACAGTGATGTAAGGACAACAACCCTCTAGCTCAATGTGTCATGCCTCTCTTTCTCCCTCCATCTCTCTCTCTCTGCTCTATCTTTTTCTCTCTCTACTCTTTCTCTCACTCCCCTAGCTCTCTCTCTCCTTCTCTTCTCTCCATCTCTTCCTCTCCCCCCGTCGTGTGGCTGCATTCTCTGTCTGTCCAAACAAAGCCATGGAAGTCACCGTTCCTCACCTTTGTTTTGTTTTTTTGGAACGGTTTTCCAACAGCTGGCTAACTGTTATTCTGTGACTGTGGTTGACCCCCCCCCTCTAACATCCCCTGCTTGGTACCTCCTGTGATGGTACCTCGACCGTAGCTGCCCCCCCCCCCCATCCTCTCCCTCCCTCCCTCCCTCCCTGAGCCTCCACACAGCCTGCACGGTGCTGGAGCGGCCGGGGGAAGATGGGGGTGGGGGTGGTGGAGCGGGGGGGGGGGGGGGTAGAGGTGGCTGGCTGACCTCCCCCCCCCAGGGCGGACGGGCTGTTGCATGACTGTGTCCGTGCTGCTGGACGGTTTCTTACCCACCATTTCTGAAGCGGCCAGTCTGACGCCGTGGCGTAGCTGACTAGCGGCGCTAGCGTTAGCGTTAGCGCTAGTGTTAGCGCCGAGCTCCTCTGATCATCCTCTCCTGTGGTGATGATGGGATCCGCCCACGACAGGCCTTATTTACCTCATTCCGTTTGTTTTTCTTGTATTGATGTTGTGTTGTTTCGTTGTTGTTTTGAGCCTGGCGTTGTATGAAGAGGAGGAAGCGCTGAGTGATATTTGAACCGTCTGCTGCTCACAACTTCTCTCTTCGTGTGTGTGTGTGTGTGTGTGTGTGTGTGTGTGTGTGTGTGTGTGTGTGTGTGCATGACTGCTCACACAACAAGCTTTCTCTCCTTGTACTGCCTAGTCTTCCTCTCTTTGCGTGTTCGCAAGCGTCTGTGTGTGTGTGTGTGTCTACATGATTGATAGTAGCTCTAAAGCTACTTTCATGTGTTTAGAGTTTGTGTGTGTGTGTGTGTGTGTGTGTGTGTGTGTGTGTGTGCTGTTTGGTGATAATGAATCCCTCCTCTGTCTCTCGTCTCTCTGCTCTTCTCCAGGGCACTCAGCTCATCCTCAACGCAGCCAAGGAGCTGGGACAACTCTCCAAGCTCAAGGTATGAGACAACTTCCTTTCTCTTCTTTCTTTTTCTTTCTTTCTTTTTTTTTTCTTTCTTTCTTTCTTTCTTTCTTTTTTTCTTTCTTTCTTTCTTTCTTTCTTTTTCTTTCTTTCTTTCTTTTTTTCTTTCTTTCTTTGTTTCTTTATTTCTTTCTTTCTTTCTTTCAGTGGAAAATTACAGCAGCAGTGGGGTAAAGAACTACAGCAGAATAAAGGATATACATAAACAATATAATAATGCAAGGGAAATAAGTTAAAAGCATGTTCTAGCACTAAAACACACCAAAACGATGGAAAAGTAGAAACAAGCAATGATGAATAAACAAGATAAAGCGAGGAGATCCAGAGCTGCTGAAATGGGCTGGCATCCATACTTAGACGTTCAAGGAACTAGATAATACGGTCGTCCCAGTCCTCGAGGGTGTCAAGTGTAGGGGTAAGGTCAAGGGTTACATACAGTATCCCTCAAAACAGAGATTTTTCAGACCCACACTTCAAACCAAGGGCTATGAGCAAGCAACAAAAGAACGCCACACATTTCCGAAATACAGTACTACTGTTGTTGTGTCACGGAATATAATTTAAACAAAATTTTAGGCGGTAATGTACTTGTAATGTACAATATACAGTATCAAAATAGAGCCAATTTGAAAATTTGCTCAGACGTTTTGGGAGCTAGCTAGCTATCAAGATGACTGGGTGGTCTGCGCTCATGGTAACCGCCGACAACAGCCTTATCTCAGCAGATGGTTTAGAAATCAATTATACTTCATACACAGACCCCCTAGGGGCAAGGGGTAGGGGTAAAAATTAGAAATGGGATTCGGCCTTAGATCCAAGATCTGTGTGTGTGTGTGTTTGTGTGTGTGCGCAAGTGAGTGTTGTGTGTGTCGTTTGTCCTCCTCACTCTCTCTGTGTCTCTTACAGGAACACATGGTGCGTGAGGAGGCCAAGGCCCTGTCTCCTAAGCAGTGCGCCGTGATCGAGCTGGCTCTGGACACCATCAAGGTAAACGCCATCTTCACCTCCTTTTTCTTCTAAAAACTTCCGCCAGAGTCTGGAGCAGCCGGGAGTCCAGTCAGCTGGTCGCCAGTCCTGACAACGACCCTTATCTGTGTGGTTATCCCAGAGTACCTCCACACCCTGAAGAACCTTATGTAGGGGCGGTATAGCTCAGGAGGTAGAGCGAGTCGTTCAGTGATCGTAGGGTCGGTGGTTCGAATCCCGGCTCCTCCTGACTACCTGTCGAAGTGTCCTTGGGCAAAGACACTGAACCCCAAATTGCTCCCAATGAGCAGGCAAGCGCCTTGCATGGCAGCTGCCGCCATTGGTGTGTGAATGGCGCTCCGGGCCAGTGTAACAATTGGATGGGGAGCGCATTACAAATGCAGTACCTATACCTACCTATACCTTTGTCCTTAGAACATC
>NC_140259.1:6115398-6119692 GCF_949987555.1 Borostomias antarcticus | reverse complement strand
AATGACTGTGATGTAATGTATTCACAAACAGTTCACCTGGAGTGTCCTGCTCGGAAATCTGCTTGGGAAGCTTGAACAGGAAGTGTTATGAACGATTTCCTGTGTCTGAAGGGCAGAAAATAACACCCTCTGCGTTTTCCCAACTTCCCTAGCTTCCGAGAGCAGCTGAAGATGCGCGCTGTCTACAGTAGCTGTCAGCCAATCAGAATGCAGGGAACGGCATACTTCCTGTAGTATTAACCAATGTCCTCTCTTCACAGGGGAGGGTGAAGAGTGCTTGTCACAGTGATGTAAGGACAACAACCCTCTAGCTCAATGTGTCATGCCTCTCTTTCTCCCTCCATCTCTCTCTCTCTGCTTTATCTTTTTCTCTCTCTACGCTTTCTCTCACTCCCCTAGCTTTCTCTCTCCTTCTCTTCTCTCCATCTCTTCCTCTCCTCCCGTCGTGTGGCTGCGTTCTCTGTCTGTCCAAACAAAGCCATGGAAGTCACCGTTTCTCACCTTTGTTTTGTTTTTTTTGGAACGGTTTTCCAACAGCTGGCTAACTGTTATTCTGTGACAGTGGTTGACCACCCCCCCCCCTCTAACATCCCCTGCTTGGTACCTCCTGTGATGGTACCTCGACCGTAGCTTCCCCCCCCCCCTCCTCTCCCTCCCTCCCTCCCTCCCTGAGCCTCCACACAGCCTGCACGGTGCTGGAGCAGCCGGGGGAAGATGGGGGTGGGGGTGGATGGGGGGGGGGGGTAGAGATGGCTGGCTGACCTCCCCCCCCCAGGGCAGACGGGCTGTTGCATGACTGTGTCCGTGCTGCTGGCCGGTTTCTTACCCACCATTTCTGAAGCGGCCAGTCTGACGCCGTGGCGTAGCTGACTAGCGGCGCTGCGCTAGCGTTAGCGCTAGCGTCAGCGCCGAGCTCCTCTGATCATCCTCTCCCGTGGTGATGATGGGATCTGCCCACAACAGGCCTTATTTACCTCATTCCGTTTGTTTTTCTCGTATTGATGTTGTGTTGTTTTGTTGTTGTTTTGAGCCTGGCGTTGTATGAAGAGGAGGAAGCGCTGAGTCATATTTGAACCGTCTGCTGCTCACAACTTCTCTCTTCGTGTGTGTGTGTGTGTGTGTGTGCATGACTGCTCACACAACAAGCTACTGTATTTTCTCTCCTTGTACTGCCTAGTCTTCCTCTCTTTGCGTGTTCGCAAGCGTCTGTGTGTGTGTGTGTCTACATGATTGATAGTAGCTCTAAAGCTACTTTCATGTGTTTAGAGTTTGTGTGTGTGTGTGTGTGTGTGTGTGTGTGTGTGTGTGTGTGTGCGTGTGTGTGTGTGTGTGTGCTGTTTGGTGATAATGAATCCCTCCTCTGTCTCTCGTCTCTCTGCTCTTCTCCAGGGCACTCAGCTCATCCTCAACGCAGCCAAGGAGCTGGGACAACTCTCCAAGCTCAAGGTATGAGACAACTTCCTTTCTCTTCTTTCTTTTTCTTTCTTTCTTTCTTTCTTTCTTTCTTTCTTTCTGTCTTTCTTTCTTTCTTTCTTTCTTACTTTCTTTCTTTTTCTTTTTTTCTTTCTTTTTCTTTCTTTCTTTCTTTCTTTCTTTCTTTCTTTCTTTCTTTCTTTCTTTCTTTCTTTCTTTCTTTCTTTCTTTCTTTCTTTCAGCAGTGGAAAGTTACAGCAGCAGTGGGGTAAAGAAGTACAGCAGAATAAAGGATAATCATAAACAATATAATAATTCATGGGAAATAAGTTAAAAGCATGTTCTAGCACTAAAACACACCAAAACGATGGAAAAGTAGAAACAAGCAAAGACGAATAAACAAGATAAAGTGAGGAGATCCAGAGCTGCTGAAATGGGCTGGCATCCTTACTGTACTTAGACATTCAAGGAACTAGATAACACTTGAGAACGGTCGTCCTCGAGGGTGTCAAGTGTAGGGGTAAGGTCAAGGGTTACATACAGTATCCCTCAAAACAGAGATTTCTCAGACCCACACTTCAAACCAAGGGCTATGAGCAAGCAACAAAAGAACGCCACACATTTCCGAAATACAGTACTACTGTTCTTGTGTCACGGAATATAATTTATACATTTTTAGGCAGTAATGTACTTGTATAACTTCAAATCTGTGGTCAATGTACAGTATCAAGATAGAGCCAATTTGAAAATTTGCTCAGACCTTTTGGGAGCTAGCTAGCTATCAAGATGACTGGGTGGTCTGCGCTCATGGTAACCGCCGACAACAGCCTTATCTCGCACATGATTTAGAAATCTGCCGCTGGCTCTAAAGTCTGCGTCGGGGTCTGTTTTGGGTCGGCTAACGTTAGGCGGACAATCGGTCTCAGAGCAAAACAAAAGCACAAATGTAGCCTAATATTTTCTTCATTAAGAAAGATTCAAAAACGATGATAACCAACATATTATTTTTGTTTAATGCCGTTTCAATTACAGACCTTTTCTTTATAATAAGAAAACCTTAACGAAAATTCACTATGACATGCTGATATCTTACTGTAGCTAACAACATTGTTTTAAGGCTGATTTGTGCATGACAGTCACGCATTTTGACACATTTAGTTTTCCCCCCCTTTGATAGTATATGAATGACACTCAAAATGTAACTAGTCCACCAACAAAGTTGCGGCAGAGCGCCAGATTAGACTAGAGGAGCGACTGATGACGTATCGGTCATGAAGGGGTGTCGCATTTCATAGGGGAAGATTTCAACTCTATTATACTTCATACACAGACCCCCTAGGGGCAAGGGGTAGGGGTAGGGGTAAAAATTAGAAATGGGATTCGACCTTAGATCCAAGATCTGTGTGTGTGTGTGTGTGTGTGCGTGTGTGTGTGTGTGTGTGGTTTGTCATCCTCACTCTCTCTGTCTGTCTCTTACAGGAACACATGGTGCGTGAGGAGGCCAAGGCCCTGTCTCCTAAGCAGTGTGCCGTGATCGAGCTGGCTCTGGACACCATCAAGGTAAACGCCGCCTTAACCTCCCTTTTCTTCTAGAAAATTCCGCCAGAGTCTGGAGCAGCCGGGAGTCCAGTCAGCTGGTCGCCAGTCCTGACAACAACCCTTATCTGTCTGGTTATCCCAGAGTACCTCCACACCCTGAAGAACCTTATGTAGGGGCGGTATAGCTCAGGAGGTAGAGCGTGTCGTTCAGTGATCGTAGGGTCGGTGGTTCGAATCCCGGCTCCTCCTGACTACCTGTCGAAGTGTTCTTGGGCAAGACACTGAACCCCAAATTGCTCCCAATGAGCAGGCAAGCGCCTTGCATGGCAGCTGCTGCCATTGGTGTGTGAATGGCGCTCCGGGCCAGTGTAACAATTGGATGGGGAGCGCATTACAAATGCAGTACCTATACCTACCTATACCTATGTCCTTAGAACATCAGGTGTTTATTTTGCTTAAACCTACATGTACTGTATATATAGTTCCCAGAGAGAGTGAATTTGAATGACTCCTCCCAGCTATAGCACCAGGTTCAGACTAGATGCCAGAGCTAGCCTGATTTCCCTTTCCCCTTCATTATTCAGTCTGGACAGGCTCCCATTGCAGCCGTTTTCCAAGAGTCCTCAGCAGTTAGTCAATCCCTTAGCCAATCACGTCGCGCAGTTTAATTCAAAGGTTGGCCTGTAATGGATGTGGAGCCTGGATGAATGTACTACATTCTTGTTTTTAACCTGTTTTATAACACTTTGAGTTTTCTCGGAATGTAAAGCGCACTACAAATAAAATGTATTATTATTTATTATTATAATTTGCTCAGATATTAATTAAGATAATTTTTCTGTCTGTGTGTCCATTTGTCCTTCTGTCTCTCCATCTGTGTGTCCATCGGTCTCTCCCTGTAGCAATACTTCCACGCTGGAGGGGTGGGTCTGAAGAAGACGTTCCTGGAGAAGAGTCCCGACCTGCTGTCCCTGCACTACGCCCTGTCCCTCTACACACAGGCCACCGACAAGCTCATCAAGACCTTCGTACAGTCCCAGAACCAACAAGGTTGGACCCTCCATGTCCTCCTCTGGTGTCTCCCTCTCTCTCTTTCTCTCCCTCTCTCTCTTTCTCTCCCTCTCTCTCTTTCTCTCCCTCTCTCTTTCCATGTCTCTCTCTTTCCATGTCTCTCTCTTTCTCTCCCTATCTCTTACCATGTCTCTCTCTTTCCATGTCTCTCTCTTTCCATGTCTCTCTTTCTCTCCCTCTCTTTCCATGTCTCTCTCTCTTTCTCTCCCTCTCTCTTTCCATGTCTCTCTCTTTCTCTCCCTCTCTCTTTCCATGTCTCTCTCTTTCTCTC
>NC_140259.1:6097898-6110398 GCF_949987555.1 Borostomias antarcticus | reverse complement strand
CAGGCCCTCCGTCCTCTGGGAGCGTCACACACACACACACGCACGCACACACACACACACACACACACACACACACACACAAACTGCTGTCACTTCGCCACAAAGAGACTAGAGGCTAATTAAAATGGTGGGATTCCAACAGTCTTCCGGCAGCCCATCTCTGCCCTGCTATCCTGCTAGCGCTGGCTAACATGGCTTCCTCACAACGTCCACATTCCCACACACAAGACAAGAAGACGAGCCAACCTTCCTTCTTACTGCACACCTCCTTCCTCCTCCTTCCCTCCCAGACAAACGGAGCTGGATCCAGGGTGGCGCCTCCTAGAGGCTCTTTCTTGCATGTCACCACACCTTCCCCAGGCACCGAAGCATGGAGCAAAGCACCCCTGGGCCAGCCCCAAGCCCAGGCACAGACCCAACTCCAGGCCCAGGCTCTGGTTTAGGCCCAGGGGCGAGCTATCCTGTATGGAGAGGGTGCACACATGCCCAGTGGACAAAAACACAGCTATGTACCCATGAGATGATACCGTCCTGGTGGACATGTCTTTTAATCTTGAGTGAGATGCATGTTTTCAGATGAGTCCAGGCGTGTGTGTGCCCCCTGCCCCAGGATAACTGAGACTGAGGGGATATATATGTATGTAAATATGTATATATGCTGTGTATGACCTGGCTGCACCAATGGGGATGTCCCTCCCTCTCCACCTGTCATGTCTGACCTGGGGAATGAATCCCGGGGCCACTGGGGAGGCATGACCCTGCCTGCTCTTCTGCCCAGCAGGAGAGGAACCTGGGGAGAACCGGAGAACCCTCCTGGCTGAGCTCACCTGCCTCTCCTCTCCCCTCACCTGCACCCAGCACACTTTGGATTCTCTGGCGCTCTGAGAAAGAAAGGTTCTACCTATACCTTTGACGGTTCTTCAGCGGTCCCTTTGGGAGATCCCTCTAAAGCCCCTTTGAGAATCTTTTATTTAATTAAAAAAAGGTTCTTGCTAGATTCTAGAACTGAGACACGCATACGGGCATTTACCTCATAGACACCCATATGGGCATTTACCCCATAGACACCCATTATAGAAGCCCTTTGTTTGCACCTCCAACCCTTTAACTTATAATGGGCGAGTAGCGTGTGACGTCATTGTAGGCAAAATAATAGGTTAGGCAGGAACCAAATTGGGTTCTTGTGGATGGTTCTCCCACAGGGATGATGAGCTGAAGAACCATTTGGGAACCTTTTTTTCCCTCTGAGAGTGTTGCAGGGTCCCCAGAGTCTCAGCCGCTACAGTATGGGTGGCCACCATGAGATTCTAATCTGATAATATGACATTTAGAAATCTAAATCAAACATCGGCTAATCTGATACCTAATGTGCATTCATAGTGGGTTTTGCATCTTCAGAGTGAGATGGTAGAGCCCCAGTTAGTTTCTGATGAGGACCACTCCTGTGAGGACCACTCATGGCTGCATCCTCTGGTCACCCCCCCCCCCCATACAGGCCAACCATGGCCAGGATACCTTCTCTCCCACGGAAGGTCCAGTCCAGTGTTTGGTCTGAAGGAGTGGTGAAGGAAATGGTATAGTACATGTCTAGTACATGTCTTTAGGAATCTAACTGTTGTCCTCTATCCTACGTTTCCTCCATTATCCTCCCCTCCTCTACCCTTGTCTACCTCCTCTACCCTCCCCTACCTCCTCTACCTCCTCTACCCTCCTCTACCTCCTCTACCCTCCTCTACCCTCCCCTACCTCCTCTACCCTCCCCTACCTCTCTACCCTCCTCTACTCTCCTCTACCTCCTCTACCCTCCCCTACATCCTCTACCCTCCCCTACCTCCTCTACCCTCCTCTACCCTCCCCTACCTCCTCTACCCTCCTCTACCCTCCCCTACCTCCTCTACCCTCCCCTACCTCCTCTACCTCCTCTACCCTCCTCTACCTCCTCTACCCTCCTCTACCCTCCCCTACCTCCTCTACCCTCCTCTACCTCCTCTACCCTCCTCTACCTCCTCTACCCTCCTCTACCCTCCCCTACCTCCTCTACCCTCCCCTACCTCCTCTACCTCCTCTACCCTCCTCTACCTCCTCTACCCTCCTCTACCCTCCCCTACCTCCTCTACCCTCCCCTACCTCCTCTACCCTCCCCTACCTCCTCTACCCTCCTCTACCCTCCCCTACCTCCCCTACCTCCTCTACCTCCCCTACCTCCTCTACCCTCCCCTACCTCCTCTACCCTCCCCTACCCTCCTCTACCCTCCCCTACCTCCTCTACCCTCCTCTACCCTCCCCTGCCCTCTCCTACCTCCTCTACCCTCCCCTACCTCCTCTACCTCCTCTACCCTCCTCTACCCTCCCCTACCTCCTCGACCCTCCCCTACCTCCTCTACCCTCCCCTACCTCCTCTACCCTCCTCTACCCTCCCCTACCTCCCCTACCTCCTCTACCTCCCCTACCTCCTCTACCCTCCCCTACCTCCTCTACCCTCCCCTACCCTCCTCTACCCTCCCCTGCCCTCCCCTACCCTCCTCTACCCTCCCCTGCCCTCCCCTACCCTCCTCTACCCTCCCCTGCCCTCTCCTACCTCCTCTACCCTCCCCTACCTCCTCTACCTCCTCTACCCTCCTCTACCCTCCCCTACCTCCTCGACCCTCCCCTACCTCCTCTACCCTCCCCTACCTCCTCTACCCTCCCCTACCTCCTCTACCCTCCTCTACCCTCCTCTACCTCCTCTACCCTCCCCTACCTCCTCTACCCTCCCCTACCTCCTCTACCCTCCCCTACCTCCTCTACCCTCCCCTACCTCCCCTACCCTCCTCTACCCTCCTCTGCCTCCTCGACCCTCCTCTACCTCCCCTGCCCTCTCCTACCTCCCCTACCTCCTCTACCCTCCCCTACCTCCTCTACCCTCCTCTACCCTCCCCTACATCCTCTACCCTCCCCTACCTCCTCTACCCTCCCCTACCTCCTCTACCCTCCCCTACCTCCTCTACCTCCCCTACCTCCTCTACCCTCCCCTACCTCCTCTACCCTCCTCTACCTCCTCTACCCTCCTCTACCCTCCCCTACCTCCTCTACCCTCCCCTACATCCTCTACCCTCCTCTACCTCCTCTACCTCCTCTACCTCCTCTACCCTCCCCTACCTCCTCTACCTACCTCCTCTACCTCCTCTACCTCCTCTACCCTCCCCTCCCTCCTCTACCCTCCTCTACCTCCTCTACCCTCCCCTCCCTCCTCTACCCTCCCCTCCCTCCTCTACCCTCCTCTACCTCCTCTACATCCTCTACCCTCCTCTACATCCTCTACCCTCCTCTACATCCTCTACCCTCCTCTACCTCCTCTACCCTCCTCTACATCCTCTACCCTCCTCTACATCCTCTACCCTCCTCTACATCCTCTACCCTCCCCTACCTCCTCTACCCTCCTGTACATCCTCTACCCTCCTCTACCCTCCTCTACCTCCTCAACCCTCCCCTACCTCCTCTACCCTCCCCTACCTCCTCTACCCTCCCCTACCTCCTCTACCCTCCTCTACATCCTCTACCCTCCCCTACCTCCCCTACCTCCTCTACCCTCCCCTACCTCCTCTACCCTCCCCTACCTCCTCTACCCTCCTCTACATCCTCTACCCTCCCCTACCTCCTCTACCCTCCCCTACATCCTCTACCCTCCCCTACCCTCCTCTACCCTCCCCTGCCCTCCCCTACCCTCCTCTACCCTCCCCTGCCCTCCCCTACCCTCCTCTACCCTCCCCTGCCCTCTCCTACCTCCTCTACCCTCCCCTACCTCCTCTACCTCCTCTACCCTCCTCTACCCTCCCCTACCTCCTCGACCCTCCCCTACCTCCTCTACCCTCCCCTACCTCCTCTACCCTCCCCTACCTCCTCTACCCTCCTCTACCTCCTCTACCCTCCCCTACCTCCTCTACCCTCCCCTACCTCCTCTACCCTCCCCTACCTCCCCTACCCTCCTCTACCCTCCTCTGCCTCCTCGACCCTCCTCTACCTCCCCTGCCCTCTCCCCTACCTCCCCTACCTCCTCTACCTCCCCTACCTCCTCTACCCTCCCCTACCTCCTCTACCCTCCCCTACCCTCCTCTACCCTCCCCTACCTCCTCTACCCTCCTCTACCCTCCCCTGCCCTCTCCTACCTCCTCTACCCTCCCCTACCTCCTCTACCTCCTCTACCCTCCTCTACCCTCCCCTACATCCTCTACCCTCCCCTACCTCCTCTACTCTCCTCTACCTCCTCTACCTCCTCTACCCTCCTCTACCCTCCCCTACATCCTCTACCTCCTCTACCCTCCCCTACCTCCTCTACCTCCTCTACCCTCCCCTACCTCCTCTACCCTCCTCTACCCTCCCCTACCTCCTCTACCCTCCCCTACCTCCTCTACCCTCCCCTACATCCTCTACCTCCTCTACCTCCTCTACCCTCCCCTACCTCCTCTACCCTCCCCTACCTCCTCTACCCTCCCCTACATCCTCTACCTCCTCTACCTCCTCTACCCTCCTCTACCCTCCCCTACCTCCTCTACCCTCCTCTACCCTCCTCTACTCTCCTCTACCCTCCTCTACCCTCCTCTACCTCCTCTACCCTCCTCTACCTCCTCTACCCTCCCCTACCTCCTCTACCCTCCCCTACCTCCTCTACCCTCCTCTACCTCCTCTTCCCTCCTCTACCCTCCTCTACCTCCTCTACCCCCTCTACCTTCCTCTACCTCCTCTTCCCTCACCTACCTCCTCTACCCTCACCTACATCCTCTACCCTCCCCTACCCTCCTCTACCCTCACCCCTACAATGCCCTCCCAGGATCAGGAGTGGAGGATGCGGTGGGAGAGGTGTCCATCCATGTGGAGATCTTCACCCACCCCAACACTGGAGAAAACAAGGTCACTGTGAAAGGTAGGTCAGGAGAGCAACCATAGGATTCTGTAGACAACAACCCTGGTTCCGCTACACACTTCTTGGGCTTGAGCTCTAAAATGGTTTACAAATGACTTTCTTGCTCACTCCCTCCCTTCCCCCTGTCCATCTCGCGCTCTCTCTCTCTCTCCATCTCTCTCTTTCCATCTCGCTCTCTCTCTCTCTCCATCTCTCTCTCTCTTTCCATCTCTCTCTCCTTTCCGTTTCCCTCTCTGTCTCTCTCTACCCCTCCACCCCGCGCCCCAGTGGTGGCAGCTAACGATCTTCGCTGGCAGACCCAGGGAATCTTCCGGCCCTTCGTGGAGGTCTACATCATCGGGCCCCAGCTCAGCGACAAGAAGAGGAAGTACGCCACCAAGTCCAAGAACAACAGCTGGGCCCCCAAGTACAACGAGACCTTCACCTTGTGAGTAGACAGGACGCCTTGAGCAGGAACACAGTGCTTCGGCCAACACTACTAAAGTCTTTATTCTTCTGGGATGACATCGGTTTTTTCTTTCCCAATACTAAAACTGTCCAAATAATGGTAAATGGGTTTTATTTAGTTGTGTCATTTAAAGGTGCTCTGTTCGATTTACTGCACTTTTTGTTTAAAAAAAAAATCCAATATATGCAATAAATAGGTCCAGGGGAGTCATAACTATCTGTACAGAAAATATAGCGGTGTCGTGCCTGTGGAGCAAATGCAGAATTTCTTTTTATTATGAGCGAAGCCGGCCCGGCGCTGAGCCCCACCCCCTGAACGGCACCGTATATAAGAGAGGGGCAGCGTCATCTTGATGTACGTTTGAGACATGGCCGTTGCTGAATATGGCTGAGAGAACTTATACTCCGGGACCAAAGACACCACGGTCTTCGGCTAAAAAAGAGTCGGAGTCAGATGTAGATGTAGACTTTGCTTCGACAGGTCATTGTTTGTTTGATGAACCAAGTCCCACAATGTCTAGCCTACAAGTTGAAAATAGGCTTTATATTTTCATTATGAAATACCAGTGCATGCAATTTGATTTATTGAAATCATTGGGTTAGATGTAGGCTATGTACTGTAGGCCTGATAAATGGGAGGCTTCATGTCCAGGGTAGACGGCGCAAACTGAAGGAGTGGAAGTGGCCTGCTGGGAAGCAGCCTACAGTACATAAAAATACTTAATTAATATATCCTAGTAAAATACAATACAAATTACTAGCTAGTTACTAACAAATGAATAATAAGCCTAATTTGGATATAGGCCTTGGGAAAAAAGTGCCCAAAATCGTGGGGTCAGAAAAAAAATGATGCCCGTCAGTCAACCCACGTAGCTAATTGAGGATATGGCAAAAAAAAAAAAAAAAAAGTTTGGCCTTCAAGGATGATATTTGTTGAGACCAGTTTGCGCAGCCTGGGTTGGGACCTAAATATCATCTGCATACAAAAACAGATTAGTCTTTGAAATCGAGAGTTTAACATGTTTTTGAATGATTTTTCAAGGTGCCCACCCACATCCATTGTATGACCAAAACGGTGGTAGAGTAATTATCAGACTTCCTCAAAAGTGCTAGTTTTCTCAACGTTTTGATCTGAACCATTGCATATGATCATAAGTAACCTTAAAACAGGGCTAAACATGCATTTTCCCTCTACTACTCCTTTAAACACTACTCCGTTTGAACTTTGAACTTTCTGCACCCCCCCTCCCCAGTACCCTGAGCACGGAGGTGGGCCCCGAGTGCTACGAGCTGCAGGTGTGCGTGAAGGACTACTGCTTCGCCCGCGAGGACCGCACCGTGGGCATGGCCGTCATGCAGTTGAAGGACGCGGCCTCTAGGGGCAGCGTGGCGTGCTGGCTCCCGCTGGGGAAGCGCATCCACATGGACGAGACGGGCCTGACCGTGCTGCGCATCCTGTCGCAGCGCAACAACGACGACGTCGCCAAAGAGTTCGTCAAGCTCAAGTCCGACCAGCGCTCTGCGGAGGAGGGCCGGGGTTAGGGAGGGGGGAGAGGGACACCGAATCCCCTCCCTCACATAGGGTCACCGGTGCCAAAACAGACCTGGGTTAAATACCGCGTGCAAAAAGTAGTCCAGTGTGATTTAGTCCACCTGGTTCAGTGAAACTAAAGGCAAAGCCTGAGATAAACAAAGTGAACGTGATCCGCTGTGTGATCCGCTTTGATCCACGTATTTGACCCAGGTGTTCATTGAAACCATGAGTTGTGCACTCTTTCACGCCTCACTGTATTTGACCCAGGTCTGCCTGGAACTCTCCACACGCAAACACTGCCCCCCAGAGGTGTGGAGGTGTCACTGCAGCGCTACTGCCAACCCTGAGGCCCAGCTGGGCTGAACAAGCAGAGACACCCTGGACGTTACATACTGACCACAGACCACACGCCTCCTGTCTGTCTGTCTCTGTCTGTCTGTCTGTCTGTCTGTCTGTCTGTCTGTCTGTCTGTCTGTCTGGTCTGTCTGTCTGTCTGTCTGTCTCTCTGTCTGTCTGTCTGTCCGTCCGTCTGTCTGTCTGTCTGTCGGTGAGCCACTGATGTAATCACCGTCCTGAATCTTAACCAATCATCTTGTAGAAATGCACACAGTAGTAAAAAGACAGATGACTGATGTACATTAGCGTCTCAAATGTGAGAGTTCAGGTCACACACTATTTGACCTCCATCCCTCCCTCCCTCCCTCTCTCCATTGGTACTCACTGCCCTAAACTGGCGATGAATCACAATGAGGCACAATCTTTCAACCTCAACCGCAGTATGGGGGATTGATGTGGAAAGATAGGTGGGCTAGTAGCCTTCAAAGTTTTTGAACCTGCACTCTCCCTCAGAGATCTCCAGTCTGTCTGCCACGTCGAGGTCTCCCTCTCAGAGAGACCGGAAGTGCCATTAGATAATCAATTAAGCTGTCAGCCAATAGGAACAGTAAGCACAAGGCCCCACCAACCAGGCCCAAGCCTCTAGGCCCTCCCACATTCCTACAACTGTCAGGGTTCTAAGTTGACACGCTAGGACTGGTCAAAGTTCTATCAGGGTTCTAAGTTGATGCCCTAGGACCAGTCAAAGTTCTATCAGGGTTCTAAGTTGACACGCTAGGACCGGTCAAAGTTCTGTGAGGGTTCTAAGCTTACACGCTAGGACCGGTCAAAGTTATGTGAGGGTTCTAAGCTTACACGCTAGGACCGGTCAAAGTTCTGTGAGGGTTCTAAGCTTACACGCTAGGACCGGTCAAAGTTCTGTGAGGGTTCTAAGTTGACACGCTAGGACCGGTCAAAGTTCTATCAGGGTTCTAAGTTGACACGCTAGGACCAGTCAAAGTTCTGTTAGGGTTCTAAGTTGACACGCTAGGACCGGTCAAAGTTCTATCAGGGTTCTAAGTTGACGCCCTAGGACCGGTCAAAGTTCTATCAGGGTTCTAAGTTGACGCCCTAGGACAGGTCAAAGTTCTGCCAGGGTTCTAAGTTGACGCGCTAGGACCAGTCAAAGTACTGCCAAGGTCAACGTTTTTAATGCTATATTTATCTAATGTCCCTAAGAGAACAGAAATGGATCTACATATTTATATAGCACAGAGATCTATTTATAGAGATCTATAATGAATTGTTCATTATATGTATATTTAAAGACTATAGACAATGCCTATGGAATAGAATGTTTGAAAAGGAGCGTCTGCCTGTCTGCCTGTCTGCCTGTCTGTCTGTCTCTACAGTGCACACTGCCTGACACCTTGAAAAGCCTTCTGTCCTGTCACCCCTGTTCATCTCTTCTCAACTGTAGAGGCATTTACCTGATGAAGACAAGCCTCAAAGCACTATGATTCATCAGTCTGTGTGTGTGTGTGTGTGTGTGTGTGTGTGTGTGTGTGTTGCCTGTTAGTGTGTATCTACGGTATGTACCACAGAAAGCCATCTTGAGCAGAGAACACAACAGGGAGCAGAGAGCTTATGCCAGGTTCACACTACAAGATTTTAGGGCTGATTTATCCCGGATTCACCCCTCCTGACAATCGGAGGAGAAATCTGGTCTGGAACGTTGGTCGGTACCGATGTTCGGCCCAGATGATCTTGTAATGTGAGGGGTTTACAGATCCAATCTTATACCTCCCGATCGGCTCGCAGACCCATCGGGGCGGCCCCGATGATATCAAACATGTTTCATATTTAGATTATTACGTCATTACTTTACAAGCGAGGCAGTGGTTCGTTGCTCCCTTGGGCACGATAATATCCTGTAGACGTTCATTTCAAATCTTGTCATGTGTGCATGTTTGAGATTCATGAGAAGAACATCTGTTAAGATTCTCCTTTATGCGTGATGTAACCCGATTTAGAAATCGGCTAATTTTAAATATTTTAAATATCCTGTAGTGTGAGCCCGGCATTGGTCCGTTTGAAGATATTCACTAGTTTTTGGAGAATTTCCTAAGTGTCTTTTACTTTTGAGGAATGCAAAGTTTTGTCTGCTGGTCTGATCTCAAACATTCCCAGGACTCCCCTGGCCTGTCCCTCCTCCTCCTCCTCTTCCTCCTCCTCCTCCTCCTCCTCACCAGTATCCTGCCAGTCTGGAGAGGGAACAGAGAATCTTCACACATTCCGTTACCACAACATCCTATGATGTCAAAATCGTTATCTGTATGATGTCTGTATGCCTGTGCCCTTTCTGACGAGGTGTGCAACTGAAGTCTATGCATCTAACCGGTGAGATGTGTCTATGTCGACCAGTCCGTTCTGAAGCTGTCTTAATAATGTTTACATTGTGGATTGTAATCAGCACAAATGTTTTTTGTTCAATTGTTGTAAGTGTTTAAATGCCGTCTCTGTTTCAAACAGGCTAAACGTCAGGGTTAGTTGCTAAGGGAGCCGTCGGTAGGCCTCTGAGCACGGACAGAAGAGGAAAGTACTCTTTTAGTAGAAAGTGGAGACTGTTGTAAATGCTTCTTGCTGTACCAAACATAGATATACATCTATATAGAGAGTGATATACATCTATATAGAGAGTGAATAAGCTGAAGTTGATGCTCCTTGGTTGGCTTGACCCTGGCTGTGGGGTCAGAGGCATGTAGCGCCAACACAGGCGCCTTACACATGTGTACGCTAGCATGACTTACTTGACCTTTTGGTCTTTGGGGAGCATAGGTCATTCGTGAACTTCCTCCTTCTGATTGCCAGGCAGGGTGAAGTATGGCCACTGAGGTCACCCGGGCCGCTACGGTAGCCATGAAGGTGTGCCGGGACCCACCCGGAAACACGCCGGCCAACAGGGCCCTGGTGACGCTAGGTGGGCCAATCATCCGCCGAGTGGATAAGCATGATTACAGGAAGATTCATGGAAAACCTTCAGTAAGGATGCTAGCATAGGCTAGCATAAATTAGCACGTGAGCACAGGCTAGGAGCCGCTAGCACACATTAGCACAGACTAGCATAAGCTAGCATGTTCGCTATAAAAGAGCTATAAAGGAGATACAGGTATAGCAGCAGAACGTACAG
This sequence comes from Borostomias antarcticus, assembly GCF_949987555.1. Lineage (NCBI taxonomy): Eukaryota > Metazoa > Chordata > Actinopteri > Stomiiformes > Stomiidae > Borostomias > Borostomias antarcticus. The sequence continues at coordinate 6,100,012 of NC_140259.1, read as the reverse complement.
TAGAAGGAAAAAGACAAGCCACAATAGAAAATCTTATTTATTGCAGTTGACAATGATACTTCAGTCACTGAAATAATTCAGTCTCTCTCTCTCTCTCTCTCCCCCCCTCCCTCTCTCTCTCCCTCTCTCTCCCTCTCTCTCTCTCTTTCTATCTCTCTCTCTCTCTCTCTCGTCTGTGTGTTGAGGTGTATTATGTCGTTCAGGTCTGCGTCTAGAGCAGACAGCATGCACCAAGGCTTGGTACCTAGACACCTAGAAGCACAATGACACACACATGCACATGTCTTCTGTCGCTGACGGACCGACCACCGCAGACACACACAAACACAGTGGTGTCAGCCCTGTACATAGGAAGCAGTGCATGATGGGAACAGTACATCTTTCTTGTGCCAGCATGTGTTAATTTGATGTTATTTGCCAATTTGTCAAAGTTGTCTTTGATTTATTTTGATATTTTAGTATTGTTTTCTATTTTTCAGAGGTTTGTGAATATATAAATATGTATTACTGAGTATCTGTAGTGGTACAAAGTACTGGCATGAGAGCATTTTTTTATACTGGAGATGTTTCTAATGTTTTGATTTTTATTCTGGTTGTTCTTATTGGGGGTGGAGGGAGGAGGGGGTGGGGCAGCATCGCTGTGTTTCTGCTTCCAATAAACTGTTAGAAGAGCAACTCAGACCTTGTGTGTGTGTGTGTGTGGGGGGGGGGGTCATGGTTACTATAGTTAACGAAAACACGAAAACTAGGTGTGAAAAAACAATTTTTTAGTTAACTGAAATAAAAACAAAAACTAGGCTTTACAAAGAAAAGATAACTAACAAACAGTATTGTGTATTTACAAAGCTAACTAAAATTATAGAGGACATGTCTTAAGTTTTTATCTTTTTCATTTCATACATAAGCCCAGTATTTTGGGTGGATATGACGGTAACCTGACATGTGCCAGATGATTTGTTTCACAAAGAGTTTTTTTTAAACCAGCTCAGTGGCCTTGTGGTTAGAGTGTCCGCCCTGACACTGGGAGGTCGTGAGTTCGATCCCCGGCCGAGTCATACCAAAGACTATTAAAAAAAATGGTATTTTTGCCTCCCTGCTTGGCACTCAGCATCAAGGGTTGGAATTGGGGGGCTACATCACCAAATGATTCCTGAGCGCGGCGCCGCTGCTGCTCACCGCTCCCCCAGGGGATGATGGGTCAAATGAGGAGAACTAATTTCACCACCTCTCAGGTCAGGTGTGTGACAATCATTGGGACTTTACCGACTTTAACGTGAGCTCACAAGATCAGGATGGTCTCACGGGGGTAGAAAAAAAAACTAAAACTCAAATAAAACTGAGCATGTTCAAAAAATAAAAATTAAACTAGCAAACCTGCTTTGAAAACTAATTCAAACTAAACTAAAATTGAAAACAAAAAGTTTAAACGATATAAAAATGAAATCTAATGAAAAAAGCTAAATTATTATAACATTGGTGGGGGTGTGGATGTCAGTGTGTGTGTGTGTGTGTGTGTGTGTGTGTGTGTGTGTGTGTGTGTGTGTGTGTGTAGGGGGGTATTTATTAATCCGGGGTCCGATATAAATGTAAGGTTATCATTATCTTGTTCATAGCCTTCATCACTGTGGCTGGTATGTTGCTATTCTTGCTGAGACCAAGACCAGCAGTTTATCTCCACTGTATAACAACCGAACGCTCCTGATGCTCATGTTCTACTGCTTACATCAGAGTCCACCTTGACAACTTCCTGTCTCTCTGGGGGCTGGGTGACATCACGTCCTGTTTGGTGTAGGATCAGAGAGAGGTCACGTCTCTCTCGTCCACTTTCATATCGGTATGGTGACTGGTCAGGTGTGGCGCAGGAAGGAGATCTTGAGGGAGTCTGGGATGTTGAGGTGGTCGGCGTGGAGGGGCGGGGGGGGGAGGAAGGGGAAGGTGACGGGGAACACCTTCCTCACGTCCAGGAGGAGCTGGGGGTTCTGGCCGTCCGAACGACCCTTCAGAAGACCCTGCGACGTCAGGACAGAGAGGAGACTGTTAATGAAATTCAAGTCTCACCAAAGTGTTTTGTTTTCCTACTTGACTGTTGTTCTAACTTTGTAGTTCGTTCTCAT
>NC_140259.1:6087898-6092898 GCF_949987555.1 Borostomias antarcticus | reverse complement strand
GAGACCTTGAGCCAGGACATGCAGACACTAGCGGCATATTACTAGCAGTAAAGCTATTAGCCGTTTGGGGAACCAAGGTGGGGGTAGATTTTTGGGTACAGGAGAGTTAATGAGACATCGGGACGACATCCCGCCTCATAAATGATTTGATTTTGTTAAGATTATTTTACTTTTTTTCAGCTAACGTGTCAGCCGGTGAAGTTGCTAGTTCCCTGGAATGAGGAGGAAAACAACTGTGGGTTAGCTTGATCCCGTGAGCTCACATTCTCTTACCCTTCACATTCTCTTACCCTTCGCATTCTCCTACCCTTCGCATTCTCTTACCCTTCGCATTCTCTTACCCTTCGCATTCTCTTACCCTTCGCATTCTCTTACCCTTCGCATTCTCTTACCCTTCGCATTCTCTTACCCTTCGCATTCTCTTACCCTTCGCATTCTCTTACCCTTTGCATTCTCTACCATTCGCATTCTCTTACCCTTCACATTCTCTTACCATTTGCATTCTCTTACCCTTCACATTCTCTTACCCTTCGCATTCTCTACCCTTCGCATTCTCTTACCCTTCGCATTCTCTTACCCTTCGCATTCTCTTACCCTTCGCATTCTCTTACCCTTCGCATTCTCTTACACTTCGCATTCTCTTACCCTTCGCATTCTCTTACCCTTCACATTCTCTTACCCTTTACATTCTTACCCTTCGCATTCTCTTACCCTTCGCATTCTCTTACCCTTCGCATTCTCTCACCCTTCGCATTCTCTTACCCTTCGCATTCTCTTACCCTTCGCATTCTCTTACCCTTCGCATTCTCTTACCCTTCGCATTCTGTTACCCTTCGTATTCTCTTACCCTTCGCATTCTCTTACCCTTCGCATTCTCTTACCCTTCGCATTCTCTTACCCTTTACATTCTCTTTCCCTCCACATTCTCTTACCCTTTACATTCTCTTACCCTTCGCATTCTCTTACCCTTCGCATTCTCTTACCCTTCGCATTCTCTTACCCTTCGCATTCTCTTACCCTTCGCATTCTCTTACCCTTCGCATTCTCTTACCCTTCGCATTGTCTTACCCTTCGCATTCTTTTACCTTTCGCATTCTCTTACCCTTCACATTCTCTTACCCTTCTTACCCTTCTTACCCTTCGCATTCTCTTACCCTTCGCATTCTCTTACCCTTCACATTCTCTTACCCTTCTTACCCTTCGCATTCTCTTACCCTTCGCATTATCTTACCCTTCGCATTGTCTTACCCTTCTTACCCTTCGCATTCTCTTACCCTTCACATTCTCTTACCCTTCGCATTCTCTTACCCTTCTTACCCTTCGCATTCTCTTACCCTTCACATTCTCTTACCCTTCGCATTCTCTTACCCTTCACATTCTCTTACCCTTCGCATTTTTGCAAATTTGGTCTGGCGAAGCCTTGGGACAGACGCTCATCCCAGGATGCATTGCACTTAATTGGCTTCCAAGACTGTTCTGTCTGAAGGGGCTTGGGCACCTACCTATGATTGGCTGGAGGCGTGTCTCTGTGATGAAGAGGACCTGCTGATAGGCCTGGATGCAGAGGTCTCCAAGGGCACGGCTGAGGTCGCTGAGGTCAGAGGTCAATGTCACCGGGTCATCAGAACCACCATGCCCTTCCTACAGGGACGGAACACACACACACACACATGCATGCACACACACACACACACACACAAACAAACACGTGCGCATGAATGCAAAAACGCATTTATACACACACATACAGTACACACACACACAGGGCGTTTCAGGTCCAGTGTGCATGTGTGAGTGTGAGTGTGTGTGTGTGTGTGTGTGTATGTGTGTGTGTGTGTGTGTGTGTGTGTGTGTGTGTGTGTTACCTGTCTGGAGGAGTGCTGGGTCAGCAGTTCAGACAACAAACAGGCATTCTTCAACCACAGGGCCGTCATGTCCACATCACTACTGTGTTTCTGATAGGGAAGAGGACAACACTCACATCACTACTGTGTTTCTGATAGGGAAGAGGACAACACTCACATCACTACTGTGTTTCTGACAGGGAAGAGGACAACACTCACATCACTACTGTGTTTCTGATAGGGAAGAGGACAACACTCACATCACTACTGTGTTTCTGATAGGGAAGAGGACAACACTCACATCACTACTGTGTTTCTGATAGGGAAGAGGACAACACTCACATCACTACTGTGTTTCTGATAGGGAAGAGGACAACACTCACATCACTACTGTGTTTCTGATAGGGGAGAGGACAACACTCACATCACTACTGTGTTTCTGATAGGGAAGAAGACAACACTCACATCACTACTGTGTTTCTGATAGAGAGACAACACTCACATGACTACTGTGTTTCTGATAGGGAAGAGGACAACACTCACATCACTACTGTGTTTCTGATAGGGAAGAGGACAACACTCACATCACTACTGTGTTTCTGATAGGGAAGAGGACAACACTCACATGACTACTGTGTTTCTGATGGGGAAGAGGACAACACTCACATCACTACTGTGTTTCTGATAGGGAAGAGGACAACACTCACATCACTACTGTGTTTCTGACAGGGAAGAGGACAACACTCACATCACTACTGTGTTTCTGATAGGGAAGAGGACAACACTCACATCACTACTGTGTTTCTGATAGGGAAGAAGACAACACTCACATGACTACTGTGTTTCTGATAGGGAAGAGGACAACACTCACATCACTACTGTGTTTCTGATAGGGAAGAGGACAACACTCACATCACTACTGTGTTTCTGATAGGGAAGAGGACAACACTCACATCACTACTGTGTTTCTGATAGGGAAGAGGATAACACTCACATCACTACTGTGTTTCTGATAGGGAAGAGGACAACACTCACATCACTACTGTGTTTCTGATAGGGAAGAGGACAACACTCACATCACTACTGTGTTTCTGACAGGGAAGAGGACAACACTCACATCACTACTGTGTTTCTGATAGGGAAGAGGACAACACTCACATCACTACTGTGTTTCTGATAGAGAGACAACACTCACATCACTACTGTGTTTCTGATAGGGAAGAGGACAACACTCACATCACTACTGTGTTTCTGATAGGGAAGAGGACAACACTCACATCACTACTGTGTTTCTGATAGGGAAGAGGACAACACTCACATCACTACTGTGTTTCTGATAGGGAAGAGGACAACACTCACATCACTACTGTGTTTCTGACAGGGAAGAGGACAACACTCACATCACTACTGTGTTTCTGATAGGGAAGAGGACAACACTCACATCACTACTGTGTTTCTGATAGGGAAGAAGACAACACTCACATCACTACTGTGTTTCTGATAGGGAAGAGGACAACACTCACATCACTACTGTGTTTCTGATAGGGAAGAGGACAACACTCACATCACTACTGTGTTTCTGATAGGGAAGAAGACAACACTCACATCACTACTGTGTTTCTGATAGGGAAGAGGACAACACTCACATCACTACTGTGTTTCTGATAGGGAAGAGGACAACACTCACATGACTACTGTGTTTCTGATAGGGAAGAGGACAACACTCACATGACTACTGTGTTTCTGATAGGGAAGAGGACAACACTCACATCACTACTGTGTTTCTGATAGGGAAGAGGACAACACTCACATCACTACTGTGTTTCTGATAGGGAAGAGGACAACACTCACATCACCACTGTGTTTCTGATAGGGAAGAGGACAACACTCACATCACTACTGTGTTTCTGATAGGGAAGAGGACAACACTCACATCACTACTGTGTTTCTGATAGGGAAGAGGACAACACTCACATCACCACTGTGTTTCTGATAGGGAAGAGGACAACACTCACATCACTACTGTGTTTTCTGATAGGGAAGAGGACAACACTCACATCACTACTGTGTTTCTGATAGAGAGACAACACTCACATGACTACTGTGTTCCTGATAGGGAAGAGGACAACACTCACATCACTACTGTGTTTCTGATAGGGAAGAGAGGACAACACTCACATCACTACTGTGTTTCTGATAGGGAAGGAGGACAACACTCACATCACTACTGTGTTTCTGATAGAGAGACAACACTCACATCACTACTGTGTTTCTGATAGGGAAGAGGACAACACTCACATCACTACTGTGTTTCTGATAGGGAAGAGGACAACACTCACATCACTACTGTGTTTCTGATAGAGAGACAACACTCACATCACTACTGTGTTTCTGATAGGGGAAGAAGACAACACTCACATCAACTACTGTGTTTCTGATAGGGAAGAGAAGACAACACTCACATCACTACTGTGTTTCTGATAGGGAAGAGGACAACACTCACATGCACTACTGTGTTTCTGACTAAGGAAGAGGACAACACTCACATCACTACTGTGTTTCTGATAGGGAAGAGGGACAACACTCACATCACTACTGTGTTTCTGATAGGGAAGAGGACAACACTCACATCACCACTGTGTTTTCTGATAGGGAAGAGGACAACACTCACATCACTACTGTGTTTCTGATAGGGAAGAGGGACAACACTCACATCACTACTGTTGTTTCTGATAGAGAGACAACACTCACATGACTACTGTGTTCCTGATAGGGAAGAGGACAACACTCACATCACTACTGTGTTTCTGATAGGGAAGAGGACAACACTCACATCACTACTGTGTTTCTGATATGGGAAGAGGACAACACTCACATGACTACTGTGTTTCTGATAGGGAAGAGGACAACACTCACATCACTACTGTGTTTCTGATAGGGAAGAGGACAACACTCACATCACTACTGTGTTTCTGATAGGGAAGAGGACAACACTCACATCACTACTGTGTTTCTGATAGGGAAGAGGACAACACTCACATCACTACTGTGTTTCTGATAGGGAAGAAGACAACACTCACATCACTACTGTGTTTCTGATAGGGAAGAGGACAACACTCACATCACTACTGTGTTTCTGATAGGAGAGACCACAAC
>NC_140259.1:6075195-6087698 GCF_949987555.1 Borostomias antarcticus | reverse complement strand
CTGAAGAACCCTTTGGGAACCTTTTTTTCCTCTGAGAGTGTTGCAGGGTCCCCAGAGTCTCAGCAGCTACAGTATGGGTGGCCACCATGAGATTCTAATCTTATAATATGATATTTATAAATCTAAATCAAACATCGGCTAATCTGATACCTAATGTGCATTCATAGTGGGTTTTGCATCTTCAGAGTGAGATGGTAGAGCCCCAGTTAGTTTCTGATGAGGACCACTCCTGTGAGGACCACTCATGGCTGCATCCTCTGGTCACCCCCCCATACAGGCCAACCATGGCCAGGATACCTTCTCTCCCACTGAAGGTGTCAGTCCAGTGTTTGGTCTGAAGGAGTGGTGAAGGAAATGGTATAGTACATGTCTAGTACATGTCTTTAGGAATCTAACTGTTGTCCTCTATCCTACGCTCCTCTGCCCTCCATTATCCTCCCCTCCTCTACCTCCTCTACGTGACCTACCTCCTCTACATCCTCTACTCTCCTCTACATCCTCTACCTCCCCTACCTCCACTACCTCCTCTACTCTCCTCTACATCCTCTACCTCCCCTACCTCCACTACCTCACCTACCTCCACTACCTCCTCTACATCCTCTACCTCCCCTACCTCCCCTTCATCCTCTACCTCCTCTACTCTCCTCTACCCTCCCCTACCTCCTCTACCCTCCCCTACCTCCCCTACCTCCTCTACCTCCTCTACTCTCCCCTACATCCTCTACCCTCCCCTACATCCTCTACCATCACCTACCTCCTCTACCCTCCTCTACCCTCCCCTACCTCCCCTACCTCCTCTACCCTCCTCTACCCTCCCCTACATCCTCTACCTCCTCTACCCTCCCCTACCTCCTCTACCTCCTCTACCCTCCTCTACCTCCCCTACCTCCTCTACTCTCCTCAACCCTCCCCTACCTCCTCTACCTCCTCTACCTCCTCTACCCTCCTCTACCCTCCCCTACCTCCTCTACCTCCTCTACCCTCCTCTACCCTCCCTTACATCCTCTACCCTCCTCTACCTCCTTGACCCTCCTCTACCTCCCCTGCTCTCTCCTACCTCCTCAACCCTCCTCTACCTCCTCTACCCTCCTCTACCCTCCCCTACCTCCTCTACCTCCTCAACCCTCCCCTACCTCCTCTACCTCCTCTACCTCCTCTACCCTCCCCTACCCTCCCCTACCTCCTCTACCTCCTCTACCTCCTCTACCTCACCTACCTCCTCTACCCTCCTCTACCCTCCCCTACCCTCCCCTACATCCTCTACTCTCCCCTACATCCTCAACCCTCCCCTACCTCCTCAACCCTCCCCTACATCCTCTACCTCACCTACCTCCTCTACCCTCCTCTACCCTCCCCTACCCTCCCCTACCTCCTCTACTCTCCCCTACATCCTCTACTCTCCCCTACATCCTCAACCCTCCCCTACCTCCTCAACCCTCCCCTACCTCCTCTACCCTCCTCTACATCCCCTACATCCCCTACCTCCTCTACCTCCTCTACCCTCCTCTACCTCCTCTACCCTCCTCTACCCTCCCCTACCTCTCTACCCTCCCCTACCTCCTCTACCCTCCCCTACCCTCCCCTACCTCCTCTACCCTCCCCTACCTCCTCTACCCTCCTCTACCCTCCCCTACCTCCTCTACCCTCCCCTACCCTCCCCTACCTCCTCTACCCTCCCCTACCTCCTCTACCTCCTCTACCCTCCCCTACCTCCTCTACCCTCCTCTACCCTCCCCTACCTCCTCTACCCTCCTCTACCCTCCCCTACCTCCTCTACCCTCCCCTACCTCCTCTACCTCCTCTACCCTCCTCTACCTCCTCTACCCTCCTCTACCCTCCCCTACCTCCTCTACCCTCCTCTACCCTCCCCTACCTCTCTACCCTCCTCTACTCTCCTCTACCTCCTCTACCCTCCCCTACATCCTCTACCCTCCCCTACCTCCTCTACCCTCCTCTACCCTCCCCTACCTCCTCTACCCTCCTCTACCCTCCCCTACCTCCTCTACTCTCCCCTACCTCCTCTACCCTCCCCTACCTCCTCTACCCTCCTCTACCCTCCCCTACCTCCCCTACCTCCTCTACCTCCCCTACCTCCTCTACCCTCCCCTACCTCCTCTACCCTCCCCTACCCTCCTCTACCCTCCCCTACCTCCTCTACCCTCCTCTACCCTCCCCTGCCCTCTCCTACCTCCTCTACCCTCCCCTACCTCCTCTACCTCCTCTACCCTCCTCTACCCTCCCCTACCTCCTCGACCCTCCCCTACCTCCTCTACCCTCCCCTACCTCCTCTACCCTCCCCTACCTCCTCTACCCTCCTCTACCCTCCCCTACCTCCCCTACCTCCTCTACCTCTCCTACCTCCTCTACCCTCCCCTACCTCCTCTACCCTCCCCTACCCTCCTCTACCCTCCTCTACCCTCCCCTGCCCTCCCCTACCCTCCTCTACCCTCCCCTGCCCTCTCCTACCTCCTCTACCCTCCCCTACCTCCTCTACCTCCTCTACCCTCCTCTACCCTCCCCTACCTCCTCGACCCTCCCCTACCTCCTCTACCCTCCCCTACCTCCTCTACCCTCCCCTACCTCCTCTACCCTCCTCTACCCTCCTCTACCTCCTCTACCCTCCCCTACCTCCTCTACCCTCCCCTACCTCCTCTACCCTCCCCTACCTCCTCTACCCTCCCCTACCTCCCCTACCCTCCTCTACCCTCCTCTGCCTCCTCGACCCTCCTCTACCTCCCCTGCCCTCTCCTACCTCCCCTACCTCCTCTACCCTCCCCTACCTCCTCTACCCTCCTCTACCCTCCCCTACATCCTCTACCCTCCCCTACCTCCTCTACCCTCCCCTACCTCCTCTACCCTCCCCTACCTCCTCTACCTCCCCTACCTCCTCTACCCTCCCCTACCTCCTCTACCCTCCTCTACCTCCTCTACCCTCCTCTACCCTCCCCTACCTCCTCTACCCTCCCCTACCTCCTCTACCCTCCCCTACATCCTCTACCCTCCTCTACCTCCTCTACCCTCCTCTACCTCCTCTACCTCCTCTACCCTCCCCTACCTCCTCTACCTACCTCCTCTACCTACCTCCTCTACCTCCTCTACCTCCTCTACCCTCCCCTCCCTCCTCTACCCTCCTCTACCTCCTCTACCCTCCCCTCCCTCCTCTACCCTCCCCTCCCTCCTCTACCCTCCTCTACCTCCTCTACATCCTCTACCCTCCTCTACATCCTCTACCCTCCTCTACATCCTCTACCCTCCTCTACCTCCTCTACCCTCCTCTACATCCTCTACCCTCCTCTACATCCTCTACCCTCCCCTACCTCCTCTACCCTCCTGTACATCCTCTACCCTCCTCTACCCTCCTCTACCTCCTCTACCTACCTCCTCTACCTCCTCTACCCTCCCCTACCTCCTCTACCCTCCCCTCCCTCCTCTACCCTCCTCTACCTCCTCTACCCTCCCCTCCCTCCTCTACCCTCCCCTCCCTCCTCTACCCTCCTCTACCTCCTCTACATCCTCTACCCTCCTCTACATCCTCTACCCTCCTCTACATCCTCTACCCTCCTCTACCTCCTCTACCCTCCTCTACATCCTCTACCCTCCTCTACATCCTCTACCCTCCCCTACCTCCTCTACCCTCCTGTACATCCTCTACCCTCCTCTACCCTCCTCTACCTCCTCAACCCTCCCCTACCTCCTCTACCCTCCCCTACCTCCTCTACCCTCCCCTACCTCCTCTACCCTCCTCTACATCCTCTACCCTCCCCTACCTCCCCTACCTCCTCTACCCTCCCCTACCTCCTCTACCCTCCCCTACCTCCTCTACATCCTCTACCCTCCCCTACCTCCTCTACCCTCCCCTACATCCTCTACCCTCCCCTACCTCCTCTACCCTCCCCTACCTCCTCTACCCTCCTCTACATCCTCTACCCTCCCCTACCTCCCCTACCTCCTCTACCCTCCCCTACCTCCTCTACCCTCCCCTACCTCCTCTACCCTCCTCTACATCCTCTACCCTCCCCTACCTCCTCTACCCTCCCCTACATCCTCTACCCTCCCCTACCTCCTCTACTCTCCTCTACCTCCTCTACCTCCTCTACCCTCCTCTACCTCCTCTACCCTCCCCTACATCCTCTACCTCCTCTACCCTCCCCTACCTCCTCTACCTCCTCTACCCTCCCCTACCTCCTCTACCCTCCTCTACATCCTCTACCCTCCCCTACCTCCTCTACCCTCCCCTACCTCCTCTACCCTCCCCTACATCCTCTACCTCCTCTACCTCCTCTACCCTCCTCTACCCTCCCCTACCTCCTCTACCCTCCCCTACCTCCTCTACCCTCCCCTACATCCTCTACCTCCTCTACCCTCCTCTACCCTCCCCTACCTCCTCTACCCTCCTCTACCCTCCTCTACCCTCCTCTACCCTCCTCTACCTCCTCTACCCTCCCCTACCTCCTCTACCCTCCCCTACCTCCTCTACCCTCCTCTACCTCCTCTTCCCTCCTCTACCCTCCTCTACCTCCTCTACCCCCTCTACCTTCCTCTACCTCCTCTTCCCTCACCTACCTCCTCTACCCTCACCTACATCCTCTACCCTCCCCTACCCTCCTCTACCCTCACCCCTACAATGCCCTCCCAGGATCAGGAGTGGAGGATGCGGTGGGAGAGGTGTCCATCCATGTGGAGATCTTCACCCACCCCAACACTGGAGAAAACAAGGTCACTGTGAAAGGTAGGTCAGGAGAGCAACCATAGGATTCTGTAGACAACAACCCTGGTTTCGCTACACACTTCTTGGGCTTGAGCTCTAAAATGGTTTACAAATGACTTTCTTGCTCACTCCCTCCCTTCCCCCTGTCCATCTCGCGCTCTCTCTCTCTCTCCATCTCTCTCTTTCCATCTCGCTCTCTCTCTCTCTCCATCTCTCTCTCTCTTTCCATCTCTCTCTCCTTTCCGTTTCCCTCTCTGTCTCTCTCTACCCCTCCACCCCGCGCCCCAGTGGTGGCAGCTAACGATCTTCGCTGGCAGACCCAGGGAATCTTCCGGCCCTTCGTGGAGGTCTACATCATCGGGCCCCAGCTCAGCGACAAGAAGAGGAAGTACGCCACCAAGTCCAAGAACAACAGCTGGGCCCCCAAGTACAACGAGACCTTCACCTTGTGAGTAGACAGGACGCCTTGAGCAGGAACACAATGCTTTGGCCAACACCGCTAAGGTCTTTATTCTTCTGGGATGTCATCGGTTTTTTGGGGGCTCCACCTCTTTTCAGAGTTTGTTGAACATTGCTTTCTACTTTCCCAATACTAAAACTGTCCAAATAATGGTAAAAGGGTTTTATTTAGTTGTGTCATTTAAAGGTGCTCTGTTTGATTTACTGCACTTTTTGTTTAAAAAAAAAATCCAATATATGCAATAAATAGGTCCAGGGGAGTCATAACTATCTGTACAGAAAATATAGCAGTGCTTGTGGAGCAAATGCAGAATTTATTTTTATTATGAGCGAAGCCGGCCCAGCGCTGAGCATAAAAATACTTAATTAATATATCCTAGTAAAATACCATACAAATTACTAGCTAGTTACTAACAAATGAATAATAAGCCTAATTTGGATATAGGCCTTGGGAAAAAAGTGCCCAAAATCTTGGGGTCAGAAAAAAAATGATGCCTGTCAGTCAACCCATGTAGCTAATTGAGGATTTGGCAAAAAGAAAAAAGTTTGGCCTTCAAGGATGATATTTGGTGAGACCAGTTTGCGTAGCCTGGGTTGGGACCTAAATCTCATCTGCATACAAAAACAGATTAGTCTTTGAAATCGAGAGTTTAACATGTTTTTGAATGATTTTTCAAGGTGCCCACCCACATCCATTGTATGACCAAAACGGTGGTAGAGCAATTATCAGACTATCAAAAGTGCTAGTTTTGTCAACGTTTTGATCTGAACCATTGTATATGATCACAAGTAACCTTAAAACAGGGCTAAACATGCATTTTCCCTCTACTACTCCTTTAAACACTACTGCGTTTGAACTTTGAACTTTCTCCCCCCCCTCCCCTCCCCTCCCCAGTACCCTGAGCACAGAGGTCGGCCCCGAGTGCTACGAGCTGCAGGTGTGCGTGAAGGACTACTGCTTCGCCCGCGAGGACCGCACCGTGGGCATGGCCGTCATGCAGTTGAAGGACGCGGCCTCTAGGGGCAGCGTGGCGTGCTGGCTCCCGCTGGGGAAGCGCATCCACATGGACGAGACGGGCCTCACCGTGCTGCGCATCCTGTCCCAGCGTAACAACGACGACGTCGCCAAAGAGTTCGTCAAGCTCAAGTCCGACCAGCGCTCTGCGGAGGAGGGCCGGGGTTAGGGAGGGCGGGGAGGGACTCCGAATCCCCTCCCTCTCATAGGGTCACCGGTGCCAAAACAGACCTGGGTTAAATACCGCGTGCAAAAGTAGTCCAGTGTCGATTTAGTCCACCTGGTTCAAGGCAAAGCCTGAGATAAACAAAGTGAACGTGATCTGCTGTGAAAAAAAGGGATTTGATCCACGTATTTGACCCAGGGGTTCATTGAAACCATGAGTTGTGCACTCTTTCACGCCTCACTGGTATTTGACCCAGGTCTGCCTGGAACTCTCCACACTCAAACACTGCCCCCCAGAGGTGTGGAGGTGTCACTGCAGCGCTACTGCCAACCCTGAGGCCCAGCTGGGCTGAACAAGCAGAGACACCCTGGACTGTACATACTGACCACAGACCACACGCCTCCTGTCTGTCTGTCTGTCTGTCTGTCTGTCTGTCTGTCTGTCTGTCTGTCTGTCTGTCTGTCTGTCTGGTCTGTCTGTCTGTCTGTCTGTCTGTCTCTCTGTCTGTCTGTCTGTCTGTCTGTCTGTCTGTCTGTCTGTCTGTCTGTGTCTGTCTGTGTGTCTGTCTGTCTGTCTGTCTGTCTGTCTGTCGGTGAGCCACTGATGTAATCACCGTCCTGAATCTTAACCAATCATCTTGTAGAAATGCACACAGTAGTAAAAAGACAGATGACTGATGTACATTAGCGTCTCGAATTTGAGAGTTCAGGTCACAAAGTCTATTTGACCTCCATCCCTCCCTCCCTCTCTCCATCGGTACTCACTGCCCTAAACTGGCGATGAATCACAATGAGGCACAATCTTTCAACCTCAACCGCAGGATGGGGGATCGATATGTGGAAAGATAGGGGGCGTGTAGCCTTCAAAGTTTTTGAACCTGCACTCTCCCTCAGAGATCTCCAGCCTGTCTGCCATGTCGAGGTCTCCCTCTCAGAGAGACCGGAAGTGCCATTAGTAATTAATTAATCAATTAAGCTGTCAGCCAATAGGAACAGTAAGCACAAGGCCCCACCAACCAGGCCCAAGCCTCTAGGCCCTCCCATATTCCTACAACTGTCAGGGTTCTAAGCTTACACGCTAGGACCGGTCAAAGTTCTATCAGGGTTCTAAGTTGACACACTAGGACCAGTCAAAGTTCTATCAGGGTTCTAAGTTGACACGCTAGGACCAGTCAAAGTTCTATCAGGGTTCTAAGCTTACACGCTAGGACCGGTCAAAGTTCTGTGAGGGTTCTAAGCTTACACGCTAGGACCAGTCAAAGTTCTGTGAGGGTTCTAAGCTTACACGCTAGGACCGGTCAAAGTTCTGTCAGGGTTCTAAGCTTACATGCTAGGACCGGTCAAAGTTCTGTTAGGGTTCTAAGTTGACACGCTAGGACCGGTCAAAGTTCTGTCGGGTTATAAGTTGACGCGCTAGGACCGGTCAAAGTTCTATCAGGGTTCTAAGTTGACGCCCTTGGACAGGTCAAAGTTCTGCCAGGGTTCTAAGTTGACGCGCTAGGACCAGTCAAAGTACTGCCAAGGTCAACGTTTTTAATGCTATATTTATCTAATTTCCCTAAGAGAACAGAAATGGATCTACATATTTATATAGCACAGAGATCTATTTATAGAGATCTATAATGAATTGTTCATTATATGTATATTTAAAGACTATAGACAATGCCTATGGAATAGAATGTTTGAAAAGGAGCGTCTGCCTGTCTGTCTGTCTGTCTGTCTGTCTGTCTGTCTGTCTGTCTGTCTGTCTCTACAGTGCACACTGCCTGACACCTTGAAAAGCCTTCTGTCCTGTCGCCCCTGTTCATCTCTTCTCAACTGTAGAGGCATTTACCTGATGAAGACAAGCCTCAAAGCACTATGATTCATCAGTCTGTGTGTGTGTGTGTGTGTGTGTGTGTGTGTTGCCTGTTAGTGTGTATCTACGGTATGTACCACAGAAAGCCATCTTGAGCAGAGAACACAACAGGGAGCAGAGAGCTTATGCCAGGTTCACACTACAAGATTTTAGGGCTGATTTATCCCCGATTCACCCCTCCCGACAATCGGAGGAGAAATCTGGTCTGGAACGTTGGTCGGGGCTGATGATCGGCCCAGATGATCTTGTAATGTGAGGGGTTTACAGATCCAATCTTATACCTCCCGATCGGCTCGCAGACCCATCGGGGCGGCCCTGATGATATCAAACATGTTTCATATTTAGATTATTACGTCATTACTTTACAAGCGAGGCAGCGGTTCGTTGCTCCCTCGGGCACGATAATATCCTGTAGTGTGTGACGAGACGTTCATTTCAAATCTTGTCATGTGTGCATGTTTGAGATTCACGAGAAGAACATCTGTTAAGATTCTCCTTATGTGCATGATGCAACCCGATTTAGAAATCGGCTAATTTTAAATATTTTAAATATCCTGTAGTGTGAGCCCGGCATTGGTCTGTTTGAAGATGTTCACTAGTTTTTGGAGAATTTCCTAAGTGTCTTTTACTTTTGAGGAATGCAAAGTTTTGTCTACTGGTCTGATCTCAAACATTCCCAGGACTCCCCTGGCCTGTCCCTCCTCCTCCTCCTCCTCCTCCTCTTCGTCTCCTCCTCCTCCTCCTCCTCCTCACCAGTATCCTGCCAGTCTGGAGAGGGAACAGAGAATCTTCACACATTCCGTTACCACAACATCCTATGATGTCAAAATCGTTATCTGTATGATGTTTGTACTGTATGCCTGTGCCGTTTCTGACAAGGTGTGCAACTGAAGTCTATGCATCTAACCGGTGAGATGTGTCTATGTCGACCAGTCCGTTTTGAAGCTGTCTTAATAATGTTTACATTGTGGATTGTAATCAGCACAAATGTTTTTTGTTCAATTGTTGTAAGTGTTTAAATGCCGTCTCTGTTTCAAACAGGCTAAACGTCAGGGTTAGTTGCTAAGGGAGCCGTCGGTAGGCCTCTGAGCACGGACAGAAGAGGAAAATACTCTTTTAGTAGAAAGTGGAGACTGTTGTAAATGCTTCTTGCTGTACCAAACATAGATATACATCTATATAGAGAGTGAATAAGCTGAAGTTGATGCTCCTTGGTTGGCTTGACCCTGGCTGTGGGGTCAGAGGCACCAACACAGGCTGGATCAAGGGTCTCGAGCGGAGCGCCTTACACGTGTGTACGCTAGCATGACTTACATGACTTAAACCCTTTTGGTCTTTGGGGAGCATAGGTCATTCGTGAACTTCCTCCTTCTGATTGCCAGGCAGGGTGAAGTATGGCGGGTGGCCACTGAGGTCACCCGGGCCGCTACGGTTAGCCATGAAAGCCTGCCTAGACCCGCCCGGAAACACGCTGGCTAACGAGGCCCTGGTGACGCTAGGTGGGCCAATCATCCGCCTAGTGGATGAGCATGATTACAGAAAGATTCATGGAAAACCTTCAGTAAGGACGCTAGCATAGGCTAGCATAAATTAGCACGTGAGCACAGGCTAGGAGCCGCTAGCACACATTAGCACAGACTAGCATAAGCTAGCATGTTCGCTATAAAAGAGCTATAAAGGAGATACAGGTATAGCAGCAGAACGTACAGTAGAAGGAAAAAGACAAGCCACAATAGAAAATCTTATTTATTGCAGTTGACAATGATACTTCAGTCACTGAAATAATTCAGTCTCTCTCTCTCTCTCTCTCTCTCTCTCTCTCTCTCGCTCTCTCTCTCTCTCTCTCTCTCTCTCTCTCGTGTGTTGAGGTGTATTATGTCGTTCAGGTCTGCGTCTAGAGCAGACAGCATGCACCAAGGCTTGGTACCTAGACACCTAGAAGCACAATGACACACACATGCACATGTCTTCTGTCGCTGACGGACCGACCACCGCAGACACACACAAACACAGTGGTGTCAGCCCTGTACATAGGAAGCAGTGCATGATGGGAACAGTACATCTTTCTTGTGCCAGCATGTGTTAATTTGATGTTATTTGCCAATTTGTCAAAGTAGTCTTTGATTTATTTTGATATTTTAGTATTGTTTTCTATTTTTCAGAGGTTTGTGAATATATAAATATGTATTACTGAGTATCTGTAGTGGTACAAAGTACTGGCATGAGAGCATTTTTTTATACTGGAGATGTTTCTAATGTTTTGATTTTTATTCTGGTTGTTCTTATTGGGGGTGGAGGGAGGAGGGGGTGGGGCAGCATCGCTGTGTTTCTGCTTCCAATAAACTGTTAGAAGAGCAACTCAGACCTTGTGTGTGTGGGGGGGGGGGTGTGTGTGGAGGGGGGGGGGGGTCATGGTTACTATAGTTAACGAAAACACGAAAACTAGGTGTGAAAAAACAATTTTTTAGTTAACTGAAATAAAAACAAAAACTAGGCTTTACAAAGAAAAGATAACTAACAAACAGTATTGTGTATTTACAAAGCTAACTAAAATTATAGAGGACATGTCTTAAGTTTTTATCTTTTTCATTTCATACATAAGCCCAGTATTTTGGGTGGATATGACGGTAACCTGACATGTGCCAGATTATTTGTTTCACAGAGAGTTTTTTTAAACCAGCTCAGTGGCCTTGTGGTTAGAGTGTCCGCCCTGACACTGGGAGGTCGAGAGTTCGATCCCCGGCCGAGTCATACCAAAGACTATTAAAAAAAATGGTACCCATTGCCTCCCTGCTTGGCACTCAGCATCAAGGGTTGGAATTGGGGGGCTACATCACCAAATGATTCCTGAGCGCGGCGCCGCTGCTGCTCACCGCTCCCCCAGGGGATGGGTCAAATGAGGAGAACTAATTTCACCACCTCTCAGGTCAGGTGTGTGACAATTATTGGGACTTTACCGACTTTAACGTGAGCTCACAAGATCAGGATGGTCTCACGAGGGTAGAAAAAAAAAACTCAAATAAAACTGAGCATGTTCAAAAAATAAAAAATAAACTAGCAAACCTGCTTTGAAAACTAATTAAAACTAAACAAAAATTGAAAACAAAAAGTTTAAACGATATAAAAATGAAATTAATGAAAAAAGCAAAATTGGTGGGGGTATGGATGTCAGTGTGTGTGTGTGTGTGTGTGTGTGTGTGTGTGTGTGTGTGTGTGTGTGTGTAGGGGGGTATTTATTAATCCGGGGTCAGATATAAAAGTAAGGTTATCATTATCTAGTTCGTAGCCTTCATCACTGTGGCTGGTATGTTGCTATTCTTGTTGAGACCAAACCAGCAGTTTATCTCCACTGTATAATAACCAAACGCTCCTGACGCTCATGTTCTACTGCTTACATCAGAGTCCACCTTGACAACTTCCTGTCTCTCTGGGGGCTGGGTGACATCACGTCCTGTTTGGTGCAGGATCAGAGAGAGGTCAGTATGGTGTCTGGTCATGTGCGGCGCAGGAAGGAGATCTTGAGGGAGTCTGGGATGTCGAGGCGGTCGGCGTGGAGGGGCGGGGGGGGGAGGAAGGGGAAGGTGACGGGGAACACCTTCCTCACGTCCAGGAGGAGCTGGGGGTGCTGGCCGTCCGAACGACCCTTCAGAAGACCCTGCGACGTCGGGACAGAGAGGAGACTGTTAATGAAATTCAAGTCTCACCAAAGTGTTTTGTTTTCCTACTTGACTGTTGTTCTAACTTTGTAGTTCGTTCTCATAGATCAGTCTGTTAAAACTACAAATTCTTCCTGTGTGACATCACTTCCCTGTCCTCTTCATCCTGAAACTATGTCACTTCCTTTTTCACGTTATAACCTAAAGACCTCGTCCCCAAGTGACTCACTCAGCCCGGATTCACTTCCTGTGCTCGGGTCCGAATTGCAAATCGTAACATAGAATAAAGTATTGTCTTTGTTTAAAACCAGCTTGACCGACCACTCAGCGTGTTCTTTGAAATCTAAACTAAACCAAGTAAGATTTTTAATTTACAAGACCACTGTACATGTGTACAGTCCATCACACCATCACGCCACAAACCGCACACACACACGCCAACGACTACAAAACAACCACAACACACACACACAGCAAAGACCACGAAACTACCACACCAGACACACACCTGGTTTAAAGATCGTGTCGGTTACAGACTGAATGTGGCTCTGAGAAGTCCGTGGCCGACGCACTGACCCCTCCACCACTCAGAGAGAGGGTCAGGAGTCTGTGATGACCGCTCAGAGAGAGGGTCAGGAGTCT
>NC_140259.1:6050195-6052695 GCF_949987555.1 Borostomias antarcticus | reverse complement strand
TCCGCCACGAGCTCTGACTGGGAGGAGAGAGAGGGTGAGGGGACGGTTTACCAGGGGGGACAAAGAGAAAGAGAGGGAGAGAGAGAGAGAGAGAGAGAGAGAGAGGGAGAGGGGGGACAAAGAGAAAGAGAGGGAGAGAGAGAAAGAGGGTGAGAGAGGGTGAGAGAGGGAGAGAGAGGGAGAGAGAGAGAGAGAGAGAGAGGGAGAGAGAGGGTGAGAGAGGGTGAGAGAGGGAGAGAGAGGGAGAGAGAGAGAGGGAGAGAGAGAGAGGGTGAGGGGACGGGTTACCATGTTTCACAGTGTGGGAACAGACAGCTTCTCTTAGTGCAGGTTCATTCTATCATTTCGGCATTCAGAGTCAGAGACAGACAGAGGGACTGGGCAGGGAAAAGGGAGAGAGAGAGAGAGAGAGAGAGGGGGGACGGAGAGAGAGAGAGGGAGAGAGAGGGAGAGAGAGGGGGCAAAGAGAGAGAGAGGGAGAGGGGGGACAAAGAGAGAGAGAGGGAGAGGCGGGGCAAAGGGAGAGAGAGGGAGAGATAGAGAGGGAGAGAGAGGGAGAGGGGGGGCAAAGAGAGAGAGAGGGAGGGGGAGAAAAGGGGGAGGGGAGGGGGGGGTTGGGATGTGACGGTCAGCCTCCAGTACCTGACTGGCTCTGAGGATGTTGATAGGCTCCTCGAAGACCGTGTCCCGGTTCTTGTCTAAGAACCCATCACATTCATACTGAACCTGACACACGACACCAGACACACAGTCAGCACAAAGAGCAGGAATACAGACCTGTTGTTGTTGTTTTGTTGTGTTGATGGGAGTTGCAAGACATTTTTGTCCTGGGGGGACTCGACACAGTCAAGTAAAGTCAGGTGAAAGGGGGAGGGGACGTGGCGGTGCGCTCACCGCATCGGCGAAGTTGCAGGACGATGAAGGCGGAGTTGGACAGGCGGGGTTTGCGGAAGTGCGGACTGG
Organism: Borostomias antarcticus; assembly: GCF_949987555.1. NCBI lineage: Eukaryota > Metazoa > Chordata > Actinopteri > Stomiiformes > Stomiidae > Borostomias > Borostomias antarcticus. The sequence goes on along the minus strand of NC_140259.1, from coordinate 6,051,732 downwards.
GCTGGTGGTTCTGGTGCTGATCGTACAGCTTCCTGGCCCAACTCTCATCTGACCCTTTAGGCATCTGACAGAGGGGAGGGGGGGGGGTGGAGAGAGAGAGACAGTATGAGAGAGGAAGAGAGAGATGGAGAGAGATAAGAGAGGGGGAAAGAGGAGGGGAGAGAAAGGGGGAGAGAGAGAGAGGACAAGGAGAGAGAGGGACAGAGGAGAAAGAGTGACAGAGGAGGGGGAGAGAGAGAGAGAGACAGGGGATGGGAGAGGGAGGGGAGAGAGAGAGAGAGAGCAAATACACACTTTATCGAAACTTCACTTTCTAGGTCCTTATGGACGGTCTACATATGCTGAGCTAACATTTAAAAAGTTGTACTCAATTCAAGTCAATTATAAGTTTATATTTGTACGTTGTGTCTTGTAAGTTTGTAAGTTTTTATACGTTTATATTTGTACATCTTTGGACCAGCCAGGCTTGGCTTGTCAGGATGTGGTTTACAGTCCAGAGAATGTTCTGGTAACACCGTTAATCACTCTGACACCTAACACAAACAAAGACATGTGTGTGTGTGAGAGAGAGAGAGAGAGAGAGAGAGAGAGAGAGAGAGAGAGAGATATAGAGAGAGAGAGAGAGAGAGAGGGAGAGAGAGACAGAGAGAGAGAGAGACAGAGAGAGAGAGGAGAGAGAGAGAGACAGAGAGAGAGAGAGACAGAGAGAGAGACAGAGAGAGAGACAGAGAGAGAGAGAGAGAGAGAGAGAGAGAGACAGAGAGAGAGACAGAGAGAGAGAGAGAGAGAGAGAGGACAGAGAGAGACAGAGAGAGAGAGACAGAGAGACCAGAGAGAGAGGAGAGAGAGACAGAGAGAGAGAGACAGAAAGCGACAGAGAGAGAGAGAGTGCGTGCCTGAGTGTGTGCGTGTTTGCATGCGTGTGTGAGTGTGTGTGTGTGTGTGTGTGTGTGTCATTGTAATTGATGAAGTGTTCCTGCTGGAAGTAAGCTGTACTTCTGATTCTAGTTTAGAAGCAGCGTTTCTCTCTGAAGTACCAGTAATGGTACAAGCCATTATACAGCTAGGCTACAAGTGTCAGCTAATTGTGTTTATATTTGGTAGCCTGGGCCGTGTCCATAGGTTAGTAATCAGAGGCCTGGGGATTATGGGGTTGACTAAGTGTGAAGCAAAGCAGACTGTTATATATATAACAGACTGTTATATATATAACATATATAATATTGCTCAATCTCCTTCATTATTGGCAGCCGCTGCATTTGGAAGAGAAGATGTTTTCTGTTCCCATAACTCCCCTGGTGTTGGTGAGTCAGACGTGTTCCGTATTTTCTGTATGCTTACTGTACATCATTATTATATATATATTATACCACCGTGATATACCGTATGTATGTGCATGTAAATATACACTGCTCAAAGAAATTAAGGGAACGGTAGTCATCAATCATCATGGCGGATCTCCATCGACGAAATAACCAAGTTGGAAATCTTTATTGATTACATCGTGCAATTCGCCGAGAACAAAATGACGGTCGAT
>NC_140259.1:6027695-6035195 GCF_949987555.1 Borostomias antarcticus | reverse complement strand
CCCTCCACCTCCGACAGGCTTCAGATGAGAGGAGAGGAAGACTGGGGTTCTCCGAGTTCTTATTTCCCTCAGGTTCTCTAGTGTCTAAGGTTCTTTAAGAACAAGAACCGTTCTTATTCTCCTCAGGTTCTCCAGTCTGGGTGTTTGAGTGTGTGTTAGGGATAGTGAGTGTGTGCACCTGTGTACTTTGCTCCGTCAGACAGGGAGCCTGTGAAAGCGTTGGTCGGCAAGTTAACGGTTAATCTACAGAGGGAGGAGGCTGAGATGGACGGATCTCCATGACCACACCACGACCAGACCACACCACGACCACACCACACCGACCACACCACGACCACACCACACCGACCACACCACACCGACCACACCACGACCACACCACACCGACCACACCACGACCACACCACACCGACCACACCATGACCACGACCACACCATGACCACACCACACCGACCACACCACGACCACACCACACCGACCACACCATGACCACGACCACACCATGACCACACCACACCGACCACACCACACCGACCACACCATGACCACACCACACCACACCGACCACACCATGACCACACCACACCACACCGACCACACCATGACCACACCACACCGACCACACCACACCGACCACACCATGACCACACCACACCGACCACACCACGACCACACCATCTACGGGCCTGGGCTGAGTTTCCCAGAGGCATCGTAGCGCTACGATGAACGTGCTATGATGAACGTGCTACGATGCCTCTGGGAAACGCAGTCCTGGTCCATTGGTTTCATTGCTGGTTATGACAAATTAACTGCACCCAAGTATTTTGCAAAGTAATTGACCCAGGTCTGACCAAAAGAAAAACACAGGCAACTCAGCAAAAATACACTGCACCAAATCCACATCACTGGACACCAGAAATAACGCAAGCACAGATATTAACATAGTTTTCTTTTATTAACAGTATAATCCAGCATTAGGAGTCAGTGTGCTGGTGGGGGGCTAAGCAGGTTCTTCTCATTCACCCTCCAACTTTGAGAGGAGCTTTGGGGTACATTATGTACAAAAACACTATTAATTTACTCAGAAAACCTTAACCCTCGGTTCACACACTCTATTCATGTACTCTGTCACAAACCAGGAGACTAATACACTACCTACCGCTGGGCTCTGTCCAGGGACACGGGGAGGCTGTGTGTGTGTGTGTGTGTGTGTGTGTGTGGGTGGTTGGCATTGACATGATTGTGAAAACCATTTTAAAACATGATGTCTGAAGTGAGGGATGAAAGGTTGGTTTGACAGTTACAAAGAACTAAGTAACTTCTATAGCTTTATGACGGCTATAAGCATGTTATAAACACGCAATAAACATGTTAAACATGTAATAAACATACTAAAATGTCATGAATACACTGTAACTCAATTATCTTCACTACTGTCTGGCTGTCTGTCTTAAACCAGGCTCATGTTAACAGCCAGGACCTTTTAAAGCAGTTTTAGAACGTTAGAACGTAAGCTCTAACGTTAGTTCTTCTTAACGTTAGAACGTTAGCTCTAACGTTAGTTCTTCTTAACGTTAGAACGTTAGCTTTCGGACCTTCCCCCCCACAGTGGTCAACCGTAGCTCCTGTGGGTTTGACCAGGCGGATCTTCAACCCTCCGGTATTACAACTGAGACATTCGATGATTAATTAACAAAAAAGCTGATTAGCATTCTAAAAAAAAAAACTGCTTAAAATGGCGTTGGCTGTTGTATGTGAACCCAGCTGGACAGACAGAAGACAGCCATCCTCCAGGTCAGCCCGTCATGAGGGTCAGAGATGGGTGGGGAGGAGGGGTGTACGGGGGGGCTGGTTCGGGACAGGGGCGTTCTCTACAGACAGAGCAGCAGGAGGCGGGGTCACACTATCATCCTGGTCCCTCTTTGGTCCATACTGACGAATGGGCTGGGTCTGGAGGAGAGGACAACGCACACTCCAGAACGACGACATATCCTCTGACCAGGGTTACAAAACCCGTGTCCGGACAGGCTTGGGGCTAGGATGGCGGGGTGGACATCATCTCCCAGGATGGCGGGGTGGACATCATCTCCCAGGATTGCGGGGTGGACATCATATCCCGGGATGGCGGAGTGGACATCATCTCCCAGGATGGCAGAGTGGACATCATCTCCCAGGATGGCGGAGTGGACATCATCTCCCAGGATGGCGGGGTGGACATCATCTCCCAGGATGGCGGGGTGGACATCATCTCCCAGGATGGCGGGGTGGACATCATCTCCCAGGATGGCGGAGTGGACATCATCTCCCAGGATGGCGGAGTGGACAACATCTCCCAGGATGGCGGGGTGGACATCATCTCCCAGGATGGCGGTGTGGACAACATATCCCAGGATGGCGGAGTGGACAACATATCCCAGGATGGCAGAGTGGACATCATCTCCCAGGATGGCGGGGTGGACATCATCTCCCAGGATGGCGGGATGGACATCATCTCCCAGGATGGCGGAGTGGACATCATCTCCTAGGATGGCGGAGTGGACATCATCTCCCAGGATGGCGGGGTGGACATCATATCCCAGGATGGCGGAGTGGACATCATCTCCCAGGATGGCGGAGTGGACATCATCTCCCAGGATGGCGGAGTGGACATCATCTCCTAGGATGGCGGAGTGGACATCATCTCCCAGGATGGCGGAGTGGACATCATCTCCCAGGATGGCGGGGTGGACATCATCTCCCAGGATGGCGGAGTGGACAACATCTCCCAGGATGGCGGAGTGGACATCATCTCCCAGGATGGCGGAGTGGACAACATACAGACTCAGCAGTCATCTGCAGCCCAACAGACTGAAGGCCTAGTGATTTCCGCAGAAATTAGGGGAATCTGACATGATTGTTGCATGATCAAACACACAGATCCGTGATAAAACTCCGGGTTAAAAAAACAAACATATCCGTCATCGAACCCTGGTTTCCTCCCACTGGGGAGGCGACAAGAGCTCCTTCAGCATTACACATTTCTGCAAAAAAAAACAACACACACTCAACGTTCTCCTTTTTCAGAAGAGAGATGTACGCGTTTCTGGTTGACAATAATCGATTGGGAGTTGGAGAATTGCTCGGTCCAAGTCCTTCTCTAGGGCTGGACACTGGGGGGAAGGCCCAACCAGCGGGCGTCAAGGAGGAGGGGCGGAGTTTGGAGAGGGGCGGAGCTTTAAGTGGGGGGTAGGGGAGGAGGGGGCGGAGGTGGGTAGAGTAGGGGCGGGGGTGGGGGGTAGATAAGGGGCAGGTGGAGATGGGAGGTGGATGCAGAGCGGGGTGGAGCGGCCAGGGCTATGGATCCAGGGCTAGGTGACCAGGGAAGCTAGGGGACCAGGGCTACGGTCCAGAGCTAGGGGTCCAGGGAGGGCTAGGGGTCCAGGGAGGGCTAGGGGTCCAGGGAGGGCTAAGGGTCCAGGGAGGGCTAGGGGTCCAGGGAGGGCTAAGGGTCCAGGGAGGGCTAGGGGTCCAGGGAGGGCTAGGGGTCCAGGGTTAGGGGTCCAGGGAGGGCTAGGGGTCCAGGGTTAGGGGTCCAGGGAGGGCTAGGGGTCCAGGGTTAGGGGTCCAGGGAAGGCTAGGGGTCCAGGGTTAGGGGTCCAGGGAGGGCTAGGGGTCCAGGGAGGGCTAGGGGTCCAGGGAGGGCTAGGGGTCCAGGGCTAGGGGCCAGGGAGGGCTAGGGGTCCAGGGAGGGCTAGGGGTCCAGGGCTAAGGGTCCAGGGAGGGCTAGGGGTCCAGGGAGGGTTAGGGAGTCCAGGGAGGGCTAGGGGTCCAGGGAGGGTTAGGGAGTCCAGGGAGGGCTAGGGGTCCAGGGAGGGCTAGGGGTCCAGGGAGGACTAGGGGTCCAGGGAGGGCTAGGGGTCCAGGGAGGGCTAGGGGTCCAGGGAGGACTAGGGGTCCAGGGAGGGCTAGGGGTCCAGGGAGGGCTAGGGGTCCAGGGCTAGGGGTCCAGGGAGGGTTAGGGGTCCAGGGAGGGCTAAGGGTCCAGAGAGGGTTAGGGGTCCAGGGAGGGCTAGAGAGTCCAGGGAGGGCTAGGGGTCCAGGGCTAAGGGTCCAGGGAGGGTTAGGGGTCCAGGGAGGGCTAGGGGTCCAGGGCTAAGGGTCCAGGGAGGGTTAGGGGTCCAGGGAGGGCTAGGGGTCCAGGGCTAAGGGTCCAGGGAGGGTTAGGGGTCCAGGGAGGGCTAAGGGTCCAGGGAGGGCTAAGGGTCCAGGGGGTCTAGGGGTCCAGAGGTGCTGCTATACAGTGTCCATGTCCTCTCCGGCCGACCCCTCCTCCTTGAGAGAGTCCGCCTCACTCGCCACCTCCTCCACGTGCGCCAGCATGTCCGCCATCAGCGCCTCCTCCAGCTTCCTCCTCACGCTGTACACCAGCTCCTCCTGCTTCCTACACACACACACACACACACACACACACACACAAGGGAGAGAGAGAGTCAGGGATGTGGTTGGGATGCCACCTGAAAGTCGACAAGTGGAATCATCAGTCGGAGTCCCTCAAGTCGACTGAGATTCTTTAAGTAGAGCGGTTGTTTGTCAAGATGCGCTGGTCGGCTGAGACCACTCACCTGCCTTGTGATTTATATGGGACAAGACAATCACTCGTTTTAGACCTAGGCTATTACCACAGCTATTTGTTGTGCAATAAAAGCAGACTTAAAGTCGCACTGAAACGGACGTTTGAGATCATCTAACTTCTGTAGTTTGACGTATTTCCGATGCAAACAAGCTATGAGGGTGGGACATGTGTTTAGAGGAATTTGATTGGAACATTGACAAGTGGACGGGTTTTAAGAACTTTAGACAGATTCGATAGAAGGATAGCGTTGATTGACGGGTGGATGTCGCGAGATTATTGGCCTAAAATCGAAGGTACCTGTCCTGTTGTCGTCATTGCACGTGACCTACCGTTTTCCAGGAAGTAAGAAATGATATACTTTGATATAAGATTACAACAAAAGTAGAATTTTGTAATTTTTTTGGCATACTTTGTTGAATAGGTGAACACTATGACTAATTATGTGAACCAAAATGGGACAGAATGCTTTTTTCATTTCAGTGCGACTTTAAGGCTGATGTAGCGGAGGGAGGAAGGCAGGGAGCCCCTCTCCCCTCCCAGATTTCACCAAGTTACATTTAAGACTTAAGACCTTTTTAATGCCACTCGGAATTTAATTAAAGACCGAGATTTACAACAAGAATGTGGTTGGTGAGCAACAGGCATTATTAACTAATACAAGTGGCTCAGTATGTTTTTGTGACATTAAGGTCTTGTAGAACATTCATCTTATAGTCGCCCATTTGAAAAGAGAACGCGACGGTTCACACAACATAAGTCTGTAAAGAGAAACGTAGCCTCCCAAAAAAACTGAACCTGTAGGCTACATAATGGAGGCTGTTGCAGTCAGGAGCTGCTTTCTACATGTTCTATTATTTATATGAGCACATCTCTCTCTCTAGATCTAGACTGTGGTCTATAACACCACTCTATAGATCTAGACTGTAGTCTATAATACCACTCTATAGATCTAGACTGTAGTCTATAATACCACTCTATAGATCTAGTCTGTAGCCTATAATACCACTCTATAGATCTAGACTGTAGTCTATAATACCACTCTATAGATCTAGACTGTAGTCTATAATACCACTCTATAGATCTAGACTGTAGTCTATAATACCACTCTATAGATCTAGACTGTAGTCTATAATACCACTCTATAGATCTAGACTGTAGTCTATAATACCACTCTATAGATCTAGACCGTAGTCTATAATACCACTCTATAGATCTAGTCCGTAGTCTATAATACCACTCTATAGATCTAGTCCGTAGTCTATAACACCACTCTATAGATCTAGACTGTAGTCTATAATACCACTCTATAGATCTAGACTGTAGCCTATAATACCACTCTATAGATCTAGACTGTAGTCTATAATACCACTCTATAGATCTAGACTGTAGTCTATAATACCACTCTATAGATCTAGACTGTAGTCTATAATACCACTCTATAGATCTAGAATGTAGTCTATAACACCACTCTATAGATCTAGACTGTAGTCTATAATACCACTCTATAGATCTAGACTGTAGTCTATAATACCACTCTATAGATCTAGACTGTAGCCTATAACACCACTCTATAGATCTAGACTGTAGTCTATAACACCACTCTATAGATCTAGACTGTAGTCTATAACACCACTCTATAGATCTAGACTGTAGTCTATAATACCACTCTATAGATCTAGACTGTAGTCTATAACACCACTCTATAGATCTAGACTGTAGTCTATAACACCACTCTATAGATCTAGACTGTAGTCTATAACACCACTCTATAGATCTAGACTGTAGTCTATAATACCACTCTATAGATCTAGACTGTAGTCTATAATACCACTCTATAGATCTAGTCTGTAGCCTATAATACCACTCTATAGATCTAGACTGTAGTCTATAATATCACTCTATAGATCTAGACTGTAGTCTATAATACCACTCTATAGATCTAGACTGTAGTCTATAACACCACTCTATAGATCTAGACTGTAGTCTATAATACCACTCTATAGATCTAGACTGTTGTCTATAATACCACTCTATAGATCTAGACTGTAGTCTATAATACCACTCTATAGATCTAGACTGTAGTCTATAATACCACTCTATAGATCTAGACTGTAGTCTATAATACCACTCTATAGATCTAGTCTGTAGCCTATAATACCACTCTATAGATCTAGACTGTAGTCTATAATACCACTCTATAGATCTAGACTGTAGTCTATAATACCACTCTATAGATCTAGACTGTAGTCTATAATACCACTCTATAGATCTAGTCTGTAGCCTATAATACCACTCTATAGATCTAGACTGTAGTCTATAATATCACTCTATAGATCTAGACTGTAGTCTATAATACCACTCTATAGATCTAGACTGTAGTCTATAATACCACTCTATAGATCTAGACTGTAGTCTATAATACCACTCTATAGATCTAGACTGTAGTCTATAATACCACTCTATAGATCTAGACTGTTGTCTATAATACCACTCTATAGATCTAGACTGTAGTCTATAACACCACTCTATAGATCTAGACTGTAGTCTATAATACCACTCTATAGATCTAGACTGTAGTCTATAATACCACTCTATAGATCTAGACTGTAGTCTATAATACCACTCTATAGATCTAGACTGTAGTCTATAACACCACTCTATAGATCTAGACTGTAGTCTATAATACCACTCTATAGATCTAGACTGTAGCCTATAATACCACTCTATAGATCTAGACTGTAGTCTATAATACCACTCTATAGATCTAGACTGTAGTCTATAATACCACTCTATAGATCTAGACTGTAGTCTATAATACCACTCTATAGATCTAGACTGTAGTCTATAACACCACTCTATACATCTAGACTGCGTGTGCCGGTGTTCC